>NC_090664.1:6356346-6666517 GCF_013368605.1 Nyctibius grandis
GTATTGAGACCATTTAGGCCGTGAACTTCCCTATCAGAACAGAAATACTCACTAGAGCTTTAAAATGCAGCAAGAGCAACAAACGCATTGCTTGCTTTCACTGAAATTACCAAACCTTATCGAAGTGTTCCTGATGGGCAGAGATCTTATAGGCCTTTAAAATTTGAGGGTATAACCAAAACACCAAGAATCATCCTTAAATACACTGATGAAAGGCAAGCTCTTAGTCTGGAGGCCTTTTTTTCCCGCATAGGCTAGATACGCTGTTAATGAAGATAATGTGAGCTTCCTCACAGCAACCTGGCGATGACCTCTGCTCTGACCTGCAGAGACCACTGTCTCAAGAGGTAAAAGACAATTTAGTCCTTTATCCTTTGTAACTGAAATGACTCCAGTGCCATAAATTCTAATCAAGGCAACTCCTATTTAAAAAAAAGAAAAAATTAAACAAATTGGATCATGTATGTTTCCTTAAAGAGCAATACCAGGGATCTACTAACAAAACCCAATCAGCTAGAAACAACTTCTACTCTGTTCCGCTACAGCATATACGTGTATGCTTATATAGAAAGATGCACGCAGTTCTGAAACATGGGTAACAGTATGCGAAAGGAAAACAAAATCCAAAGCCAATGCAGGGCTTTGAAAATAAACCCTTGTTTATGGAAATGTGTGCAGATTCATTTAATTCTCATCTCCTCGCTCCGTATTTCAAGCATACATGGCATTATGAAAAAAGCAAAAAACTGGTAGTGAACCAAATGAAACCACAGTCTTTGGATCCAGCACAGGAAACCTAAGATTTAATTTCCCTGGAACAAAACCTTGCCAGCAAAAAAAAAAAAAAAAAAAAAAAAGGTTAGCAGTTAATTTTTTGCTGTACTGCAATTATTAAATAGGAAACACTTGTGCTCCACAGTTATAGGCTTGGTCTTGCACTCACACTCACTATATACTTACAGCTTTATTTATTTCAATAAGTTTGATGTGTAGAACTACAGGCTTGATCTCAAAGAGCAACTTTTTATAATACAGGAAAATTACCTTAACATCCAAGTGCATTCCTGGCTTTCTTTTTACCATCATCTAATTATGTCACAAATTACCTCAATTAAGGATGAATTAAGGACTGGATCTTACTCCAGGAAAGCCAGCCTCAGTCCACAGGGGCTTTTGCTGCTTGGACTAGACACTTCTTTCCTGGGTTTTCTACCGTACAGAGAATTTTATGCGTGACACATCCCTGGTGTCTATACCAACTTTTGAATCTCAACAGTTATAATATTATGCAGCTAAACACAAAGGGGTTTTTTTCCAAGATTTTTTCAGACCAATACTGCAAAACTTATTCTAAACTTGTTTAAAGATACTGTATAAAATGGCAACTAGGATTAATTAACTTAGGATCAAATCCCAATATGTTTATTCAAGTGAAGCTGCTACTCAGCATTAACAAAACTTTCTTTAGTAAGAGCTGTGGCATTTGTCCTGGGTTACTATTTTGAAGCATATTGCAGAGTAAGACCAGTTGATCTGAAAATGACACTGCCAGGAATGTCAACAGCCAGACTCAGTTTCTCTGTTTCTTAATTATATCATCTGATTAAAATCAGAGATACTGCTTCACAAATATTTTAGAGTAAATAATACACCACAAGATCTCTTTCAAAGCAACTTCGCCTCATACTGGTCAGCAAAACTGGGATTTCTGTAACACACACTGTAGCTCTGCTAACTCCTCACTTCAATACTCCACTTCTGAGCTAACGTGTTACAGGATAGAGCCCTTTACCAACGTTTTGCACTTCAGAAAGTATTTTTCACTATGGTTTTTGCTCCCTTCTTGTTTCACATTATTTCAGTATCGAAAGTCTTTTGCATGCAGGTATGCAGATTCCAAAAAGTCCACTGGTATAAACACACAAGTGGAGGATCACAGGTGCAAACCCCCAGACTACAGGACAGCCTTTTCTTTCAAAAACAAAACAACAAAAAAACCCCAAACAAACAAGCAAAAAAAAAAAAAAGAAAAACACAGCCAAACACCCACCCCCCCCCCCCCCAAAAAAAAATCACCATTAAGAAAACCCAACCCACTAAAAAATAACCACCACCACCAAGAGAAAGCAAGCAGGCAAACAACAAGCAAGCACAACCCCTCTAATCACAGCTGCTCCTGTCATCACTCACGGGTAACAACTGCACTGCAGTGACAAACTGCCTCTTCCCAGACACCTGTGCACCAGTTTCAGGTGGGAGCTATTTCAGATCATCAGAATCTTAGCCCAGCTGGTGCTGGTGCTTCTGAGACCCGACCAACTCCAGCATTCACCTGCTTTGTCACTGATAGCAAAGCACTCCTAAGAGAAACAGAAGTTTACTGCATATCTTCCTAAGTAAAAAATAAGTACAATTAATTGTACTCCTGCCCTTGCCTCACCTGCAGCAGGGACTGTTGTTGAAGAGGTGCCATTTTTATGATTAATTGTGCTATCTGCTACCAAAACAAAAAATAAATACCTGCTGTTTCTATGATACGCAGTAAAATGCCGAAACAAGTTTGAGAAAAAGAGGTAGATTTTAGGAAAAGGTACAGGTGAGCAATGCAGCTCCTTGCAGAAATAAACCCATCCATCAACAGAAGCTAAGCAGAACGTGTCCGGTGAGAAAGAAGCAAGCTCTTCGCATCTAATCATTCAACTCCGTTCATCTATATGAAAATAAGACTCGGGAAATATTGCTAACACCAACAAGACACTCAAATGCTGGTCATTCATTCCAACTAAAGCAGTACATGATTTTCACAAATTTTTCAAAAAACGTGAAAGCAGCAGTGCAGAAACTTTGTTCTCTATGAACCTGTCTCCTCTCCTTGACTTTCTAAAACGCTCCTCCCTCTCCTGCTTAACAGATTTTGGGCAATTTTTCACACAGCATGTATTAAATGTTATATTGTAAAAAGAAAATTATTATCTCTGATCCCATGAAAGAAAGTTGGAGGAGAAAATTGTCAATCTCTATGCCATCACATGTCAGTAAGTCCACAAATAATTTCAGAGACTGCAAAGAAAGGCCCAAAGTATGCATTCCTAACATGCTATTTCATAACATCAGAGAGAAACAGCTACAGAATAATGCCCCATATTTATGTATCAAAGTTTTAAACAAAACTACACTTAATTATTTTAAATGTTTACTGCAAATCTATCTTAAGGGATGCATCCATGACATAAAGGCTAATCACCTTTATTTTAAATGAATTTGCTCAGTTTGATCCTGAAATGTATCAAAAAAGCCCCATTGTCCTTTCTTTTATGTTCTCAAAGTTACTAAAATTGAACAAGGGCTGCTGCTAAAAGATCTGTAGCATCTGTCATAATTGTAACAGAACCTTGACAAACGGTACATAAGTTCAGACTGAGGCAGCTGCACAATTTCACCTAGTTTTGTTTACTTGAGAACATCTCTTTAGTAGTATAAGAATCAGGCTAGCAAACATCTTACACTCACCAACAGAAACAGCACAATGTATTAATTTGTAGCTTTTTCATTAGTGCTTTTAGGGACATAAATTACATTTGCAGTTCAGAAGGAGACAAGATATTGTTGCACATCATTTCTGTAGGATACATTTCTGTAGGCAAACCTAATGAAAGTGTCTGTGTATATTTCGCTATCACTGTAGAGCATCCAAATGACAATGGCTCAAAAAAATATCCTGCCTTTTATTACAAGACTTGCCTGATCTAAAAACAAGCAGACATTCCACTACCCTCAAATTAAAAGTCTGCTATTTGTTTTCTATATGCCTTGCTATATTTAATAGATGCACTGTGAACATTTGAGCAAATAAAACACAAACACAGCTGAAGATATTTACACTACTCTAGACAACTAATAGCCCTCTGAATTTTAGACATTACAATTCTTTCCTGGATGAAATGGGCTAAACAATTATTATATGCTTTTTGAACATTCAAACTGCTAATGGAAATTATGCTTTCCATGGAAACAAAGATTACTAAGAGTGTGCTTAAAAATGGATGTGATATTCAGTAATGGTCATTACTGTAATCCAGAAATTAAATTTTAGAATTTTTTAATTATTATTATCTTCCCATATCTGTAGTGAAGTTGTTTAGTTAAACATTTTGTGCTGTATCTTTTAGTAAGGGGTAAAGAATATTTTAAAAGAAAACTGCATGTATTCTTTTGTTAAAAAAATCTTGCAGCTCTTACTGTAGCTGGGATACTGAAATCTGAACACTGCTACAGATTTCCTTATAGATTATAAAATCAAAACTTGAATCTTAGAAAATGGGCTCTCACCCTCTCTCCCTTAAAGCTGTATTCCCTTTAAACAAGATCTTTTTCCCTTCAACTTCCATCTATAAGATTGTGTAAAATAAGGAAATGCTCTGTTTCTGTTAAGGTTTGTCTCAAGTCACAAATGGAAATAATTAAAAGGAACTCCTTCAGGAGAGCTGTCCCTCTAAACCCAAAATGTCACTGTGTACCATATACTACTGCTCCAGCTCAGACATCTATCAACATCTATCACTCAAGTACGAGCCTCAACAACTCTGCTCCCTTTTCTGATTAGAAATCAGAGTTGCTTGAGTTGGCTTACAGGGTGTCATCCGTTTGAATGACAGATGTCTGTGTTGGAGTGCCACTCTTGCTGCTTTTGTTTTGATTGCTAAAGGTTACACTTATCTGGCACAATTTAGACTATTTAAAAACAAATAAAGGTAATTTCTCTTTGCACAGGCTTTAGAAGAAATATCTCATTTCTAATTTAAATTCCAAAAACATTAGCTCCATGTGCAGTACCCTCGGTAGCCTTTGTTTACTCAGTACAGAGTGTTTTCTATGGGAATGTTTCAGCTCTCTTCAGCCACCTTTATCTTTACCATATAAAATGGCAACTTTTCAGTTTAATCCAGCCTTAGAAAAAGCTGGTAGCATGTGAGACACATCAGCACCTAATACAATAAATGTTAACGAACTAGTCCAAGAAAATTATTCCCCCTCTGTTTTTTTACATTAGAGACCATGGATCAAAAGAAGACATAAAATGTCTACAACTTGCATAAAATAAGTTCATTGTTGACAAAAGTTTTCAGGACTGATGCTGTCATTCTAGTACCCAGTTGCAGTGGGAGCAGAAGGCTGTGCACCTGCACGCTCCAAGCTACTCCTTCGTACTTAGAAGAAAACCGAGCAAACAAACAAAAAAAAAAAAAAAAAAAAAGAATGAACAGGGGGAGATTGCTCTTCCGGACAACATGGTAGCAATGAAATGAAATACCTAGACGGACTTACCGAAGAGCTTGCTGGGAGTGTCCTCGCTGTCATTTGATTCCACAGGCGCAAGCAGGGGCTCATTCAGCTCGTTGTCTGAAGTAGCTGCCTTGTCCTCACCTCTCAACTCTGCATTCATTTCACTCTGCAGTGACAGCAAGGGCTTACTGGCTTGTCCAGCTATCATTGGATCCTAGGATGGGGGGGAAAAACAAGAGTGAGGGAAAAAAAAAAAAGTGGCAGCTTTGGTGTGCGTATAGTCTCTCTTCCACTCCCTCTCTCTCACACACACACATACACACACACTCTCTCTCTCTTATCTCTGGCTGCTCCTGCTGTTATTGCTGGCTGCAGTCAAGTGAAGAGCTATTACAGATCCAATGAGTTTTCCATTACTCCCCACCCTATTAAAGCTCAACTAGCATGTGAGAGATTCAGGATGCTTTGGAGAAAAACTTCTATGAAAGCATCATAACCAACACAGCTTTAATTGTGGGATGTGCTTTTTGTGTGTGTATGTTTTTACACCTCACCCTGTCCTTTACGTAGTAAGAAAAGAAATTCCTGTATGCTCCAACGCCGCGGAAGAGGAGCGCCCTGTGAGCGCTCCACAGTGATTTAAAGAGGCATCCTCAGCTGTACATTAACAAAATCAAATACGGAGTTTCTAGCACTTCAGCATTTCTATGAAAATACACAGCAGCAAATAGCCATTTCATTACACACATTCAACAGAAATAAAGATTTCTTCTAACTATTCCTGTCTTTGGGATACTAAGCTCCAAAAGTCCGTAAACACACACAAACACACATTTTTCTTTTGAAAACAAAACACACAGAAATCATTTTTTAAAAGATAAAATTAGGGAAGATACTTACACAAACAGTTTGCAATTATTCTTGTGTTTGGGACATTATATCCCCCTGTAAAACATTACTCATATATATACATTTAAATTTTTTCTTGATGATTTGGATCTGTTTTATCTTCTGTTCATTGCGGACATTTGGGGGTCAGGCATTATTTCCAAGCACACCCTATTATTCCGTTTACAAACTAATTGGCATAATATCACGACAGCACAGAAACCAGAGTTAAAAAAAACTAAAAAAAAAGAGGAAAGGAACAAGTGACCTTGTTGCGCTCTCTGGCAGCTATTTATTGCAAAGTTCATGCCTAAATGGTTCTTATGCAGAGAACAGGTGACCAACGAGCAAGTAGGTTGGTTAGCATGTTCCCTCTGTCCCGTCCTCACATTGGTCGATGTTTGCCTGTGGGTTTTTTAATGTATTCATGTCTGAAAAGTGAATTTGATATGACACATGATAATCTATGAAAATGTTAATCAATACAAATAGTTTAAGCTGTCATCAAATGCACTTCTTTAGTCAATACTCATATCGCTGAAAACAATGTCACTGTCACCAGGGCTTAATTTGCACAGCACTTAAATATTGGACTCTGTGCATCAATGCACTCCTCTTCAAATACTGTAGGTAAACACATTTTCTCCCTATTTAAGGCTGAAGCACTCAGCACGCATTTAGCTGAGCCGAATCCTCCCTTTTGAATACCTTGATAGGTCCACTGGAGGGCAAAATTAATACTTAATTGAATCTCACAGTCATCAAAATAATCAATACTTTTTTATTATTTATTCTTTACAGTCTGTTGACTGTTTCAAACCTCTGAGGGAATGGTGGAAAGGATTCATGGCTTTGAAACACTGTCATTTAACAAGGTAATTTTCAGTGGGGCATTAGGGGTTGTGAAACATATAATAAAACAAAAATGGTGGCTTATAATAGGAAGAAAGAAAAGAATTATATTTCTGCCATCTAACAAAACAGGATAAATAAAAAAGCAAGTGTGAGAGGGAGAGGGAGAAAGGAGGGGGGAGAGGGAGAGAAAGACTGGCTTTTGAAGGGTTTTATCATATCAAGAGCAGAGCTGAGCTTTCATAATGCTGACATTTCTCATCCTGACAATCCTAAACAAGTGGAAAGGATGAGATCGCAGATATCATCTTTCATCACATTCCCCAGCTTAAGAACCAACATGACAGCTTCTCTCCCCTTTACACTGTTAATTACTAAATAAAATACTGCTCTCTGTCAGCATTAGATTATTGCAGATAGCAACCACAAACATTACTCCATTGTTTTGTTTTGCCCCCTTTTTTTTTAAACCAGTGATACCTACCTTGAATTCTTCAGAAAATAAATTAGGCTTGTGTCTACATATTATAAATATATGAAACATAATCAATTTAATCAATGTGGTCAATCCATGTTATTGTCAGCATAAATTGCTGGTGATTTATTAACGTTTCATTTAATGTATTTATTAGCCAGCAACAATCTGAACATTTCTTATGTGTTTCTGGGGAGGAAACAGAAGTTAACAGACTTCTTTTGCAGATGCTGTCAAAAAAACCCCAAACCTTCTGACTGGTTTTGCCTCACATTTATATTGCATTACAGACAGTCATTTACCAAGGCAAAATTTTTGTTTGTTTGCTTTTGTACACTAAATAATGTGTTTTAGCAGATTTTGCAGCTAATCGTCACTGTGAACACAAACAGCACTGTTTCAAAGTCTGGGCTGCTGCCCTCAGTTTCAGCTGCGCAAAACTAACACCAAGAGTGGTTCCATAACAAATGTGAATCAAGACAAAATTTGACCCTTTTCATCCAAGTATTTTGGGGAGGGAACTAATCCTGCCCACTGAGCCACACTGCTAATCTGAGGACTAACAGCAATTTAATGGAGGATGCTGAATCAGTAGGATTCTAGATTAAAGTCTCAGCTGCCAAATTTTGAAGTTGAATATATGAAAAATGGGAGGAAGAATAATGAAGGAAATGTGACAGCACTGCAAGAAACCTCAGCCCTTAGATGTTAGTGAATTCCCAGCAACTTCAACAGGGCCAGGATTTTACCTGTTATGTACATCAATAATTCGGCCTCATCTGGAGTACTTTGTTCATTTCTGGTTAGCCCATCTAAGAAAGATACATCAGAAAGAGATGTGCAGTAAGAATGATAAATAGATTGAAAGGATTGGGAATGTTTACAGAAAAAAGTGAATAAGAACGAGCATGATCAAAGTATACAAAATAATAAATGACAGGGAGAAAATGTGGATCAGGAACTATTCACCTGACCTCATCTGAGGAGAAAAGGGGCCTCCACTGAAATGCAGAAGTCATAAATCTAATAATAATAAAAGATACTTTTCCAAACAGTAAGTAGTGAAAACCTATGGAACTCATTGCTGCAAGACATCACTGAGTCCTGCACCGCAGTAAGCATCAACATGGTCACTCGCATGGCTGGGCAAACTCCTAGCAGTAAATTTAAAACAGCTTTGCAAACACAGAGCCAAGGACTGTAAAAACTGAAGTAATATAAACTGCTTCCCCCTCCCTCAGACAGTACCAGAACCCCCAGGGTAGCTCTCTCTGTCAGGTGGTGAACGAATGACAACTTTCTCTGTAAGCAGATAGATAAGGTACTGTCTAAAATTCCAGTCTACATGAAGACTAAATAAATCACTTAAATGATGGGTCGAGGGAAGGTTTATTTCCTTCAAAAACATCCTTTTAAAAAAATGGGCATTTTTTAACTTCAGGTTGTCTCCACGCCTTCAGTTGCTTTCCGTACTTTAAGAATATGTCTCTTCTGCAGTGGATTATGAGTGATTAAAAACTATTATTTTCACAAAAAGTGCAATAAACTCTAATTCCAGTGCACAGCAAGTGGCCTAGTCTGCAAAATCCCTTGGGGACCGGAGGGGTCGTTCCTATATTTCCCAGTGGCCTCCCTAAAAAAACTCTGGAGTAGTTGCTATGCCAGCTGCAGGCCCAGCAGCCTCCTCCTCTGCCCACCTACAAAATTCAGCCCAGAGAAGACCCACAGCAGTGGAGAGAATGTATCAAGGGAAGGAACTGTGTGTGCATCTTTTGCATATAGTCCTGTCAGGGTCTGTTTTCCTTCCTGCCCTGGATGTCTGTGGGCTTGAATCTCAGCATTTGCTTTCTGGGAAGGTGTTAAAGGTCAGGTTACACTCTGCATTGTAACACAGGGTTTTCCATTGACCAACAGCCACACAAAAGTTTCAGGTTTTCATATATAAAACTGAAAGTTCTAAGAATGCATAAAAACCAGCAAGATGAACTTTGTAAAAAGGGTTTATATGCTTTAAGTAAGAGACAAGGGTACATAAAAGGGATATAACACTTCAGAACTTCAGATGGCATAACCACAAGAGTAAAGTTCTAGTTATGTAAGAACTAAGGAATTATAATCCCCTTATTCAAAATATACCTGTATATACCACACATGTAGTGATAACTTTTACATGCATCTCTTGCAGATACTTGTATACCTTGATATCTATTTCTCATCCAACTATCACTAGTATACTTGTCTGTTTTCTATGAGATTTCGCTGGCAGTTTTGTGCAGCGAGTGCTCCTCCCTGCTGTGTGTCTGTTTCCCTTAAGGGTGGCTTATACCTCCTGTAATTCAGCTGGAATACCTGCTACACCTCTGCTCAGCTCTACCACTCCTTGATGACTTAAACAAGCTGTTGGGCTTAATCTGACAGTAAAAATCATGTGGATTTGCAAAGGCAAATTAGAGTTCTGTTACACACCCTCTTTTAAGAGCCAAAACCTTTAACTTTTCCTTATCTACGGCACTGTATGAAGTACAGGAGAACATTTATCACTGCGTTAAAAGCTCTGCCTCTGCACTTTAAGGGTGAAGTTGCAATTTCTAAGCAAAACTATTTAGCAATCAAAGACAGCTTTTAAAGGCAACTATATGGGTTTTGTGTAAAACATGCCCTAGGCAGAAGTCTAAAATGGGACAACAAACTACTTTTATCCTTAATGTAGGACTTGGGTGATGATAGGGCTTTGTAAAGGCTTCATGCACTGGTTTAGCCACTGGTCTGAATTTTGTACTTACTGCCCCATAAACATTGTTGGTCTGAATTTAATTACTTTAATTAGAAGAAAAAGTAAGGTCCTTTGTTTTGCTTTTTATTTTGCCCTTAGTTTGAAATTACTTTGCACAGACTTTATTTCTCTGGCTTAGAAGTACTTGAAATTAATTTTCTGATTTCTTTCAAAATATGAAATAATCCTGCCCCCCTCTGAGATTCTGTTTGGGACATACACAGTGCATATGTTTGAGCAAACACTCCAGTTATACTCCCAATAAACATAACATTTACGCCGTTCATACGTTATTCTAATGACTTCACAAAAAAGTACTCAAATTGTAGTTTTTAAAAATTTTTAATCAAGACAGAGCACCATCATAACCTTCGATAAAGCTATTTAAGACATAACCTAGCTTATAGTTTTTGAGTGAGGAATACATCAGAAAGACTGTACTGGGGGGAAAGGATTAGATTTATCAAGTACCAGTGAAATTTAGGACTACGTTCCTCTTAGGAACTAGTCCTTATTCCTTCATCTTATTGCTTCCAGAGGTATTTTTTTTTCCACAAATAATGATTTCTCAGGGACAACCGTCTTTGATGCTTTCTTCTTTAAACATTGTTTTATCTGCTATCACTAGTGTGCTGATAATTCAATCCCAATCTATCCATATTCTGCTTTACGCAAACTACTTTGAACCAACTTTTTGTCTCCTACTAGTCTCTGACCATTGCTATCTGCTGGCTGTCACTTCTCTGGAAAAAGTTACAGAGAAAAATCTTCTCATTTTCTTCACAGCCACCTGTACCACCATCCTTAGATGGGTGTTTCTATAAGCGAAACAAACAAGACTGCTGATATATGATCATTAATCTCCCTTCAGTACTTTGATCTTGTACTTCTATTTACTGCATTACATATTTACTTATATCTCCTATTTTACTCATATTTAACTTACTAAAATCTTCAGTATTGCCTCTCCTTCCTCTTACAGCAAAAAGCTGATATATCCCCAGCTCTTCTCACTCAATATGAATATTATCACCCAAAACAGTCTTCACTTTTCTTCAGCTAGAATGATATTTATTCTCCTCATGAAAATCTCTGTAGCAGAAAAGATAGTTTTCTTCTCCCTTTTCTCAATACTAGTGTGACTTCGGACATTGTATTTTTCCAGTGATACTCATCTTCCCATCTGGTGTGCAGGTTGCAGCTAAAAAGGAGCATTTTCTAGTTAAAAATAACATAGCTAACTCACCAGAGCCTGATTATACTCATGTTATTAACAGTACTGAACTTTAATTAACAATTTAATTTGGAAAGTTAGAGAGACTATCACTGCCCACGGTGCTTTCTTTCATTTAAGTATTCTTCTCAGGTTAGGCAGTAATGCTAGGATGGTCTCCTTCATTTATTTACTTAAAGTCCTCTGAAAATTGAAATGGTTAGTGCTGGTTAGTATAACATAGCTTCTGACAGAAAAAAAAAGGTTTTTCAGAAACTCATGGAGGTTTTAATTGTAGCTTTAGGAATCTTGAAGTTGAATGAAACTTTTTTTCAAATTAAGTTTTATGTGGCAAAGTCCCTTGAATCGCTTGCTGGAGATCGAGATACTACAATGTGTTTTCAAATCATACAAAAAACCTCCCTCACAAAACGTATTGTTCCCTTCCTGAACTATTTTCCCTAATAATGTTTCACATATTTCTCACACCTATTGAGAGCAAGCTGAAAGGTTCACAAGAGAAGTCCTTGTCAATTTGCTAGTCAGGTTGCTCTGCAACATGCTGACTAGAGGCTGCAGGATGGGAACATGCACACAGGAGCTGTACAGTAGTAAGTGGCCAGGTCACCATTTGTTTTATAATCAGCTGGGGTTTATTGCTCTAAAACGTACCGCAGCAGTCACGCTGCTGTTTCAAACAGGAAAGAAAGGCGAAGGATGTTCATTTCACCATATAAAAAATGCGGAACAGCTATATCATTGTAGGAGACTGGTGCATCTCTGGTCCAGAAAAGCCATTTCTGGAACTGGCTGGGAAAGCCTGACTCACATGTATGAATCCAGACTTTGTGTTTTTCCTGACCCACATGACACTTAGAAATCACTAATGCCAGAGTACACATAGCATAGAAGCTTTAATCTAAACGTTGCTTTCAGCTCTTGGAGTTGACCTTAATGCTTCTGATCCAATTATTAATCTGATTTAAGAATCATTCTCCTCTTCTTGTTGCAAACCATTTAATCTTTAGAGTTTTCTACCGTGTACAGGGTGAAGCTATATAAAACTTTCCTCTATTAATTAGGAAAACAAAAGTTATAATTGTGGTCTTGGCCCGATTATAATGATTCCCCATTTAAATGACACCCTGGCTTACTGGAAAGGAGCTTGTTCATCTGTGGACATGTAGCAGAAGTTTGTATGCATACAGAGGTCAAGAGCCAGAAAAGCTACTATTCTGGGAAGCTACCATGCTCCTCAAAACACGATAGATAAAAGTGCACAGCCACCAGGAGAAATAACAAGTCTTGAGAGTGGCAAGAGAAAGCAGTTGTCTTCTAGTTAAAGATTCTTGCAGCCATAGAAAAGCCGACCCCATTTTTGAGAAACCAGAATATCAGGCCCTACAGATCATGACAGGACAAAGGCAAAATAGGCAGGAACACTTTTGACTTGGGCCAACACGGTGGAATAAGCCTTCAAGAGACTTTCCCACTCATTTCATAGAATCGTTTAAGTTGGAAAAGACCTTTAAGATCATCAAATCAAGAGATTTCCTACTCTTCTGCCATCTGGTCTCCCAAAAGAAGGAGATGACGTAGAAGAGCAATTAATTCTGAAATTAGAAGATGGTTCCTATTAGGAGTAAAACTTTGACACATTTTCTTTGTAGGAGTAGTGGATGATTCCCACTGCTCTGTCAGTTTTATTCTGCAGAGAGCCATGTCAAACATAAGAAACCATCCAGAAAATTGTAAGCCTGTAAGAATAACTAGAATTTTCTAAAACTTTTATACTGTAGGGCCAACTTATCAGAACACTTGAAAAATTTTTATTATGAAGAGGAAGACATTGTCTTCTATGAAAAAAAATATTAAACATTTCTATAAAGGTATTTATCACTCTCAGTGAAAAAAATACCATTCTACCATAATGTAATAAACACATATTGTAGCTGTCTAAAGGATCTTTGCTATGAAAACAAGAACTTCTCATTCACCCTGAAAATGATTTCACATTGGGTTGTTTTAGTCTCCACACTGACCACCTGAAGGAGACACAATCCCATTTACCCAGTCATTGCACTATCTGCACATGAGTGCTCTTTCACAAGCCTGTCAGTTTCATAACTTTTTTTTTATTTGCTCAATTTCTGTTTTGAAGGAGCCTTAAGCTCCTTTTCTATTTTGAAGGAGCCTTAAGCACAAGGCTTCTTTTTCCAGACGATCTTGCTACAAGATGTTAAAAGATCATTCTAGAACCTACAGCATCCCATTATCAACATAATCCTTCTACTCTGCATGAGGAAGAGGAGGGCATAACTGGCCCCTTTGGAACTAAGAAATGCAATAAAATACCGATGGGATACTCTGAGTTAGTCTTGCCTAGGTGAAAGATTGCTCGTCAGGATTTCCACCACAAAGCACTCAAATTAAATTAATTTGGCCTAATTATAATTTAAATATAGAATCATAGAATCGTTTTGGTTGGAAAGGACCTTTAAGATCATCAAGTCCAACCGTTAACCTAGCCCTACCAAGTCCACCACTAAACCATGTCCCTAAGCACCACATCTACGTGTCTTTTAAATACCTTCAGGGATGGTGACTCCATTACTTCCCTGGGCAGCCTGTTCCAACGCTTGACAACCCTTTCAGTGAAGAAATTTTTCCTGATATCCAATCTAAACCTCCCCTGGCACAACTTGAGGCCATTTCCTCTCATCCTATCATTTGTTACCTGGGAGAAGAGACTAACTCCCACGTCACTACAACCTCCCTTCAGGGAGTTGTCAACAGCGATAAGGTCTCCCCTCAACCTCCTTTTCTCCAGACTAAACAACCACAGTTCCCTCAGCTGCTCCTCATCAGACTTGTGCTCTAGACCCTTCACCAGCTTCGTTGCCCTTCTTTGGACACACTCCAGCACCTCGATGTCTTGTAGTGAGGGGCCCAAAACTGAACACAGTATTCAAGGTGCGGGCTCACCAGTGCCGAGTACAGGGGGACAATCACTTCCCAAGCCTACAGCATTCGGTATTCCGAGGCGGTCTCCCATCCAAGTACTAAGTGGGCCCAACCCTGCTTAGCTTCCGAGATCAGACAAAATCTGGCATTCTCATGGTGGTGTTGCCATAGGCCACGTGGTATTGTATACAGTTTCTCTATATTTTCATTTGTCAGGCTTCGTCTACCATACATGCACCAGAAACAACTTTGGGGGAAGAAATATCAAAGACAGAATTCGATTAAAATTGCTTTCTTTTAGGAACCAGCACATCCAGAAACACACCAAAACCAAACTTACAATAACTTTTGAACGTTGATCACGTATGAGAGAGAGCAACTTGACTAGGCAGTGTAGGAGGGACTCACAGCAATTGAAAAAAACTCTCCTCTTCTCTTAGTTAAACAAAAACTTGATTTTACATAACACGTCTGGATTTGCAAGTTGTAAATTGAAGAAACCATTAACTTGATTTTTTGAAAATCAGAGCATGGGTTAAACAGTAACCTAGCTTGGCAGTTAATTCAATTACTTGCATTTTATCTAGGAAAACCCAAATCAAGATCTGTCTGTAGCCAGCCATGGTCTTGGCCATATCAGGAAAGTCACGTTGTTTTGGGATGGGTCTTCCCTGGCTCTCACGTGAAATTCCATCAGAGACACACAAAGTAACACCTTCAAAAGAAAATTGTTGAAACGAAGACATATCACTTTTAGTGAAGCAACCTTTTCTAGTGAAAACTTTTCTTTTGCTGAAGATTTTTAAAGTAGTTCTAATCTAATTCCAGTTTCATCCAACTTGTTCAAATGGCACTTTTAAAAAAAGTTACAATCCATAATACAATAGACAGTCACAACCGAGACCAGTCTGGAAATTGGGTATATACTTCTCATGAACCTTTCAAAATCCTTTATAAATAAGGGTATAATACTTAAACAAAAACCACACCAGGCAAGTCAGGATTTCACCAGAATATCACAATCAAAAACTGCTGGAAAATCTTCATTTCAATATCAAATTGTTCTTTGTCAGCTTGAAGCAAGTGAGAACATCTGCCTTGAATTCTTCTTCCTAAACAAGACTGAAGGCTTCCAAAATCTGAATCTAAACTTAGGACAGCTCAGCCTTGATTTTATATATTTTGTGATTAACAAGGTGCTCAGCTGTTATGGGTGCTCTTCATGGTGCTTGCCTTAATACAGGATACTTGAATTCTAGTAATAAGTATGGGAAATTACTTCTCTTACAGCATTTCTACTGATATCACACCTTCTAGGAGTGGACCCTCAGATTTCCTTTTATCTACTCTATACATAGAATAGCAATAACGCCCATCTATTGAAGAAACTGAAAGCTTCACCTGAACTGAGGCACACAGACTAAAATGTTCTTTTTTTTTTCCAGATACTAAAAGATGCACTGCAATAAAATGTGCAGCTACCAGGTTAAGAGTAAGAATCCCAAATAGTTTTTCTATGGTTCTTCTATGTTGAGCTCATCTGACAACAAAACTTGCTGTTATAACTGGTAAACATACTTAATAATGCCACAAATACTGAGGTCAATAATGTTATGGTTTTTTTTATTTTCCAAGCCTTTCCCATTGATAAATGAGCACAATTTTTTTTTTCTAATCATTACAGAGGATCTTCAGGGTTACTTTTCTTCATACCAGGTCTTCATCAACATCTGGGTACCACATCTTTCTTTTCACATTGTAGGTCACAACATATTAATTTCTAGTTAAATGTAATCCAAACTCAACATGCCTTTAACTTTCACACAGCTTCACACTTCTAATGAAATTTGCATAAGGACTTGGTTTTCTTTAAGAACTTGAAGCCCAAAGGGTGCTTCATCTTTTTGTCCATGTCCTTAATCTGCTGGAAGCTGCAGGTATACTTACAAACTCCTGAGGTTTCATTCATTATACTAGGGTAGGATATGTCACACACCACACACAGTGACAGTGTTATGCGTTGGACACAGAGGAGGATCACTTCAATTTAGAGCAGTGTAACAGCAGCTTTTCTGTTTAAGGCCTCACAATAGGGAAACAGCATAACGCTTACTGATCATTTTAGCAGCAATTACAGTAACTGGATTATCAATAAACAATGAATGAAGCATTTCTCAGATCTGCTAGTATTTTCCTACTAGGGCAATTCTATTCTTTATTAGATACTGCTTGGTTTGCATTTGTGTTTTGGATTAGGGTTTTTTGGGTTTGTTTTTTTTTTTAACAAAATGTTGCCATGCAATCATTTGCCATTGATTCCCTATTGTTTCTTAAGGAAACTCCTTCTGAAAAACCCAATATTTTAAGGCAGGAAACCTGATCAGAGAGTAAAACAAAACATGCAACTACAGCAACACTTTGTTGCTTGCACCTGTTCTTTGCAAACTGGCCAACATCACTGGGCTGCTCAGTTTCACCCTTCATGAGGAACTATCACTTTGCTCCTCAGAGAACACATTCACAAATGCTGTTGATTCCCTTCTGCTTCAACAGCAGAAAAATCTTTCCAAAGATCCTGCTATTGTTTATCACATACATGTATAATGTATGTATATATTACGTATATAAAAAAGTTTTTAGCAGCCCCGATTCTTTTCCCAATGAAGCCATTTGGATTGCTGCCATCTGCTTCAACAGGAACAAACACATACTCAATTCTCTGCGTGAAAAATCACCAAGATCTATGCAAGGGCCCTGAACTAGTTACTGAAATCGATCATAAAACTCCAATAGGTAACCCTAAATGTAGTTAAGTTGTTTCAAAAAAGTGTAGGTCAACAAACAATCTCATAATATGATTGGTCTCAAATTGCTTTTCAACCTGCTACAAACTTTATGTTATTTTTAAAGCACAATTAATAAATGTAGTTTTTGAACATAAGATTTTATTTCAAATGATTAATATTATTTAGAGACATGGCATAATTTGCAGATTTTTTTGCAACATGTAGGATTACACAAAGTATGCACAACACATGCACAAATGTGCATAACATTGCAAAATCTGCTTTTGGAAACATTAGCATACCAAAAATGAATATAAAAATAGCCATTAATAACTTCAGAGTGATTAAAAAATACAAAGATAAAGCAATAAAATGCAGAATATAGGAGTTTTGATCACAATCTCGCATTGTTCATTATAAGTTATTTTCATGCATCATTCCAAATGGAAATTAATATTGTGTGTTTGGCATATATATATTTGAAAAGAGTATCTTTGCTTCTTACTTTTAAGAAAAAGCTAATTCCTACATCCATATTTACCCCTAGTTTTCTGAACCTAGAAGCTATGTGTGTTTACAGTTTGTATAGGCAAAGTCAAAGAGCCATTTGGGTTTCCTCCAGCAAGCTTGAGTATACCAGTACAGCTGTGAGAGCATACCAGTATTCAAACTACCTTCCCCTTTCCCGTTAGTCCTCTTTTAATGAAAAATAGCCTTTTCTTTATGGGAGAGGAAGTTTGCCCCCAGGCGGTTAGAACAGGAGGGCTGGCACCTCGCATGGTCAGTTTTGCCACTGAACGTCTATGCATTGCCAGCCAAGTCACCTCATCTCTATAGTCTGTTTAACCAACCTGCGAAAGACAGAGCAAGGCAAAGGTGTCTGTTTCGACTTCTAAGCGTTCTTGTGAAAACGTGCAAAGTAATCTACCCTATCCCCACAGAGCCTCTACTGAACTCTTCATTGATCTATGCTTTTCTAGGGTTTAATAATACCTAAGTTAAAGTTTCATAAACCCCCTCTTTCTTCAAACAATACTTATCAAATTTTAATTATATTTACTGTTAGGACACTTCCCACTGAATTTAAGTGGCCCATGCTTAATTTTATCCCATTACTTCCATTTATTCCTTTTGTTAACCTACTCCTTTGACCATTTACTTGCTTCTGATATCCACAGATGTCCATTCATGTGTTGAGCAAATAATCAAGCTATACATACTTAACCAGTTTAATCCTTACATCAACAAAAGTCCATCTGCCATTTCTTAACCTGGTGGCACTTCTGATCCATTTCACTGCTCTTAAAAAAAAAATAGAGTAGGATGGATCAAGCAGCATAAAACGAACACAGCTGCTGCAGGTCTTGGTTTTGCGTGGGAAACCCAACACTGGGGCAACTTCAAAGGGTCTTCTAAGAGAGGCTTTTTCCTTGCTCTCTTGCTACTCACTGGTACAACACGTGCCCTCCATCTGCACAGCCTGAGGATCTCAAGAAGAATTAGGAAAGCAGATCTTCATTACAGAGAAGGAAGGCAGGAAAGTAAAGCCCTGTAAAACAGGAGTGGAGCAGAGCTTATCTCTGCTGCTACCAGGCTCTGTCCTTGTCCTTTTCGTTTTCTTCCATAGCTGGAGATAGCACTGCTGTTTCCTCAGCAATATTCCCTTCCCAAGCAGTTCTTAACATGACATTCAAAACAACTCTGCTTAAAAACCCAGTAGATGGTTCTTAGTCCTTAACCCCCTGAGATTTTCTTCCAGCAGCTTTATTCCTGGTTTAAGTGCTTACAGCAGTTGTTCCCTCCTGAAGATTAGCACTGTTGTGGTGAGTTGACCCCACCCAGCAGCCAAGCACCCGCGCGGCTGCTCACTCGCTCTCCTTTCCCACAGGATGGGGAGAAAATAGGAAGAAGGAGAGAAGACTCATGGATCAATATAAACACAGTTTGACAGGGGAAGCATAAGACACATGTGCAAGAAAAACAAAATAAGGATTTTTTTCCACTGCTTCCCATTGGTAGGAAGATGTCCAGCCAATTCCAGGGCAGCAGGGCCTCGGTATGCGTAACAGCTATGTGGGAAGACAAACACCATAACCACAAACATCCCCAGTTCCTTCTTTTCTCCTCCAGCTTTTAACACTGAACTCTACATCATATGGTATGGAATATCCCTTTGGTCAGTTGGGGTCAGCTGTCCTGGCTGTGTCTTCTCCCAACTTCTTGCCCACCTCTAGCACAGACACTGTGCAAGCACTGCTCCACAGTAGCCAAAACACTGGTGTGTCACCAGCATGGTTTTAGTCTCAAATCCAAAACACAGCACCGTATGGGCTGCTATAAAACAAGTTGCCTTCAGCCAGCCAGTCCTAGTACAACAATTCAGATCTACAATTTAGGAAACTGAGTGGAGCATCCGTGTCTGTGACATTCCTCGAGCTCCCTTTTTGCACAGCCAGGCAGCTCTGCTCAGCTCGCAGCCCTGACTGTGCCAGCTCATGTGCTTCCTCTGGAGCCAAACACACGCTCCTTTCCATCACTTGACCCCACCCTAACACACTAGCCTGTAGAGTGCTGAACAGAAATCTTGGTGTAATGAAAGCATAAGCGAAGAGACTTAGGCAAATACCAAATAAGTAGAACTGGCTACATTTGGGGTGAGTAAAACCAGTGACGTAAACTACCCCCATTTTTGCTTGTTTGCATTTTAGACCAAATTATTATTCATAGGCTTAAATCAACTTTCTCATTTACTTTTACCCGCCATTTACTTAATCCATTTATTTATTGGGTTATTTAACTATTTCTCAGCACTACAGTATCTGAATACTTAATCGCATCCTTTGATCTCTGTTTCCACGCATGCTACAGTGTCCTCAGAATTCGTGTGGGTATTAAAATGTTCTCTTTGGCCATAAAATGAAGTTGGTGGGAAATTACTTCAATGTGACACCTTGTATAAGCTTACCATCATGCCTTCACTTTAAACATTGTGAGTCAATGGAATTATATTGTAGCCATTGACAACACATACAATTTTGCCTGTTTGATATCCCATTATTGCAATAGCAGCCACAATGGTTTTGGAAAAAGCTCTTTTTCCATAAGAACATGCTACCAATTTTGTGCTCACAAGTAGGGCATATTCGTAGGGAGCACAATAACGCCACTTAAGCGACTATCACAAAATATTTGCTTGTTTCCAAGAGAATGTAAAGTAATACAACTCCATGCTTATATATAGAATTATTAGTAAAAGATGACCAACAGCTCCTACACAGAATCAAATCATTCGTACAATTGATTCACCTGTGCAGTCAAAATAGAAAAAATATTAAATGCTCCCAGACTAGACACTTAGCTAGGACATGGGATCAGTTGTGTGGCATCAGGCTACGCACACAGATTCTTCCTTATAAAGCATGCAAAACTCTGGCAGAAAAGAGAAACTGTAACCTCTACATAAGTAATAATATTTGTGCAGTTCTACCAGCAGTTCCCAAAATTCCCTCTTCTGCTCATCTTTTAGCTTCAAATCCTAACATACACAACCAAATTTCTGTTGGGCTCAAAACTACCCGTTCCTGTGGGAAGCCTAGAAGCTCACAAGCCTTGAACTGTGAAGGGAATACACTTCAAGTTAAAATAAAATAAAAAAAAAAAATAAAAAAAAAAAAGAGTAATAGGTTTTAGAGGACTATGAGAATCAAGAACAGAATATAACTTTCATTATATTCTAAGGCCAAGTGATGTACAGAACAGAAGTTAATAAAATAAGGAGAAAATCTAAATCCACAATGACCAAAAAAAAGCTGGACTGCTTTTCAGCTTTCTAGGATCATAAATTAAATGCAAAGAAACGTCGAATTCTGTTCCACGTATCAGTTAAAGAAAAGCTACTGAGGGGCTACGCTATAACCCACTTAGATTAATCAGCAACTCACCAGGGATCGGGGTGCACTAACATGAATTGCATCCTTAAGTAGCAATTCCCTGGACTTTATCACACCAAAATCTGCCTTATCTAGTAGTTTAAAGCCTTTATGATCTTAGAAGTCTCCCATGGCCACATGCACGCAATCCTTTACTCAGACTGTTCCCAACTCTACATCACTCCCCAGCCTGATTCCAGTACAGCAACTGAGAGTAAGTAGTAATAGGAGAAGGACAGATGATCTAACAGTACAAACAGTTGATCAAATGGCTGGGCTTGTTTTCTGAAGACGACTTCCAGCTGCAGACTTCCACTATTTTTTATTCTGTTTTTACAGATATCAGAAAAGAAGAAAAAGTGAATAAATGCGCACTTATGATGAGAAATTTTTAAATGAAAATTCTTTAATTTCCACCTCTCTCCCTCACAACAACTAACACAGGTAAGGCAATGATTTCAAAAGTACCTAGATACACAGTTCCTATGATATCAAAGTGATGTGGAAGACCACAAACAAAGATGCATGACACTGAGAAGTGACAACACAAATGAACAGTTACACTGGACTTCAAACCCCATTTTTGAGGGGCCTCATCACGTTAGCCCCCTGTGCAGTCACTGAATCTATAGTCACTGCATTTCTTTCTCCTAGATGCCCTAGTGTCTGTACATATCTTCAAGGATCTTTAACGAAAAGATGACAACATACTGAAAAGCACTACAAGAAGCGCAACCAGATATGTTAAATTTATTGTGACAGAGGAACTGAACTGCTGTGATGAAAACAAAGCCATGTTTATGCTGTGGTTAAATTACGGCTTTAAGATATGATAGACATTTATCTATATCTGAAGGGTATAAACTGGTCCTTCAAGCATGTAACCCCACACACTAAGTATACATACTGCAATCTGTGAGTCCACTTATATGATTAGATTTTATGAGGCTATGGGGGCAAATTGCTCAAAGGTAACCACAGAGCTAAGTAGGAGGAAAAGGAAGAAAATGACATCGAAACACATATAATGGATATTATGAGTGGGGGAAAAAACACCAGAAAAGCAAATGCTTAGATTACAACCTTCTCCTGAAAAGACAAGTAGAAAAAGCTCTTCTGTTTGTGATATTTGAAGTCCTATTGGACAGAGAAATGCATAACACAGGAGTGCAAAACCATGAATGGTTATGGTGTCTTCTGAGCTAGATCACTAAAGGTCTTTTACCTCGGACATGTTGCAAAGCAAAGAAATACTTTTTGCCCTATTATCCAGTGAAAAATTTTAAAACGCTGTACTGACAATGAAAGTAAAAATGAGAAAGCATATGGTTTTGTGTTTCTCTCCAAAAGTCTTTCCCAAGTTTGCTGGGTTTCCCTCTAAACGCTGTCTCTACAGACTCAGCCTAGGATCTCACTATCAAAGTGGGTTCCCTCCTCCCTTGTATACCATATTAACATCATTAATAAGTTATGACCTCAGTAACACCTATTCTAATCCTATTGCCTTCACTAGGGTTCTGCAAGTGTAATTCAGCACTTGATTGAAGGCAATGAAATTGCGAAGGCAGTCTAGAAAGTGGAGCACAGTTTATAACATTGCTGATGACAATGCACAGCAGAGTCCCTTTTAGTCTCCCAGTTGGTGTCACAGATACAACAGTAGTAAAATCTGGTTTTGCTTAGTATGCCTGCTCCGCATACATGTTTACACTGATACAATACTTTTAACAAAGAACTATAATGTGCACAGATGTTATTTAGAAAACAATCTCACTTTAACAATGAGCACGACGTTTATATAATTTCATGACAAAGACCTTTTTTGTCTCCCTGTACTGCTTCAAATCCCATTGCTTTTGCTTGCAACATTTATTTGCAAGGGGGAAAAAAAAGCCAGATACGTTCTGAAGACCAAAGAGAAAAACTTACACTAAACTTGGGGAAAATCTGTCAGACAATTCCTGTTTGCAACTCATGGGGGCAGAGGGGAAAAGTACATGCTCTGAAATTTTTCACTAATGATTAATGTGCCTCCGGTTTCCTCATAGCTCAAGAAAACTTATTACCAACGCTGAATATCTTTATATAATGTGAAAATATTTAAAATGGTAGAGCTTAAGTTTACTGAAAGAAATACTGAAAGATTACTGAAAGCTGTGAGTAAATCATATTATAACTGAGTATAGCCAGTCTGTGTGAGAGAGGTTCCCACTTTCTCAACAATTTTTGAGAGTATTCAGATCAGGTATTGTAATAACACCCAATTAAAAAAAAAAAGAAACCCCTCAAAATGCTGAGCAGCTGTAACTGATGATTCAGGTGGAGAAAATGACACAAAACCTTGGGGAAAAAAAATGCAGCTCAAAAGGAAGTTTTCTGTAGGTCTTCATCTGTGCATAGAGACTCCAGCCTTGAGGCTTCACTTCCTGTGCCAAATTTTGAAAGCTCGAGGTAAAGGCAAACCATACCAGGGGTGGGGGTGAAGATCAGACAAATTTACCAGACATATACTCATATACTTCTTAAGAGAAAGCTGAAGGAGCTCCTACCCGTTCACAGTGACCGTACTGCCATCCAGAGGTAGGCTGCAGCTCAAGAGCAAGCAAAGTCATCTTGAATTGGCATAGAGCAAAGACCTCCCTTCAGCCCACATGGCAGACTCCAGTTTTCAGGAAGCTGTACAACTGATGGTGCAGATTAGTTCTGCAAGGACATAAGGTTTATCTACTGTTCGCACCATTGCCAAGTATGGGCCTGTTGCAGAAGAGCCTCCAAGCACGTTTTACTCGTTTAGTACTAGCAGTCTCAGTTCAATGCATGCATACAAAGCTTTGTGAATGCAAAGTATTGTTGGTCTAAAAAAAAAAAAACCACAACAGCATGGGAATAAGGATTGGGGGGTGGGCGCTTTTATAAAAATGTTCAGGACAGTCTGAGATTTATTTTTGGACAGTAACATGAAGAGACATGGAGGTCTTACTGAGTCTAACCAAGAAAGCTGGTTGATGGAGAACTCCATAGGATACAGTACCGGTATTCATATATTTCCTTTCCAGGTTTCTGTGGTGAACATTTCAGTTTATAAAGGGAAGGCAAAAGGTGGAAGACATACTCCCTATCTTTTTACTTCATTCAACAAGTTGAAGGAACTCAGAGATAACATGTGGGAGATCATTTAGACCATAGGAGAAGGTAGGAATAAGGCAGAATAAGGAAAGTGAGCTGCTTATCAGTTGGTGACTGTGATTCAAAACTTGACCTGTAAAATACATTCTGTGGTTGCACCTGGCGCCAACAAGTGAGCGGTGGCTAAGTAGCTTATTTATCTAAACGCATACAAGCACATTCTTACCTCTTGACCTAGACTGAGAATAAACTGTCATTGCAGTAAACATTTAGTGTTGAAATACGCAGTAAGGTATCTTACAGTTTAATATTAACGATAAACACTGCAAAGTTAATTAACTATTTTCCTACCTTCTCAATATAGAATTTTGCATGCTTGGAATTCTTAAAACTGAAGCATTGATTTTAGGTTTAATTTAAAAGTTAAAAGAGGAAGAAGATTTGTCTGATGAAACAAACAGCACAAGTCACAAAAGACATTCCCACTCCATGTGGTCCATTAAGTTGTAATCATCTTATTCTGCAGAATGGATGCTTGACATATCTATACTACTACCAATAGTTTATAGACTCTTAGCATAAGAGGTGTATCAGATTGCTTGGATAGATATAGCAAAGGCCATTGAAATAATTACTTGGAATCCAAACACGATTATACACATATACAATTACATCCTTTCTTCACAAAGAAATCTTTTGTCTCCATGCTATCTGTAGCCAATGTCACTCAAGACTCTGGAGAGATGGAGAAAGAACTCACTCTGGATGAGGACAATCAATCAAAATCATCTCTGGAACTAGAACTGCTATTATAACAGATCAATAAATGCTACCTGTTGATCTACAACAGTAGAATCATGAAGGCGTCTAAATGATACATATATGTGTATTAACCACTGCATGTGTGTATGTGTTTATTTAAATATTAATTCTAAATAAACTTTAGAGGTTTTTATTAATACATAAGCTGACGTTGACCAAGACCCTCCTACTGCTCTATCAGCCTGAAATTCTGCAAGAGGAAGAAACAGAGAAGTCAAATATTAACAGCAAGTGGGATTTTCCTTGCAATAGCCTCCATAAATATGTCACTCGGGGGAAAAAATAGGTCAAAAATAGAAAGCTTATATCTCTGATATCAAAGAAAAGAATGTTTGTGTCAAATCTATTGGAGAAATTGCCAGGAATGGTTCATCTGTGTGAAAATATGATCCTTGTAATGCTGCTAAGATCAGCGAGACCTAGGATGATATGTTGAATAACAGCTGGTCACAGAAGTTAAATGTACATGGGAAGCTTTAATTTACATGTCTCTTTTCCAAGTATTTAAAATAGGTAGGAGAGGAAAGTGTAAAAAATTGCTTTCCAGGATGGTTCATTAATTAGCATAAAAATGAATGTATATTAAGTGTGAATATTAAGGTGAAGTCCTTATAAACGACATTCAACATTTTCCTAGTGTGCAAAATTTTTCATTTGAACTCATCTGTTTCCTCAGTTTTAGATCATTTGTACTTCTTTTCCCTGTGGCCCATACGCTCCTGCTGTTGTATACACAGTTCATCTTCCACCCTTTCCTAAAACACTCAGAAAGATAAAGCACAATGAAATACAGACTACCTTTAAAACAGAGAATCAGAAAAACACCTTTTTATTAGCCTCACATGCGAGGTCTGCTCCGGGAAGCGTGCACTAATTCAGCACCTAATTCTGCAGCAATCCTTGCACAAACTCAGTTGTCTCTGCTCTGCATTTTGCAAGCAGATATTTCGCCATAAATCTCAAAAAACTTTTTCATGAGTGGAGACTTGGGCAACTTGACCCTGTTGCGGTTGGCTGTAACAACCAGCAGATCTCTCTGGGGACGCCAAAAGAGGCTGCATATGCTTAACTCAAAGAAAGTACCTTAAAGGGCAGCAGTCATCACATCTACAGCAAAATTTTAACTCTCAGTGACTCTTTGGTGAGAATCATGCCAGGTCTGCTGTCCCCAAAAGACAAACACCTCAATATTGGCTAAAAAAAAGTTAGTCGTGCTACAAATTGACAACAATTGAATTTGTATGTGCCATGGTTTATCACTTTGTGTGTTTGCAGCCAAAGTGAAGGAAAGGGAAATACTGATAACCAAGGTGTGTTCCAGAGAAGTGTTACAGATGTTGCGGTATTTTCTTTGCCCCCCTTTTCTGTATTACCTTCTGATTTATTTTAGGTTTCACAGAGAATCTGATGGTTCATTGTGCTATTGTTTGAGTTTTATATAATCTACCTGTAATTGCTTTCTCTTCTCATCATCTGCCAGAGACCTGTTTTACAATGGAACGTGGTTAATGCAATGGGCTTTTATTGCCAATATCTTCATATACAAAATTCAGCTAATACATTTCCTTCTGTGCTTTATCAAAAAGGCTTAGCTTAGCTGGAAAATGTTTAACACATCCTAAGAATGCAACACTAAGGACTGTTAAGAGAGGATGTTGAGGTGGAGGATGTTTTTCCTTTTTCTTTTTAATGAGAATAATATAAACTGAAGTGTTCTTACTCAGGGCATACATGAAAACACAAATAAATCATTTCAGGTGAGCATAAATTCTGCTTGAATTGTAAATGACCCTGCTAACAGAAATTAGATTGAGGCAGAAGCTTAAGTTCTCTTCCGTACACCTACTCTTCTTGGGGCATTTTTCAGATTCTGGCAAACAAATTTAGACTTGAGCTGTAGAAAATCTATGATTTCTAATGCTCTTCTCATAAATCTTCAATTACTCTATTTTTAAGATGTTTAAATGAAAAAGACTGTCAAGGCCTTAGCGTATTTCTTTGTTTTGGGATTGTTTTGTACCTATGTTGAGGGAATAATTTGATTTTATTTACTATCATCAAAAAGGCCATTTTTAATAAGAAGATTGAAAAATACAGGGGGGGTGGGTTTGCTGCTTCCGCTTTTCCTTCTTCATAGCCTCTGGTGGACATTTACCTATGCAGTGATATAGTAGAAAGAGTCCTTCAGACAATACTTAAATTTGTGAAATGGAAGCTCGGAAAAGGCAGGATGCAATCTACTGAAAGAGGATTGGGGGCGGGAGGGGGGGGGGGAGAGGGTGTTAGCTGTTTTCTTTTTACTTTTAAAAACAACCAATCACATCATTTAAATCCCAGATTTAAGTGGCTTTCACATTCACAAAGTACAGGCCAATAGCTGACTTGCTTTGAAATTGAAAACGATGTCAGGACCTATGTCTGTTAGGGCAGTATAAATTTGGAACAACTCCATCGACTGCAAAGCAGTTAAAATCATATATATTGGTGATTAGAAATTGGCCTGTAACATGCCTTAATTTCTTAACCATTTCACAACAGAGATAAATCTCCTCCATATCAGTCAATTATTTGCTGTTGCCAGTGTTACAGCTATGTCAGACTCACTGATCACATTCTTCCTGATTGCTTCCCTCATCCTAGAGAGATAACAGTACACATTAAAGGCAAAACAACAGATGATCTTTCAGCTGCCTGAAAACTTTAAGGAGAAAATTATCAAAGCAATTCTGTCCCAGGTATCCACTTGCTACTTAAAAGGATGAAGCTTCTTAACAAAAGGCACGTAAGAATTTGTTTTAATCCATGGAAATGTGAATCGCTTCCAAAGAAATTAAGGAATTGGCTATAATGAGTATAGAGGACTAAGAAATTAATAGTAGAAAGTATATTTTTATAGGACAGCTAAATCCCACATGATTTTTAACCAAATGATTCAGTAATTCTCTAATCGTATTTTAAGGGTTATCTAAATGCCAGGCAATTACAACTCTACAGAAACAGAATAAAAACTCAGTGTAATTATCATTCAAAGTAGCTTGCTAATTTGTCGATTTATTTGCAGCTCATGCAACTTCATAACAGAGTTTTGCCAGACTAACCTGTTTAGATACACACCCCTCGTGCCAGCAGAATTATTAAAACAAACAATACATTTACAGTGCATCTTTCAATCTGCTAAAGCTGTGCAAAACTACATTTGAAGCTCCGAGAGTCGCACCCAGCAGTGTCCACTTTAAATAGAAAAATCTCATTGATTGCATGAAACTCAGGTCTCATTTTTGTCCATCGATTCCCCTGGTGACCTTCTGCAGCATCAAAGCCCAGAGCGAACCCAATCTGACCCCGACTTTATGTGCATTATTATATTGAGAGACAGGAGCTACTTACAGTCCATGCCATTGTCTCCGTAGATATGTAATAAAGTATTCTAGAACTGCTCCTGCAGAGAACACTTCATGCACTCGGCATTTCCTTTTCTCTGTCTGTCTCTCTCGCTCCCCTCCAATCTTAAAATTCTTCTCTTTGCTGTGCCGAATGCTTTTTTCTCCCCCCTACAGTGGACAGCTCAAATGAGCAACTTCAGACTTTGACTAATACTCCCATAACTCTCAGTAAACAACATCCTTCACGCAGATCTATAACTAATAATAATGCTCTTTATTAAGCTCACCTGTGAAACAATATGTCTAATAAAAGCTGTTCTCCATGCCGTTTTAATTATAATAAATCACCTTCATTATGATGCATACTTCAATATAACATGCCTAATGCTTAGCTACCTAGGATACTACAATAATGAGGACAGAGAGTAAACACATCTTGAAGAAAATTATTTACACATACTGAAAAATTCTACAGTACCCTACTGCTTTGCAACATGAATTTCAACAACTTTTATCTTACCTTACTGTTCATAACATCACAGCTGAGAAGAAAAAAAACCCCCTGAAAAATGCTGTTTACACAAATAACAGGACCCTGAATACATCCACTAGCATGGAAAAATAAGTCCTTGCAGTGCAATCATTTCTCTATAAATGTATAAAAGTATTTTACCACCCTGTGCAACAAATCAGTGATGAGACTATAGGCTGTTGTGCACCGGTACCTAGGGATTTCATGTCAAAGTCAACTTCCTTGGCAATCCCTAGGGAACTGCGCTGTGCACATTCTCATGAAAGGTGTGAAAATCTGATTTTCTAAAATGGATCAGTAATTCTCTATGAAGGGGAAAAGGATCGATAAATCTTTGCTAAGTAGATTGTAAAGGAAAAATTATTCTTTCAGTGACAGTACATTAGGATCCTCCAAACAATCTCAATAAACTAAAGACATAGCATTTCTCCACCAGCTACTTTTGACTTCTGATATATTTTTGTAATCTCAGATCATTTTGCAATGCACATACATTTATATTTGCTAAGCAATGTTCCATGTTGATGTTGATTTATGAGTATATGCCATTATAATGCTTGGCTCCGAGTAGAAAAAGAAAATTATTAGCTGCTTGTAACCTGATAGATGTGATAGAAGGAAATGTCATTACACCCATGCACACATATATGTTTGTGTTACTATATCACTCTCTCTGTACCTACACAAATATTCTGTACTCTCTCTATATATGTATACACACAAATATTTACTATACTGTGTACATTTATATGATTTTTTGTACGTGCACAAATATAGCCACATTTTCAGGCACTGAGAGTTAATTATAACATATATAGCAACTGTAACCCTGCTAGGTGCTTCACAGACCTGAAAAGTGTTCGTCGAGTTCCTGAAGCAGCACACGCCACCTGGCATTTACACTTTCAAATCAGATAGCCACGTTGTACCTAAACATGTGATTTTTACATACAAACAAAAGCAGCAGCTGCCTGAAGACAGCACGATAATGCAGCCTACAGCAAGCAGTCCAAATGTATTGCCAAGTCAGAAGTGGGCTATGCACGCAAGAAGAGGAATTCACTTGTCCTTTTTACACAATTTTTCTCCTGCTGCAGAGAGTGAGAGGATCCTGCCAGAAACATCTGTAGTGTTGTTTCTGCAGCAGTGATAATATGCACAGTGTGGGCACTTAAATGTCCATTCCAATCCTAAATGCCTGTGCTGGTATGAAACTTCACGTGCTGCGTTGCATTTCTATTCCTGGCACTCCTAGCACAGAAGTATTCTGGGTGGTAATCTTTGAGGGGATGCGTGCTGAGGAAAGGAAAAAAGAGCTTTGTCCCTCTCCCTAATGCCTAGAAACCAGAGAGGAGTGGAGGCAGCCTCCGCTGCTCAGAGAAATCTACAGTCTGGAGCCCAGGCTCTCTCCCACAAGTAGGTTTTGGAACGAACACAGAAAATCAAGCCTAAGGAAGCCCAGAACAACACGAGAAACCAAATACGACGGGAAGGCACATGCAGGAAAAAAATATCTGAGTTTAGCACTCGAACTGCTTCATGTTTGACTGAGTCCCCCCAAAAGGGATGGGGTTTGAACCTTACGGCACAGTTCTGAATATTTTAAGATGCAGCACTCTAACAGAGCTAGTGACATCCTGAAAACCAAACTGTGCACCTGAAGAAGTTTCTCTGGCATTTTTCAGATGGTGGAATGATGGTAGAAGCCGTCATTATTTATACTCTGAAGTTCCAATGCCTTGTATTCTTCCACAGCTCAAGGAACCTGCTTGCACAATTTCCTTAATGCTTTTGGCTTGTCTTTTGTTGGTTCATGTGGGGGGTTTTGTTTGTTTTGTTTTTATAAACAGAGCAATACTAACAAGAATGCTCGAGAACAGATGCCACCCTAAGTCCTAGTTGAGCAGAGGGTATGAGAATGTACCCGAACAGGCTGGGCCACTGCACTGTTTCAATGCTTGATGGAGCATGTAGTTAAAATTATTTCTTTTTTTTCCTTGCTATTTCTGCCATCCCTGTGTCCACCACAACAAATGATACTGGAATAAGTGGCCTTACAGTGGAAAAAAATATATAAAGGAGAGTGACAAATGTGGCATATCAATCCCTGATAAAGTCAATTCATATCATTGTCATGAGGGACAAAAGCATAAAATTAAGTTCTCTTGGACTGACAAATCCTATTTTTACCCAAGGACACCATGGTAAGGGATCCTCAGGAGCCTGCTGCAGCTTCTCCTCAGACCTGTGTATTTTGAACCCTTTCAGTGGAGCTTCTCAAAGCACTTCACACATTTCAGATAATGAAGCTTTACCACACACTGGGGTACCACAGGGAGGCAGGGTCAACATTTTAAAGCTAGATGCTTAATCTACTCTAGTCTGAAATTTTGACCTAAATCACTAGGTGAAAACCACACAAGAAACCAATGCCAGACTAGTCCTTCCCTCCTATCCTGAACACACAGAAATACACTTAAAAGCCAGAAAGATGTAGCTAGTCAGTAGCAGCCCATGGCCAGCACCCACCAAAGGAGAGCTCTGGCCTTTACAGATACAATAATACACACACACACACTATAACATACATGCTCTCGTCCATCACAGATACCCCAAACAATTTTGGGATATCTCAGAGAAATATGAAATTGTCTTCTTTCACCATAGATTTTGGAAAAGGATATCTTCATTGAAACCAAACCATGGAAACATTCGATCTCCTTGCAGCATCACAAATCAGAAACAAAAAATGGAAAGGGCCTAATACTACTTGCAAAGCAGGACCCTGGTGCTTCATCTGTTAAAGAAGAACGTGCCTTGCTAAGGTAAGAGTTCATGATCCACCACACCAGCAGGGTATAACAGTTGTATTTCGGGCTCCATGTCATACTGAATAAATCCCACTCTCTCTTAATCAGTATGTATCTTGCACTACACCTCTGAGGATAGCCACCTCCTGAAGTCATAGTTCAGATCCATGTCCAGCCTTCCAGCTGTGACTGACTGACCCAGAGTAGCACAAATCACCTGGTTCAGTCTGTAAGCATTATTCAGAGCATTCTCTAACCCGCACAGCCAGCACCTCTAGGTGTTTGGTTTCCTCTGTTGTTCACAGAAAGCTGGTGGGTTTTTTTGTTTTGTTCAGTGACATGATTTTCCTGGAATGCAGGTAACATCGTTTGCTTAGGAAAAAAACCCAACTTTTTATTCTTTTTCATTTTTTTCTAATATCACAGATTAGGAGAACAGCAAATGTAAGATTAAATATTTCTCCTATGTCTGAAATTTGGTAATAGTCTCCTCACAGAGGAAACAAGACTTACAGCTCCCTGTCTGCCTACCCAAGATGGGCCTGTTGCTATTGGACAAGAGCTATTTGGGTCAAGAAAGGGATGAACTTTTTTTTAAAGTTTTTCATTTCCTTTAGTTTTCCCATAATTTTGAATTAACAGTACTGTAACTGCTCAGTCCTGTTTTAAAACAACTTTTTTTATTTACCCATTTTTGCTTTTGATACTGTGCCCTTTCACAAACCATACAGCAGAGCTGGGTTCAGAGTCCTTGTGTCCACTCCTGGAATAATATGCAGTGAAGGCCAATCCCAATTGTAGGACACTGCCTAGCAGGAAGCATTTGCACGATTACAGCTGAGACAAATCATGGTTGTCTGTATTCACCCCTTTGAGACTACCTATCTACTCCTCACCTGCACTAAGAAAATCAGATATTAAGCAGTAAGGATCTCTGTTTAGAGATACTGGCTAAAATGCCTAAACACCAAAGGACACATACATCTTCAAAGATCAATGGTTGTAATTTGTACAAAGGACCAAATCCTGCACCCACCAAAATACAGAATTCTCATTGCTTTCAAAGAGGGGAGACTCCATCCAGGAAATCCAGCTGGGTGTTCATCAAGGGGAGGCCCATAGAAACACTGCATCTGAGGGCCAGGCTCTTCTTACGTCATCAAACGCCCAAGACAAATTACACCAGTGGTGCAACACAAGAAAGTTAACTTTACACTAGACACCTTAAGATGTGTTTTCCAGAACATTAAAAAGTTTCTTCCAAGTACATTTTAAGGCAATATTTTTGACTCATTGCCCCAAACAAATTGTGTTAAGGAGATTTATTAACTGAATTATATTCTCTGAACCCTTATGTGAATGTTATACAGGACATCACATATACACATGCAAAATTCCAGGATATAATTCTATAATAAACTCCTAGAAAGTTTCAGAAAGGAGCTTTTCTATATCACGACCTAAAAATTGCATTTGTATTCAAAGGCACGTTACACTCATGCTAATACAACTAGACAACGTGAATTTCCAAATTAAGTTATGGAGCAACCCTGTAGTAAGGGCTGAAACTTACTTCCCCTCTTAATGCCATAAAATTTCACCTGATTTCTCAAAGAAAACCAACTCAAAAAGTTGTAAACCATAGCTCATCACAGAGTAGAGCTTTTTCTGAGAAGTTTAAAAAACAAAATAAAAAGGAGGTTTGGAATTTTGAAAGTGAACCTATTCTAACCTGTTTTATCTGTCCTGTAGAACAATTATCCAGAGGGACCTCAATGGGCTGGAGAAATGGGCTGACAGGGACCTCATCAAGTTCAACGGGAGAAGTGCAAAGTCCTGCACATGGGGAGTAATGACCCTGTGCACCAGTACATGCTGGTGGCCAATCATCTGGAAAGTAGCTTGGCAGAAAAGGACCTGGGGTTCTGGTGGACACCAAGTTGAACATGAGCCATGGGCCCTTGCAGCAAAAAAGGTGAATGGTATCCTGGCCTGCATTAGACAAAGTATTGCCAGCAGGTCAAGGGAGGTGATCCTTCCCCTCTATTCAACAATGATGATGCCACACTTGGAGTACTGTGCCCAGTTCTGGGCTCCCCAGTACAAGAGAGACGGGCATACTGGAAAGAGTCCACCAGAGGATCACTAAGATGGATAAGAGACTGGAGCACCTCACGTATGAGGAATGGTTGAGAGAGCTAGGACTGTGCAGCCTGGAGAACAGAAGGCTCAGGGGGGATCTCATCAGTGTACATAAATACCTGAAGGGAGGGTGCAAAGAGGACAAAGCCAGGCTCTTTTCAGTGGTGCCCAGTGACAGGACCATGGGCAATGTGTACACAGTGAAATACAGGAGGTTCCCTCTGAACATCAGGAAACACTTTTTCACTGTGAGGGTGACCAAAAACTGGCACATGTTTCCCAGAGAATTGTGGAGTCTCCTTCCTTGAAGATATTCAGAAGCCATCTGGACATGGTCCTGGGAAACCATGTTCCTGGGAAACCAGCTCTAGGTGGACCTGCTTGAGCAGAGGTATGGACTAGATGACCTCCGGAGGTCCCTTCCAACCTCCACTACCCTGATTCTATGAAATTTTAGCATTTTTCTTCCCCATTGGACAGAAGCAAGGGAAGGAAAGAACAGTAAAAAGATTCACCTTTAACTATATAAAGACTAATAAAGAAAATTTACCTTGTTTTTTTGGGCTTCAGGTTTTCCTATGTCTTATCTAACAGAAGAGGGAACTAAAAACACTGCTTGGGGAACCGAAAAGGAAGACAGGGAAAATAAGCCCCACATAGAGAGGCTGAGTTTGGGAGGGCACAGGAGGAACAGCAGAGGAAAACAGAGGACCTGGAATGAAAATTAGTTCACCTTGAAGTGAACAAATTTCAGCTGTGAGCACAGTGAAATAGGGTAAGGAATGGAGCAATATCATTTCCATGTTCCTTCATTATACATTTTGCAAATGGACACCTTGGAATTTGCAGGACAATGTCTGCTTTGAATGGCCTGGTAAGCCTTCCACTCTTTCATTCATAATAAAGAAAAAAAATTAATGTTACCAGAGGAGTTGAGTTCAAACATCTTTTCAGTGCAGTGCTACTGTCACCCTGAAACACTGCAGTAATTCCTGTAGATTTTTAAAGAACAAGTTTAAGGCGAAGAGTCTGGGAAGGAGACTTAAGGGTAGGCACCCTCAGATTTGGCTAACTAACCACTAACCCAGTAAACATACCAAGAAAATGTACTAATTACTGAAGCCTAAATATGTTTTCAGAACCATATACCTAGGCTACTTTTAAGTGGATGCTCTTGACTCTTCAGTTGCTCACACAAGTGATCTGGTTGAGAAATACCAGAAATTTAAAAATTTAAGAAATAGCATAGCCGGCAAGTCCTCTGGATAGCACCTTTAAAAATCCCTAGGGGACTACAGATTGCAGAGCATGCCGACAGTCAAAATTTCTTCAAAACAGAAAGAGTTACCTAGGCCCTTCTTTCCCCACCTCCATTCATTTCTTCCCTAACCTTCTACCATTGTAACCAAAATCTTCAAGAAGCGTTTGCAGTTATGTCATCAGCTCTACCCTCCCTGCTGAAAAGCCACCTAAGACCTCCTTTATGGGCACAAGCAGTCATTCCCAGGTAAAGGTGAAGAATTTCAAGAGCCATGACTGCAGAAGAGCAGGAGGTTGGGCAGAGAAAGTCTTTCTTCCTGGGAAGATAAAGGAACCAGCTTTCCAGCTGGCTCTCTAAGCAGAAAATTCTGCCCTACTGAGGCCATCCATGACAATTTTGTAGCCTTACTGAGCTGCAGCCCTAGTTCTAACAAAACAAGCAGGGTGTGCATTCGAAATAGGAATGGGGCTAGTGGTGAATTTTTTTTCGTAACAAATAATTTAACTTTCCTTAGATACCTAGCCTACTACCACAGTGTTAGAGCACGAGAACTTGAACAAGCAGAGAATCGAAGTAGGTAGAGTGTGAAAGATTAGGAATTTTGTTCAAACACTAAAAAGAATGCAAAGGCCATTGGAAATGGCCTCTCTGTTGAGCTTTCTCTCCCCTCCTCTTCCTCCATAGAGTAGCAGCATGAACAAATTGGAAAACAAGACTGTTTATAAACCAAACTGAAACAGCTCAAATCTGTTTTATTGACCAAGTAAAGCAGACAGATGGCACAAAAAGGGAACAATATGTCTTTAAATACTTTTAGAAGGGGAAGAAGTTAAGTAATGCTGTTGCTAGCAGCCATGCAGTTCATGTAAGGAGCATCTTTAACAGGCAGGGTATGTGTAAGAATGTGTAAGAGCAAAGCAGCATCACAACATGCCTCCAGATTACTTCATGCACAAGGTTGACAAGTCTTTTAAAAATTAAGGGCCATGTTCTACTCTAATTCCACACATGGGACTTCCATTAATGTCAGTGGGTGTTTCACACAAAGCCCAAGAATAGAAAACAGCCCTTGGCATCTTTTAGTATTAAAGAAAAAAAGATTTCAATAAGTTTACTTAATCCATCAAACCGGCAGACTCTAGCATTAGCTCCTGTGATAGTGCTGTCAATGCTTGGTCAAGCCTAAAAAACCTTCAAGCTTAAGCAAGTCTTGACACAGCAAAGAAGCAGAAGCTCAAGATGGCCAACTGTAGGAAGTAAATAAACTTTTAAAAGCAAAGAGAATAAAGGATTAAAGGATAAAGAAAATTATTTTCCCCCTTTATATCAACTTTTTCCAGAGAAGAAATACGTTTCTGAAAAAGAAACCCTGAGCTTGGCAGGCTGGATGGAAAAAGAAAAGCAGAGACAAGTTTGGGGGGTTGGGGCAAGCGGGAAGTAGAGTGTAGCTGCTAATCCTGCTAAGGGAGTTTTGCATTGACTTTGGTGTACTGGGTGTATACAAACTTTTTGACCATGCACTAGCTAGTTCCCTTGATAGCCCGGAGTAATTCAAGTTCTCAGTATATATCTTAAGTCCATGTGAAGAGTGGATTTGTGCCACAGAGAGTATTTTTCTGTCAGATGCCTGAGTCAAAGCTTTACCAAATGGTGTCTGCAAAGAGGGCAACCGTAAGACAACTCTGCTAATGCCTTCCCCGCCTTGCTGTCCTACCCCCCTATTCCCAATAGGAGCAACCTCTTGGCCACTGGTCCCTGTTACATTTTTCATTTTATTTTTTTGTTTAGAGATCACAGATGCCCCATGCACTTCTTCGCCTAGGTTTTTGTTGGCTTGGTATCTACCCTTTTGGGTGGAGTCCTTGGCTCTGGGGTACTAGGCCTCATGATAATGGCAAGCGACTTAGTTAATCAGAAATATTAGGTCCCATTCTCATTGCCATATTTAGTATCCATCTGGTTCAATTATCACTCAGGGCTGCAGTGTGAGTTTCTCCGCTACAGAAATCTGACACAGGTATATGGTCTGGCTGACAATTTAGCTAGACAAGCCTGTTGAAATTGTGTAAAACTTATGGGATATGTGGCATTAGTAGCCTGACCTTGATACATAAAAGATTTGAGGCAATTTAAACTGTATTACCATCACGCAAAGGAGACAATTTGAAGAAAGCAACAGGGTAGAGGTACAGGTAGTTGTTGGACAGTGTTATGCAGGCTTTTCCTCTCCCCTTGGATATATTGATATACTTTATTTATAGCAGTAAAAGCATCTAAGCACAAACACCATTTGAAGACGAAGTTAAAAATATTACAGAATGACGAGCCCTACAGCCAACTGTATCTAACAAGTCTGTTCTCCCTTTATTTCTTTTAGTTCAGTATATGGCTGACTTATTTGCACCCATCGGTTTAGCACATGAGCAGCAACAAAGCATAGCAGTTGTCATGTTCTACTCCCTCCTTGTACAATTGCTCTTTGGGATGAGCTCCCTCTTACTCACCACTGTCTTTCTTCCCTGTGTAGTTACATAAATCTCTTTGGATTGCTATTGAGGAAAAGCAATTGTCCAGAAGTGGAAGTTACATGTAGCTCTGAATGGGGCAACTTCTCGGTGTTCATTATAATCAATGGAGTCTCTTTCATTGACTTCTGTAAGAGACGGATCAAAGCAAGACCCTTTCTTTAAGGTCCTTCTGAACAAATTTCACCTGAAAATGCCAAGATGCTTCCTGCCAGGAAATCTACAGCGAATTCAGGCAGAACTCTGTTTTCAGTTTCACAACAAACTCAGATTAAGTGAATTGCCTTCTGTGGTTTTCCAGTGTTGATTCCAATTATGGCTAATGGTGTACAAGCCCTAGGCTTAAAACAGTACATCAAGAAAAGTAGGGTGAAGGTCAGCATGCATGTGGGAAGCACCATGATTTTGGCTTGAATTCCTTTTAAGGTAGCACTTCTCAAACATACTTTTGTTCACAATTCATGGAGGGTGGAAAGGTTATGCTGGAAGTGGTTTGAAGAAGTCTTTGTAAGAGGCAGAGGCGCAGCAGAATATATAAAATCATTCAATGATATGCACAGAAAATAAAGGTACCCTTAACCACTTCCTCAGTAATCTGCCAAAAAGACTAACACAAGCACACGCTAATTCGTGTCCTCTGAATTCAGTGGATGAACTGAGTATTTCAGCATCAACGGCCTCTGCTGTAACAGGCCATAAATTTGCAAACAGACACTGTCATAAATTCCTCACCAGTTCCAACACTATGTGAACTACTGCAACTTAAAAATATAAATCCGTACTAGTAGAAGGTAACTCATTTGGGCCACTGAGGACTTGTTACTAAAACAACCCTCCTCCCTTCCCTGCTTTCACATGTATAGTCCTGTTGAATCCAATGGGACAACTCCCATGAGGAGAGCCTATTTTTGGAAAGTAAGCTTTCATCATTGCTCAACAGCCATGCTAGATCATGGCAGAAGTGTTTGATCTAGCCAAATTCATGCCAGGCATAAGCCTGTTAAACAACATTGACGTTTCTCCTTCTCTAGACTCTACCCACTGCTTTGGGGAAGGAAAAAAAAAAGAATCAAGTATCCAAGTAAACCATTGGCTTGAGTATATAAATTAAGTATATACATTCTTCATAAACAAGACTCCTAATAGTACATTTAAATTATCACTTGCACTTTTGCAGCATCCCCATGGAGTTAATTTTAAAAATGAATGAATGAAATAATGCCACTAAGACTACACAATTTCTCACACACACCTCTATCCTGGGTTCTCTAGTTATAATGTCTAGGACTTACACAGTTACAAACTACAGCTGCTTAAGTGACGACTATTGTTCTCTGCATGATATTTGGTGAAATAAATGCTGAAATATGAAATCCATTAGTGCCACATATACCATACACTGCATTTGCAAAGGCTTAGTTCAGGGGGGAGGAAAATTCCTCTCCACAGATAAATACAGCTTTTAAAGGGTTTTTTATTATTATTATTTTCTTCCAACAAAATATCTTTTTTTTTTAACATCTCTATCTGCTGATATCCTGAAACTCAGTGAAATACCTCAAGGCAAGTATTTGTTTGCTATTTCCTGTTGGAACAGTGCAAGAATGTTCTTTGTGTTATTTGAAGCAAGCAGCAAAGATGGCAACAACACATGGGTGACTTCACTTCCTTGGGGGAAGAGAAATTCCAACATATATTTAATATATATTTATCTGCTTATAATTAAAGGTATATCATTAAAAAGGTATCCCAAAGAGAACAACAGGCACTAATAAGCACTTTTTATTGAAAAGGGCACATGAAACGAGGAGTATGCACCAAAGTGCAGTGGAGCAGAATGAGAGGTAAGGTCCTACCGATTGGCCCCCATGGAGACCACTGAACAGCCAGCTCCAAACTAGGACAGCAGTCCTGTGGTTTTTGCATTGCTTAGCTTCCTATAGACTCTAGTGACTGCAGAGCATGTGCAAACCAAACCGTAAGAGAAACTATAGCAAATTCTGTTTCTCTGGGGTCTTTTCCAAGCAGTTTGGAAACCAATTGTGCTACCACCTGCCACAGAAAAATGTTGTCCTGGGTTTCTGCCACTCCTGGAAACTGAATAAACACTAATTTGGATGAGGATAGCTTCCTTTTGCAATGCTTCATTTGATCTGTGATCCCAAGCTGAGAGAGAATCAGGCCAATTATATTGAGTGCAAACACATTACAAAGAAGCATCATGTGCTTTAAAGCAAATAAAATATTCTTCATGTATTTATGAATGGTCTAGCCTGCCTTTGAATGAAAATTCAAATAGGGGGAACAAAAGCAGTTTAAGTAAAGCTATACTCTCATTCACACTCTGTAAAACTGTGATTACCTCTTTTTCCCTTCATGAAATAAACTACTACTCCTCTAAAGTCAATTTGCAAGAGCCTCAGCTTATAAAAAAACCATCCTCCCGCTCCCAACAGAAGCATTCAAAACAAACCTATCTAGACAAAAGGCCCAGTTTCCCTACTGCTTTGTGCTAGGGTGGAAAAAAACAGTTGTCTGCTACATTAGTGAGAAATAACAACTTCAGACAGTCAGACACATGCTGAAATGTTTCAGTTGAAATCAAACTCTGAGAAATTTTTTAAATGTTTTCAACACATCAGCATGAAGCATCGACCTAGTTGGAATCACTTAGATCTAAAGCAAATGCACTGATTGTTTTCACAGCATGCTTTTCTTCTTCAAGCTGCAACAGGCAGACTGGCAACTGCTGTTCGGAAAGGTTTTCAGCCCCCTGCCTTGGTCTACTGTAGCCTATGACACAATCAATACCAGGGTTAGAAGGCAGAGGAAGCTAAGGAAAGATTATGAAGATGAGGTGAGTGACAGAATTGCCTTACAGGATTTGTTCTCTCTCTCACCTTGAGTCTTTTCTGCTGCAAACAAAGATGGAGAACCATTCCAATTCTTTCCCTGAAAGGGGGCAAAGATGGTGGTGAGACTGCATGGCGCAAGCGCAGACAACACTCAGTGCACTCGGGAACATTGTGCTCAACAGATATAACAAGAAAGAAGATCCTGCCAGCAGATGTCTTTTTCTGTGTCAGGGTGGGGTGAAGATACTGCTAAAGAAAGCTTCTCTCTCATTAATCAGCATAATTAGCATGCATGGTGAGAAAAAGTTCACAGTCAAATAAAACTCAAGCGTTCTCCTTTAATCATTTCACCTCAAGCCAGCCTGCGCTATCTGCAGGCATCTCTGCTCCAGCCCATCCGATAGAGACCATCCTCTTTCAAACAACCCCCGTCCCTTTACACTGGTGCATAATGGAAGAGCGCTTCACACACCAGTCCTGCTTAATATGCCACTGCACGGGACGCTTTTGCTGCTATGTTATAAAGATCTTAACAGCTCTCAGTTGTTCAGGTACCACATTATTAAAGAATTTTTACAGTAACCCCAACAATTTTAATACTGTGCAGCTCTTGTTAAAGTCTTCACGACAGAAAATGTGATTTTAAGCCCCCTTACTGGAGCTACCATGCTGTTCTGTTGCTCTGTCCCACCACCAGTTTATGGAGATAGGTGACTTAGCTTGAACTTACTGCATTAGTGCGAGAAGGGATGGAAAGAAACAGTTCAAGGGGAATTAGAGAGAGAGAAGGCCCAGTTTACGCCACTGTTTGTTCTTTTCAGTTAAGCATAGAAGAATCCCAGGAGAAAAGCATATTTGAACATAGCGTGCAGCAGTCAGAATATTGTTGGGATTCAGTCAATCCATCTTTATATTTTAATATGATAAAAGATAGGAAATGGAACAGAGAACAGGAAAATCCAGCTTTCCCCCCCGCTTTAGTGACATGAATTTTATTTAAGTGCTCTACAGCACAAGCAAACTATTTACTGTAGCTTATGTAGACTCAAGTTCAGTACATCACTCCAACCAGGACAGAGTTCCTTAGATCTACAGCATGGGTTTACGTATGCACCACTCCACGGCGCTAACCCCACTGCAGACCTTTTGTTTGTAAATGCACCATTATTTGTGCTGTGCCTACAAGTATGACACTGTAATTCTTCACACCCAGACAGAAAACTCTCCCAGTTCAGATGCAGAGGAAAACACAAGCTAGCAGTCAATAAAGGATGAGCTCTCCAATATGCACCATCATGTTTTAGTTCTGCTCCATTGTATCGAACATAATACCAGCTGGAGCTACAAAAGTTGGACACTTTGCTCTCTTAGAGAGCAGCATAGTGGAAGCAAACAGCAGAATAGGTTGAAGGGGGCTTTTATTTAAAGCCTTTTAATAAAGTGACAGAAGGAGAGATGACAGGTGGAGCAGTAAGGGGCCGCAGCAAGGAGCCTGCCAGCATGGGGATGCACAGCCCCAGGGTGAGCACAGTTAGCACCCTGCTGGCACCAGAGCTGGCTGGGCCAGGCACCGAGGGTAAGCACATGCCAGCCTGGCACTACACAGGCAAACACAGGGCCTCCTGCAGCAGCCACAGAACTACAGCAAGAGCTGGCAGACCTCCCCATCCTGCAGAACTCACTCCTATCCCTCCTTGTCTTCTGCAATAATGCAGCAAACATCATTTCACCTCCCCCAACAGTACCTCTTGGATCCACTTCCTAATAGCTTTGCTTAACAAAATGCATCCAAGTGACCCCCTTCCCACACCTGACCACCACCCCTAGGTCTGCTCCCACACTCCAGGGCCCCAGCTGTCCAGCCCATGGGGCTGACTCAGGGCATCACCCCAGGGCTCCACTACATGGTACTAAGCAGGTTGCAGTTCACAAAATTAGTTAGGGGAAAACACACCCAAAGTTTGCTTTGGTTTTTCTAAACACGAGACAAAAAGCATCATCTGGGTGCAAGAGGCCTGTTGTCAAGCTGCCATGCACACTTCAAGAGGTTCCTGACATGAGATAGGAGACAAAAAAAATGTATTTATTCAGCTCCGTGAAGTTGAGGGCTTTTCTTTTGGGAAGGGAGTTCCCTACAGAGAAGTCTGTCACTTGACAGTATCTTTCATGATCAGGCAATATGTTTGGTAATTGTGTCATACTGACATCTGAGGTTTCAATTAATCCCACCTCAGAGTAAGAGAAAAGTTTCACATGTCAGAGCATTTCCTCTCTTACATTGCACTGAGTGGCCCGGGCTTGGGGCAGAGGGGTCTGTCTTGGTTTTTTGCGTTCATCTTTTCAGCAACCATCTTTTAAACCTATAATGTAACACGTAGGCGATACATTTGAACTGAACCTCTTGGCTAGACAGATTTTTGCTAAGTTTTAATATCTTTGGGAACCAATAAACAGGGTCAATACTGTAAAAATCAGTTATTGACAATGATTGTAATCACTGTCATTTGACAATTAAACATGCATGTATTTACTTCAACTTTATCCTGCGAAGTACCAGATTCAAAACACATCCCCCACTGAAAGGCATGGAATTTAACTCAGTCTCATGTGAAAGATGACTACAAAGTCTACATGGACTGGGGTCTCCCACTTAGCCCCTCAAAGTGACACATACAGGTAGTTAATTAATGAGAAGGGTCTTCTGCACAGAAATCAATTTCAACCTCCAAAACTAAACCCACCAATTTTCAGTTACAATCATCTGCTTCCTACCAGATGTAAGCTGGATCCTAACTTTTGCTTGTAGCTACACAATCAGAAACAACATGGCAAAACAGTGGATCTGTAACAGTCTTATTTTTTGTTGTTTTTTGAAAACACTCATTATGTCATGAGGAGATAGAGATCTACACCAAAAAGTAGCACCAGTGTGAGTAGCACTGGGGGGAGTGAATGAAGGGAAGAGGAAGATGGCAAAGCATCTTGTTCCACACAGCAGAAACACCACCTGCTCCCGTGGGACCTGGGTCAGAGGCGTGCTTCCACATGGGGTCACTTACACAGGCACAACTTCTACATGTATCTCATGTGACGGTGGGAATACTGCTCAGAGCCTCAGCTGGAGACACCTTGGATTTCCCGAGAGCTTTCATCTCCAAATCCTCTGGCATAGCACCAGCACCACATCGGTTGCCTTTGAAACCCACAGCTTCTCTAGAGATTTCATGTGCGGCACTAGACAGCCAGAAGAGAGCTACCTTTAAGTGATCAGGGCTGCCTACAAGCATATTGGTACTTCCAGGCCTTCTTTCCCCCCAGTAAATTTTGCCTGGACAAAATCTGGAAACATATAGAACAACAAATGTAGAACTTAAACTTTTTACTGTGAAGCAATTTAGCCAGCAAACTATTGCCAACAAAAAGCAGTTTAAGGTTGTTCGTTTTTACCTTAGACAATTTTTATTTTTTTTTTACATTTGATATTTGTTATTACCACATCATTACACACCCTAGAAAGCCAAGCATCAGAAAAATCAACACCTTCAATTTCACGCTATAACTTTGCTTAAAAGAACAGTAAAACATGTTACAACAGCCACTGCTGATAGCTGATGAGAAGTAACCAACAAGCCTACTCCAGATATCACTATGCATATATACTAAAGAACTTCTTGCTGTGAAGAACTACACAATCAGAACTTAAGACAGACCAGTAATTCTCAATTCATGAGAGTCCAGACTCTGCAAAGGGATATGATTTTTGGACATGGAGCACTTCGCAAGTTCTGAAAATAATGGTCAAAAGGAGGTTCAGATGACATAGCCAAACCAGATGCCTCCATTCACCAATAATTTCTTTGCATTGTCCAGCACTAATCACTATGAAGTGATTATACAGTATTATGAAGTAATACTTGAGGGGAAAGAGCTCTTATAAAAGTGGAACTTTTTTGCAAGATGCTTTTCCCTTCCCAACTATGATTCAACTCACTAAGAATTACATGACAGTCAGTACTTGTTCTGTGAAAAACTCTAATTTCATGGTATTTTTAAAAAACTTATTTGGAGGAAAACATATATCCTCACATACCAGATGATTCAGAAAAAAATCAACATAATACTTCATATGAGGAAAAAAAATCTCTTTTGACTATTTAATGTAAATGAACTGCACTATTAAACACATGTCGTCCTCATCCTCTGATGGAGGAGAGTTGGAGCATTTCCAGCCCTAAACTTTGGCACATTGCTTAGGATGCTTTTTTTTTAATCAAGCCAAAATTGCAGGCTTTGGAAATTCATTTGTGAGAATTAACCTGCCAGCTAGAATTTCAAAAATAGCTTTTTAAACAATTATTTGTTTATAACTGCTATATAATGAAAGGCACAGTTCATATCTCCCAACTTAAGAGTTAATGACAAGAGTTCAATAAGACTTGCCAGTGTAGCCCACAGTCCTTGCCTTCCTTTACAGCACTTGGGGAGAAAACAGGCTTTAGAGTGACTGGCTCAGACTTTGACGTATAATTTTTAAGATGCCTAAGTCAGAGTAGATGAATGCCATATAAGAAATTAAGCATCAGAAGACATACAGACACACATTTAAAAAGTCTAACCATAATTATAGTTTGCAGGAGGAAACATACTGACTGACAATTACAAGATTCATAAAACATGCAAGTACCTCTGGAAAATGGAAAATTCTTTAAAAGTTTCCTTAAATTACGTAGATGGAGGCGTGCCAGGCAATTCTTCCATTAAAATATATAATTGTACAAAGTGCAACATCCCTCCAGTTACGAGAAACATGCTGCAGTTTTATGTTGGTCTCAAAATCCAAGAATTTAAAAATGGATTAAGTGTCTCATTTATAAGATACTTGTAATGATTTAAATTTAGGAAATACCTGTAACAATTCAAAATCCTTTCAGGTAACATTAACTCTACACTAATTCCTAAAAATTGGGGTAAGTGCTAATTCCCATCTGTGCAGCAACAATCTTTTTATCAGATGAAAATGACAAACTTCTGAGGGGAAAGAAAAAATACCAAAAAGTGTTTAAATCTGATCTTGAAAATAAGCATCTTTCTCTTCAGAGGAACTGAATCAACATATTAATGCCCAATTATTTTACACTTAGGCAAGGATTGTAACCAACCTGAAGTCTGTGTGTCTGTCTGGAGGCTTATATACAGCCAGCATCTTATATGAATAAGTCTTTTAGTTTGCATAGGTTGTATAACAAAGATAAACAGAAGTAAATTTATCAGATGTTCTGTAGAAATGAATGCATCACTTGTGCATATTCCTATATGACATTTCTGTTTAAGCTAATCAGATGACATTTGGACAACTCAACATTGATCCCAAAGGTATATTCAAGTTGATAAAGGGTTATTACACACCTATAGCCCAGGGAGCAGGAAGAGAAGACTAGTGCAGGAGGCCTACTGTGGAGATCCCCACACTGATCTCGTTTGCCCATTCAGAGGTCAGGCTGTACTCCAGCAAAGAACTGCAGTGTACCCTGAACTTCAAGGGCATGAGGAGCATCACTGACTTCAGCAGGGCTTCTCCCATACAAGCAGGGCTCAAAAATATTGCAACTAGAAGAACATTATTGGGGCAGATCCATTTGATCCTGATATTATATCATTTGAATTTTGCTGTCATAGATAACTTGTATCACAGGGTTCTAATGTACACATTCCAAGAAAATGTGTGTATTAATACTAAAATATTACATAAAACACTAAAATGCTGTATTGAATGTTGTCATAAGTGGGATATTTAATTAACAGGGATCTTGAGTTGAATGTTCTTGTCACTCCTGAAGCAGTGAATGGTTACAGTAAAACATAGGTACTGCCACAGAGCAAAAGGGAGCAATAAAAAGAGATTCATCCTTGAAAGATGGGGTTCTTTAGACCACTGAGAATGAACATACTTTCAGGTTTTGGAGCAGTTATTTTTGAACTTTCTTCATGGTACACTGGGTATTAGTCAATACATAGCTTTTGGAAGGTAGAAATTTCTCCATAATCTCAGTTCATCAAGATCCTTCATAGCAGATTTGGAATTGTTTGTCCCCAGCAGACTTTCTGTACGCGTAACTACCACAAATTCCCCAGGCAATATCAGTTAATTAATAAATCCCTGTTGACTTCAGTAAAGCCAGGATTTTCACCCCTTTTCCACAGACTTTTGTAAACAAGCTTAACAGAGTTTGTAGCTTGACAATACAGTAAAGTTGGATAAATGCCCTGTGTTTTATTTATACAATTAAATTTCCATTATGGCTTTCTTTATGCAAAAAGGCAGTGTTGGCTGCTGCTCCTCTGCAGTCAGTTCATACTTTTAAAGTGCTTACACATTATTTCTACCAAGGTAGAAACAGGAGAGCTTTGGAAGATGGGAGGACTCAGGTAAACAAATTGTCCCTCATTAGCAAAGTAATTTCTCAACTGCAGAGGCAGAACCCTGCTAAAATAGTGATTAATTCTTTACCTTGGGACATGTCCAAAGCACATTGAATCTTGTCACAAATTTTTATAGATTTTTGGATTAGGCCCTAATTAGTATTTACACTTGGTCTGACTGTGCTCGTGATAAAGGCCTGTTTAGCAATATTGATAACGGCATGTTTAGCAACGGTATCAGAACCATGTCCATGCGTGCAGCCTGTGTTTTGAACAAGGTTCTGTATTAAAGTCAACAGGAGTAAATTTTCATGCCATTTCATATTCTAGATCTGTCTCCTTTGATACAGGAATGAGTGGGCTATTTTATCAGGTTTTGCTAGAAACCAGCAAATACAAAAATTAATTAATGTCTATTGTGAACTATAGAAAGAAGGGATATGAAGTGAGGCCAGTACACCTCAGCTCCGTCTACTGATGCTGTTACCCACCCAAAGTGGAGCTGCAATACTGGGAAAGCACCTGAGGGAGGACAATCTCCTGGATTGGAAAAAGCACCTGGTAGAAAAACTGAAGTAAGGAGAAGAACAGCTATTTCAGAAGCCAAACACTACCCTATGTTTCTAAGCACACATTAACATCTGTGATCTATTCTCTAAATGAGAAGCATGGTGAAAAAGCAACCTGCACAAGTGCAGCTGCAGAGCTACTTTCCCCCCCACACACACTTTTGGCCTACCAGAGGGCAACGGAAATCTCCCACAGAGCACTGCTGATATCCTGCCTAAGCTCCACACTTGAATTAGTGCACTCCTTTAAACCCACTGGTAACACTGCCATATACACACTGCAATGTAACATCGCTAGGCTCAACTACACATTTTTCTATTTCATCTTACAGGTAGCTGAAGGGCTCAGAAGCAGGAGAATGTTGCATTCGTAAAACACTTTGGAATATATAAGTACACTAAAGAGAGATTCTTTAAGAAAGATGTAGATCCACTGACATAATATTATCCAAGAATAACACCCTTTGATGTAGAAGTCCTCTACAAGCAGAGAACAAAAAAGCAGTCATAGTGAATGCTAATTGTAGTAAGCCCAACACACATTCTGCTGAGAAGAAAGCTTGTTAGCAACACTGTAATGCAATGCTTGACACGGCACAGCAAAGGACAGATTCTCAAAATAATTCAGTTTTTTGCCTAACTGTGATTCTGTTTAGCCTAACAGGAATTTTGCAAGTGGTAGTATGAGAGTTGAGGTACGAGGATGCACCTGTAAGCCTTGGCTTTCTCATCTTTGCTGCTTAAATGTCAAAACCTTCACCAGGCTGTTGGGAAAAAGAATCCAATATAAAAAGAGATGAAACCCATACCCTTGTATGTACTGGCAAAATAATTATTTCTCTGTTCCTTCTTTTAAAAACAGCTTTCAAAGCTCTGTATTAACGTTCTACTTTTTCATCTGTGGTACATCTTTCCTCTCTGAAGAAAAGATTTCCACCTATCAAAAAAATTCAGTCTTGAAACTGGTTTTTAATTTATTTTTTTTTTAGCCTTTAAACAATAATCCATTGGAAAGTCAGGCACTACCAAAGCAAAGAAAAATAAACCAAACACTTTTTCCAAACATGAACTACATGCTGGAGAACAGGCTACATCTTTATAATGGATCTCAGTTTGTATTTCATAACTCTGATTTAGGAAGCAACTCAGAAAGACATTATAATCTTTTAACAGTGGTCACCCAAATATTTCCTGACCAACAACTTTTTGCAACAGTCAGCAGCTGCTCATAGATTGCCTAAACTTCACATCCAATTAATTTCCCCCAATATAACACAGATGAATTCAAGTACCACATTTTCTCCAGCATTCCCCATGCATCTAGTACAGAGAACCTCACCTATGAAATTAAAAATCGGCACTGCAGCTGTTGTAAATAAATGTCCTTGTGTAATTAAGATCCAGCTGGTGTCCTCTATACCTTTTCTATTTCCTATATAAATTTAAAAGGATTATACACGTGACTAAGATTACTCATGACCAAGAAGCTGGAGGGGGAATGATGCAGTTAAAACTCTGGGCCTAAAATTTTGCAATGTAAGAATTAAAGAAGCTGATGTCACTGCACAGACTGGCAAAACTGGAAGTTATGGAAAGAATAACCTTCACTAGAAAATTTGCTGTATATTTCATGGCCTGTTCCTCACTGTATTGCATGATACTACTGCAATTACACATCTTACGTACGCCACCCTTGAGGTAAAGAACCAAATTTTGAGTCTCCCTACCTGGCATTTGCTGCCTCTGATGCCAGTAACGCCTGTCCCAGAGCACAGGGGCGCTGACGTGGGACTGCAGCATAAAGTGATTCAATGATACAAGTACACGTGCCAGATACGGATGGGATCTTGCATATGAAACCCATTCTTATCAGATTATTTGTGAAGAAAAAAAAATAATAATCTATTATTTTAGTAAAGCTTAATCAAATAATAGTTCTCTTTCTCTAGCCTGAAGGGGAGCCATTTACCAGATGAAGGCATGAAATGGGGGCTAAAATATATACTTTATCCTCCTAGTCTTACTCATGCTCGAGACAGCTGCAGATGCAGTGAGTGTCTACGGTGGCATTTACCAAGCAGAAGCTATTCCAAAGCAGGATACTGACCGAAAAACAAAGTGTCTTTTAGAAAAGCAATTTCGAAAGAATCATTAAATCACATTGGGGTGGGGGATCAGTACCACAGCCAGCATCGCCTCTGCCAACAGAACAGCTCTGGATGTAATCTCAATATGAGGAAAAACTTCTTTACTTTGAAGGTGACAGAGCACTGGAACAGGCTGCCCAGGGAGGTTGTGGAGTCTCCTTCTCTGGAGATATTCAAATCCCACCTGGACGTGACCCTGTGCAACGTGCTCTAGAGGAACCTGCTTTGGCAGGGGGTTGGACTAGCTGATCTCCAGAGGTCCCTTCCAACCCCAAACATTCTGTGATTCTGTAATTCTGTAAGTCGCTTTTAAGGACAGCTTCGTAGACTTGTTCTTGGTTTCGTAACCTTTATCTGAAACATTGTAGGCCCCAGTTTGCCACCAGACAATTCCTATGCCAATCTACCTTCAGTTAAGGTACAAAAATGGAATTTAAGAAATTAATATTAAAGGTGGTAACAGCTAAAAGTTTTGCAAAGTATCGATACAGAAGAGGAAGGTGACAGGATCGAGCCCTGGTTTTACACTTGTCTTGGTTGTTACTGCACCACTACCACAACCACGCTTTGCTGACGCTTGGTAAGATGGGTCTCTGAACTTCCATCTGAGCAGGCTCTGAATGTGTGAAGAGACAGGAAATAACGTGGATGTAGTTTTATTATCCTTTGTCTTCCTGTACACAACTGTTTCACACAGCTCTCTGCCACAGCCCAATCCTGGCTACTAGTCCTAATCCTCCAACCTTTGTGAGCCTTTATTACCACTAGTTCAATATATAAAACTGTAACAAACCTATTAAAAAATAACTGAAATTTTCAGCCTTACCAAAACACCTTTTCTGTAGCTGCCATGCTCTCCTTCCATCCTGCCTCCCCTCTTTCTTCTAATCCTGCCTTTTTCACACCCCCATGTTGGCAATTTCTCCTTTCCCTTTGCACATCGCTCTGCCCCACGTAAGTGGTTTGTACTAGTTACCTGTTCCCACTTCTCCTTCAGTATGATGGCACGCTCTTACTAAATCATACATTAGCTTATAGCAGCGATTGTAAATAATGCTGAAGCAAAGCTAAATAAGTTTCAGAAAATTATCCCCTCCCATCAGAGATAAAATTGGTGTGTATAGGAATTAAAGTGACTTCAAGCTGCTGAAAGTAGCAATTATATCTGTTTAAATGAGAATCCAATGTTGTTTCTCCGTAGTAACCTGAAGCTTTTACTTTGCAGTGAAGGAACTGTATTAGACACTTGAAGTGAAAAAGCACTTGGCTTTGCAATGTTTCCATTTTTAACATTGTAAATAACTAATTGAGGCTGTGGAGAATTAAGAACCAAGTATCACGTATTATAGGGGTTTCATGTGTCTACTTTCTACAAAGACCAGTGTCTATATATGTCCAAAAATCTAGATGGCAATCACTGTTTTAGCAAAGCTACTGGATAAATAGATAGATTTTGTCTGTTGGAAATAGCAATAGCAAGATCTCTGGGAAATTCTCAATTCAAAATGGAAATTCAGCTATGTTAGAACCTTTAATCCTACCATTCATATGAAAAACAGAGGAAAAAATACATATGTTTCAGTTTGGTATTTTGTAAGCAGAAGAGCTTCAGTGCTTAATTCAAAGTTACTTTTTCTTTAAAAATTCTTTTTTAAACTTTTAAAATTCTGCAAATCCAAAGCCTCCTAAACATTTAAAATCAAATAAGACTTTTCTGGAATTTGGCCCAGAATATATACATACACGTGTAGATATATGTGTATATATATGAAATTTCTAGGAAGGCAAAAAACATTCTATATCAAATAGAATATTCAGAAATAAGTATAATAAAATATTACCTATATTGTCAAATACTATTATGGAAACATAAGTGGAGGTGTGGAAGTATAGACATCACACTAAAGGAACGTAATCTGTGCAGCATATGTAGTTGTTTACATAATTACAGGGTCTATCATTATATATATTTACAAGGAAAACAAATTATGACTCTACAAATACTTCATTTGAATTACGTGGCTTAACAATACAAATAATGTTTTTCACATTTTGTGTGTGTAGCTTCATATTTTTTTAAAGGAAAACTGAGGTACTTTGCCAGTGGGATTTACCAGCAGAAATTTCCAAGCAGCAAGGGAACCTGCCCCATGTGTTTTCTGTTTCTGTCTTTATCCCTAGCCAGGTCCAGTCCCCTCTCCATTGCTCCTCTCATCTCAGCTTGCCCACAGACAGGGCAAGTCCTCTTCCCTACTGTCCCTCACAGTTCCCAGCCTCTCTTGGATGCACTCTTCCCTCAAGCTCCTACTTTTCCTCTCCGTCCCTCACCACTCCTTAGTCCTGGTTGACTACTTGTGCACTCATTGTTTCAATCTATACCTATATCTTCCCTGGCTCCTGTCCTGTCTTCATTTGGATCACGCCTCTTCCTTCCCCATCTCCCCCAGAGGGTGGTCGCTGAGTACACAGAAGAGCGAGGGTCCCTGGTGCCACCTCTGCCATTTCCCAAGATGGGCCAAGTTAGAAGCTAGGCTTTCAAGGGGACACAGAAATAATCTGGTACCCCTAAAGATGTCTAAAAGAGGGAAGAAGATAGGGGCTTAAATTGGAGCAAGAAAGATTCTTTTTGCCACAAGGAAAACTTTATAATAGTGTACGCTAAGGTAGTGATAGTTAAACTCAATGAACAGCATGAGGATACTGTGGAACTGGTGCTGCTGAAGTTTTTCAGGAAGCACTTAGACAAATACCTGTCAGATGTGACTCAGATAAGCTGATCCTGTCTATGTGCAGATGACTTCCTGAGGTTCCCTTCACACCTTTATTTTCTGTGAAACTTTAGGGGATATGGCTGTTTAGAGTTGCCAAGTAAACATGTACCAACTTCATTTCCCAATAGCTTGGAACATAATCATACATGGGTGGATTGTCACAGGATACCAGAAGAGACATCTCAGACAATGCTCCTAGTCCTCACCAAATTCAGAGTTTTGCTCTTAAATATGGGGTGTCTTTAAAATGGGAAAAACAATCCCATATTTCTCTATTCTCCTTGGGAACCACTGAAGTATTTTAGCTGAAATTGTCTTCTAAACTATTCAGGAAGAGGTAGCCAACCAGGTGGAAACACTAACAGCAGCAGCAGCAAAGGTCTTAAGATAGGAAATACTGGGCTACTTCAATTATAGAAGGTTCTACAAGCCCTGCCAATATTTTTCCCATGGGCTCTCACAAAATGGAGAGGCAAAGAGAGAAATATCTCACAACCTTCACAGAATCCCTTAAGCTTCCTACATGCCTGTTTAAAAGGGATTATGAAGTAAAATGGAGTCGGAAGTTTCTCAAAATTTCAAAGAAAACTCTTGGGTCAACCCCAAAATTGCTATTTTAATATTTTTTCCCCATGTCTGATGAAATTTTAAGATGATTCCCATTAGCATAACTGTCATTCTTTGTTTTGCTTCTTCTTTCTTTGTTTGCTATTTTTATTTACACTTTGTCTTGGAGTTGAAGAATTCATCCCACAATATAAAGTATAGAAAGAGGGAATTTAACTGACGTTAATTCCTATTAATTTCATTTGTTTTCTTTTTCACTAATCCAGGTGTACTAACTGAATAATGCTCTGGAAACAGATCTTTGTCAAATGTCGCCACGAGCAACACTGCAGCCGATGGGGTAAAAAAGGGAAAAAAAAGGAAAAAAAAAAAGAGATAAATAGATTAAGCCTTTTTTTTTTTTTTAAGCATACTCATTTTAAAACCATAATGCACTTGATTGATTGAGAAAGCAGCCTTTATTTTGTTTTGGTTGTGTTGTCAGGCACTGACTACTATGGTTTGACTGGTGCTCACTTCCCTCCCTTTCATGTTTTTGTTATTGCCAGCAAAGGTATGGATGGTGGCTGGTAAAACCGAATTGGGCCCTTTCACCTTTTCTGTTTTTCAGAATGGATGTTAATGAACATCTATTTGTAGCTAAATAAGACTTAGACCTACCTCTCTTCCCCCAGTCTGACTTCTGCCTATCCCTTTTTCATTTCCATCTGAAAAAATGGAAATTCCAGTCCGTCTGTTTGGGTCTGATTCCCATTTACACCATGATGGTTTTCTACTATTCTGGAAATATAAAAGAGCTTTGAAGTACACATAAATAAATTACTCTTACACCCACTTTACAGCTGGTTTGTACTACCAGATGGTATAAAGAGGTCTCAGTATAAAGCAGAATCAGGCTACTATCTCCAGGGGCTGAGCTTCTCAAAAAAGAAAAATAACCAAACACAAGCATTAAAAAATGAAACAATAATAGCTATTTTTAATAAGATTTCTCTCTTCAGGTGCCAATTTCAGTCTTGATTTCTCCAGAATTAAGGGAAATTACAAGAGAATTTTTATGGTTTGCCTTGCAGGACTGACTGGGAGAAAAAAAAAAAAAAAGAGACCAGTTTGGATACAGTATAATTAATATCAGTCAGGATGGAGCACTAGGCTCAATCTTAGCGTCCTTCTCTTTTGCTCTCTGTGCCTTCTTGCTGGTTAGCTTGGGAGTTGCATCACACAGTTCAAATTAATCAAGCACTGTAGACTACACTGGTAAATTTGCTCATGTAAGGGCTTCTGAATCTGATGGAACAAGCTTAAAAGCTGCTGGTGATCATGTTTACCCAAATATAACACACTAGCTCCACGAGTTACTTGTGATGAACCCTGGTAAACATCAGATCAAAAAGATACCCCAAGAACACATCCTGATCATACTCATTTTTAACATCTGTTTGAAGTTTAGTGTGCTTTTATTTTCTTAGGGAAATATGACGCTACTTTGCAGGGTTTTTTTAATTTAGAGAGTAACTGAAATTCACCTACATGCCCTAATAAATGTCTGTCATATCAGAAATTAATGACATCATGATACCAATGAGGTAAAAAAAATTCTCAACACACTGGCCAGACTAAAAGCACAGATCCCTGTGCAGTTCTTAATTCAATAAAATGCTGTGGTGCTTCATGGTCAGAAGGAAACACTCCTTCAGCAGCATGTGTTTCTACTGTGTCCTTCATGAAAGAGTCAAAGGGTACTTTACAATCCAATCCAATGCTGGATATAACCTTTTAAATAAATAAACTGTGGTTTAAGGATTTAGAAAGCACTAGATCAAAGAATGTAATCTTTGAGATCTAATAACTACAGTGATGGGTCTAGCATAAGGACATGAGTGGAATAGAACAAAGGTTTGCTGAATATCCACAGTGCCTCTTGGGTTAAAATTCATTACAGAGTCACTCTAAATCCCTGCTTAGGGGGCAACCCTCAATTTCTCCTTTTGCTAAGAATCCAGCATGAATTTAGAAAATAAACAGAAACTAATATATTCCAGGGAAGAAACCCCAGTCTTCAGCCTTTTATTTTTGTTGTTTGACTATTCAAATTCCAGGTCTTATTTTCCAAACACCTGCCAATGAGTTCACTGCTCATTCCTCCAAGATTTCAGATGCAGCCTCCAGGTTTTTGCCTACACTCACCCCCCGCCACCCCGCAGACTCTTACTCTCCGGGATTAACTGAGAGGAGATGAAGAACTGGCTTGGTTTTTATTCAGCTGTACATATCTGTATCCCATTGAGACCAGGTAAGATCCAAGCCTTTAGCATCACATAGTCTAATGCACAATATGGTGCTCATGTGAGCATTCCCGATAAGTCTGTGGGGACAGTTGTGGATATGCTTAAATGGTTTCATGATCACCCTTCAAGTAAACAACAGCACTAAAAAAAAACAAACAAAAAGATAACTGTGTTCAGAGCCATTGCACACCCTCACGTGCTCTTTTAGAGCACTCCAGTTTGACAGGCTTTGAAACTGTGAGCTTTGCTCACCAACTTGGACACACAGGTTTTCTTGCCTACGTTGGTGAGAAGCTGGAGCAGGTGGCGAATACTGCATCCAGACTTCTGGAAAAATCTTCTTATCTTTTTTTATTTCCCACTATGGGCATTACAACGCACAAACCATCGCTTCTGCCTACTGTTCAACCAGCATCTTGTCAAATCTGGCTGCAAGATTAAGCTTCCTCAATTCTGAATTCAATATTTCAACCCTAAGGATATAAGAACCATGCTGGAACATTCTGTTTTTGGGGGTTGTTTTTTTCCTCTTAATGGACAAAATTGTTCCAGCTTTGAGATCACAGTTTGCCCTGACTATAATGATAAAACATCATGAATGACACTAAGTGAAATGAGTTTGATGTTCTGTGCTTTATTCTTCCACATTAGAAGCCACTTTTACATTTGCCACAACTTTCAACATTTCCTCCAAAAGACTGGGAACTTCCTGTGTGCAGATATTACTTCTGCTTTGTATAATCCATTTGAAGAATGTGAAGCATGTTTTGTACACAGAAAAGCATGGGCACAGTGAAGGGAAAGTAACACTTACGGCCAGGAATCCTGTGATAGCTGTTTGTTTCCTAGAGCAGCGTAATTCTCCTTTATTCCAGATTATTTTATTTCACTTTAAACAGAACAATTTTCATGGGAAACCTTTCAGCTTTTCCTTCATTAACAATGTCTGAGCAGGAAAAAAATATCAAATGAAAAATTTCCCCTTGTGTGCTTCAGGGCCTAATCCTGCCTAAAGAAGACTGAAAACATTTGGGCCTTGCTGGACCAGAGTCCTGCCTAACAAAGCCAGTGGGAAGTCCAGGACTCTGGGAGCATTCAGCACTTGGCAGCATCTGGTTCCAGTACCAACAGCTCTATCTGTCATGACAGTATCTCAGAACTGCCAAACTTAAACATTATCAGGATTATTTGCATCTTTAGCCCTTTTTTATTTTTAAAGCTGGATTTGGTAACAATCTGGCACAGTTCTCTACTGTTATAAATTAAAAAAAAAACAATCATAGCCTTTAGTGTGTTATACTAGGAAGCTGATGCTAGACTGCCATTGATGGGAGACAATGTGATTTTAAGTCATAAGCTTGAAATAAGGATATGAAATGTTTTAGTCATTAATATTGTTGCTTCAGTCTTAGTCTATGCTGCAAGTTTATATTTTTGTTCTCCCCACCCTCCTCAAAGATGACTTCCAGAAACAGGCTAAAGCCTTCAGCTTTTAAAAAAAAAATCAGACTTTTTATTCCGGTAAAACTCCTCCATACTTCATTGCACATGAAACATGAGCAAAGCTCAAGTAAAAGCCGAGTTAGAGCTTCACAAGTTGGCTCAGTAAGTGGAAAAGCAGTTAGAGATGTAAACAGTTTAGTGAAAAGGTCAACATTCTGATACAGAATTATCTCTTATAAAATGTCTAACAGCAACTGTTGTGTAATACTATTAACATGACTTTCACTAATCTGCTCATAAAACACTCTTGCTCTGTTATTTTCTATTGCTTGAAGCTCTTGTTTCCATAGCAGAGGGTGACTAAAAAAACACTTTTGTCTTTTACTGTTGCCCTTATAATATTTCCTTTTTGGAAGTGGCATTACACAGCTGGATTGTGTCTTCTAAACACTTGCAAATCCAAGATCCTTGAAAATGCTAGAAACTTGTAAAATAAAATTCACTGGATAGAATCAGTGACTGAAGTAGCATGAAGTCTTTCTAACATTTTATTTTCTTTTGCTTAAGGATCTGTTTCTCTTTACAATGCCCTTCCCCATCTGTGGGTTCAGAGCCTCATCCTGGAAAGAGTTACCTATGGGAATAGATCATATTTAGCAAGTAGTTTAGGTAACACTCACTGGAAATATCACAAGATCAAAAATTACTCTCACATGTAAGATTTTGCACCACTGCTTATCAAATTATTGGTTTTCTTTTACAGTAAGGTGGTACAGGAAAGCCCATCAAGACAAGACCCATCTGTTTTCACAAGAACAGCTATCCTACCCTGTAAATCCTCATTCACATGAGCAAAGGGCATAGGACAGACAGATGACACCAGAGAACAAGATCCGTTTCCAAGGACCTTATCTCCGAAACACGTTTCCTCAACTTTAAGTATACGCACCAGTGTTAATGACATCAATTGCTGTTACTCATGTGAGTAAAAGGAAGGCTATGCATAAAAGTTCATTGGACCTAGTTTTGCTACATTATGGTTTGGCATATACAAATTGTACCACTCTTAGATAGAAAAAAACAGGCTTATTAATAACTCCAAAATCTATTCTAAGCAGCTTAAGAAAATTTAATTTATATCATTCACCATGTAATGATGGCTTGGAATAAAGATTTTGAGGTGTGTCCCCCCCCTTTTTTTTTTTCAAACTTTCTCCCACCAGCACTTTTAAAAATGGCTAGAAATTTAGAACAGCCTCTTGATCTTCAAAATTTTCTTTTGATCTAACAGTTAGCTAAAGCTCTCCTATGGAACAGCACTACCAGTCAACAGAGAATCAGCAGCAAATATCAACAACTAATCTTTCTCTTTTGAAGAAATAGTCCTACATATCACAGAGGTTTCAAAGCCAATGATAAAACAAAAACCCTGAAGCTATAGTCCATTTACCTGTAGCCCTGACATCCTCAAAAAATAAAAGTGTTCAAGAGCATTGAGTTACTATCTTTAATCCTAATAGTCAGTTCTAATTATAAAAGAGTTTGCATAGCAATTATTTAGCTAGCATTTAAACCAGACTTTGTTATATTTATTAGCAATGATAGTTACTCAATAGGCAAGTTGGATCAGATCCTGAAAAATGTTATTTACGTGAGGAGTCCCATTGAGTTCAGTATCATACTGTGCACCTGAAGATTTAGCAGCCGCAGTCTTCTTATATGGGCTGAAGTAATTTGCTGACCAACTTTTAAGTACACGTTTAAGTCCTTTTAACTTTAATGAGAGATAAATACCCATATATTCAGAACTGACTGATCTGAGGTTCTTCCTGCCATTTTTACAGTTTCAGAGTAAGAAGCAGAATTACAAGCAAATGACTGAGACATGTAAATCACAGGAAAAAAAGAATATTTTGTCATGTCCTCATCTAATGTTGAAAATGCTGTATACAATTTGTCTTCGATTAGCCTTTTATTTTCTTCCATTTGAGCTGCAGTTCATATAGAAGAAAATAAAAGTCTTGTTACAGCTACAGGTCAGTGTAAGATAAGAGGCTCAGCACAGTCACTTCTATGTACTGTACACACAAAAGTGGCCCAGATTGGTATTTAGTTTATCGGTCTAGAATCTAGGAAACACAGCAGAGGTACTTGAATGTAAATGCATTGCCAGAAGATAAAAATCTACATCACTGGATGAGTGTCACTTGCCCAGCAATTTAAAGGTCATCTGACATACTTTATTTTTCTCTTAAGATTAGAATAACAGTGAATATACACAGAGTGTAAATCACAGCTTTTTTAAGATTTGACCTCTTAATTGGCCTGACCCACAAACTAACACATGAGACAGCAGAGTAGCACAGAACAGAAAAGAATACAGAAATTCAATAAGAAAAATTACTAAAGATGTTTTTAGAGGGCTGATTTCAATTAAAACCTGATTTTGGTGTGAAAAGAAGAAAAGTCTTTTTCAGCATGAATGAAGATGATAAAAATCCATCTTTTCTGCTGTAAAAACAAAAGTCAAGAGAGAAATGCATTCCTTTGTTGGAATCCAGGCCTAGGACCAAAGAATTTACATATATTAAATTAACGAGATCCAAACTCCTCTACAACAAATATTTATACTGTAAAATATTACAGCCACATTCCTGCATCTCCTTACAATAATAATTCTTAAGGACACAGTATACTAGAGAGAGTATAAAACCGTGTGTTTCTGCGGAGATGGACTGCTTCATTATCAGAGTACCAGCTTGTTCATAAATATTAAAAAATATGTTTTTGAAGTTTTTCAGACATGATTCTTATAGTTTACATTGTCTCTCTACCACTGAAAACAACAGTCAGTGTGTACCTGTCCATAAGTCTCTCTCTCACAGTCTCAAACTACGGAAAACAACTGCTGGTGACTGTAAAGGACAACAACGTCTGTGCTGGACATACGCTAAGCAGACAAGGGGACAAGTAGTCTGACCTTACTTATGCAAGTAGTCATGATTATAGTGATGGGTCTAATCCTTGCTAGAGAGAACAGGATTTGTCCCAACCTGTAGACAAAAAGGCACAATTTCTTGCCGTATTATAATACGTGGGTCTTAAATTTATGTGTAAGATGGTTCTTTTCTGTTTGTGTATGTGATAGGCACTTCTGTATATTAAATTAGAGATGGAAACAGGTTTTCCAAGAGAAAAAGACCTTCCTTACTACTACAAGAAGAATCACTTAAAGATTGCTCAAGACAAACTAACATTACAGATCTCATCTTCATTTGGTAAAAATTAAACTCCTGGATATGTATTGATCTGCATTACAAGACAACATTGACAACAGATCAAACTCCTGAAAAGTGACCCATGAGGTAGGGAAATGAATGGCTTCTCCAAATCATTCATCCCCCTGCTCCATGATTGTTAATTGTGGGGAAAAGACAAAACAAAATTTAAAAAGCAACAAACTAAACCACAGAACAGGAAGACCCACCTCGGCTGCAGCAATGTATCAGTCTCATAAATTGGGCTTCAGAGCAGAACTCTCTATGGGAAAAGAGCGCATGTTTACCCTTGCATAAATAGCTTTTACTAGATGATGAGATCACATGGAGGATATCGTTGAAATATAGAAAATAAACACACTTAACATGTAGAAAGAGAACTCAAACATAGCAATAATAACTGCAAGCCCTGCTTATTTGAAGAAGAATGTTACCTAATTTACTTCCTCTCAGTTTACAGAGATCTAATTTAAGCTGCCCCCCTCCCCTTCCTGTTTTACTCTATTTTCAAGAGCCAGTGAACACAGAAATGTGCAGCCAGCCCAGGCCCTCAGGCCGGTGGATCAAGATGGCAGACTGGCCTGGGCTCCCCCGGGGACAGCAGAGCCAGAAGGGTGATTGGACACAGTGACCTGTCTGCATGAGATGAGACAAAAACAGGAGGGCTGTAATGCTGATGAACTAACCTGTCACTCACAAGCTCAGGTCTGAAAAAAAAAAAAAAAAAGAAAAGAAAAAAAAAAAAGATGTGGAAAAGAGAAAATAAAAGAAGAGAAAGGTACAGTACAGATTTTAGAAAGCATACAAGGTAGAGAAAATACAGCATAATTGGAATAATTAGATGACGCATTTAATTACCTGTTCATTTAGATGGGCTCGGGGTATATAAGGAATATGGCATAAAAATCCAGCTAATAGTTTCTATAAGAGCAAAACACGTTTGAAGAAATAACGGGTATTATGGTTCAGCATGCAAGGAAGGATGCTACAGACTATTGCTGACAGGGATCGGGGTTTCATTCCAAACACTCCAGTTATGAATCAAAATCACAATGAGCAATGAGCTCCTAGATCTTGACATGCTAGGCAAGGAGGTTGTTCTTCAGAGTACTTGGCTGTTTAATTGCTTGCTTGGGGGAGGAAAAATCCAGAGGGAAGGTATACGAGCAATTCCGCACCTTGGAGCCAGTATACCCAGGTGCCAGGTAATGGGCAGGATTGTAGCACGCTGCCTACCATTGCCATCACCAGTGGGAACCACTGTGGACACTGGGGCTTGGAGACAGATGAAATCAAAATTATTTTTTTAAAAAAGTGGAAAATGCGTTAAATGATGAACAAGTACTTGGTGTTGAAAATGCCTTTAAATCAGCATGCTCCTGCTATTACTTTCATGTCATACACAGGCTGGTGTTTGAACTACAAATAACTGCTAGTGTTTCTGATCTCCATTGGAGCAGAGATATACATGTATAGTTTGGATTTTTAATTAGGCAAGTTCACACTCCATTAGCAGCAAACAAGACTGAATTTAAAGCTACATCTGCAGGATTAGTCAAAACAACATTTAGTTCTCACAGCTGGAGAAAAATACGATTCAGAAATAAAAAGGCCAAATGATAAACATTTATTTAAAGTTTTTGCTTTTGGAGGTTTGAAAGTTAACAAGGACTCTTAAGAACTTTTTCTAAAACAATAGTGTCAGAAAATGAATGTCTCTTCTAAAAATATACACATACTGAATATGCAAATCCTTATTATTTATCAATACTAAATATAGACTTATAGTGTGGAAAGATTTTATGGCATAGGGTTTGTCTTTTGATAGTTTTCCCTTGTCAGCTGAGTATTAGAGTCCATAGAGAAAGTCTATTTCTACTGTACGCTGCTGCAAATAATTATACTGATTGCTCTTCCCAAGTTTTAAGTAACTCTTATTATGCCACTAGAAAACACATCATTTTTATCGGAAAAAAATATAAACATTTTGTTCTATCTTCACATGTAGCTAATAACAACCAAACACCGGACAATTAATCAAAATAAAAACATACTTGAACATTTTGTGGATTTATGAACACATTTGGATGTGCACACTTACACATGATATGTAAATATGCACACATACAGATCTAAAAAAATGTTTGAAATACCTAACATATATTTGAAATACCTAACATATTAAGTTGCACAATAATAATATCTATAAATTCTGACATAAAAAACCCAAAGTTAGTCACCTAAAATAGCGAAATGTATTTTTCTTTGAAGTGAATGCCCTTGTTATTGATTTTTAGGAAATGAAATACACTAACACACGACATAAACATTTTTCCAGACATTCACTGAACTTTTTTTTAATTTATGAAATATGGAATGTTACACACAGAAAAAAAAACATGCTCCTATCCTTTCCAGCCTCAAAACCACTTCCCGAGAGCTAGCAAGCTTTAAACATAAAATAGCTAACTTACACTTTCTTACATGCCAAAGCAAAAGTTATATTAAAGAGATATTACAAGCCCTGAGATTTATCAAGGTTTCAGGGTACATTGTGTGTCAAGTGTACTTGCTCAAAACCTTGCCATTGTATCTGCCTCAGAATCATTAAATGTATTTCTTTAAGACTGAACAAGTTTACACAAAAAGGTAATTAACCCGCTCTAAAATACATATTTTCACACAATGTAATACTGGCAAACATGCCCCACTTTTTAGGTATAAGCCAGCCTAATAGAAAGCTGTTAATGTTTGGGGGATTTTTAATAAAAAATGAATCTTTTATTTTTAAAATATTTAAAGCAATAAAAATCTGTGGTAAACATGGTATTACATATTTGACATTTTCCGCCCAGAAATGCATTACTGTGTACGATGGTATTAATAAACCATGTGCTTTGAGGGACTTCTGTGCTTTGCCATAATTTAGTTGAAAACCATATGTAGGATGTGTGTTTTTCCACCATTGTATCAACATATAGGAAACACAAATACTATGTCATCACCTCAGCAGCATGCGTTCACTACACTGGAAACATATGCAAAAAAACACAAACTTTTGAGAGTTCAAAAAATACCCTTTGCCAGAGACTGATTTACAAGTCAGTGGTTAATGAGAAAGTGTTGAGCACTTAAAATTTTGTTAGAAAAAGGAAAACAGACACCCTCATCCGACTCCCGCTGCATTCATAGGAAAACAGCCCTCCCCATACAGGACAAAATAATTTAATTTCTTTCCCCACTTTAGGTTATTATTTGAAGCAAATGAAAAGACAAAGATTCTTCTCTCTTCTAGCTAATGCTAGAAACAGCACAGTTAAAACACACACATAAAAACTACAGACTTATCAGAAATCACAAAACAGAAAGAGGACTCACTGACCCATTTGGAAGACAAAGACGACAAAACGGAAAAGCTCTAAAAATCAGCTTGTGAGGCCTTTGAGAGATATTCTTCTGGCATTTCATCACAGCAGCCCCAGACCAGTTCACTTCCCTGGATACAGGGAGGGAGAACTAAATAGAGCTGTTTATTAAAGCTGTTGTGCTGGATTGCATTAGGAAGCACAAGCAGACCACCTGGACCTTTCAGATTGTGGCAGTGTTTAATTTGCAGGCTGCCCCTCTGCAGCAGCAAAGACTACTACATTTACCAAGCTTGATCACACGTTATCTGGGTTAGGAGTAAAAGAAGAAAAAAGAAAAAGAAAAAAAAATCCACAGCCTGTAGTACAGCAATACAGTCAATATAGGAATAATGAACAGCATTAGAAATAGAAAGCAACTCCCCAGCAAACATAACACTTTCACTCCTCAGTTCTTCTACTTCAGTACATTTAAATGAAATACAACTGTAAATTAATAAATAGATTGATTTGGCAAAGCTCAGACTAAATTATAAACCAGGTTTATTAGAAGAAAAGCATGGTATTTTAGGTTTAACTAGTGATTCCCTGGCTGGATTATTGTGGTTCTTTTGCCTTTCTCACTTTCCATACTACACTCTCTAGTAGCTGAAGATACAGATAGAAAGATGGTACTGTAAATATGAATTATGTGAATCATATGGTTAGACCCTTGTGGAAAAAAAAAAAAATAAAAGGGGAGTTGAGAAATGGCTGACTCCATACCTGACCAATTACAGCTTGCATGGTCCCTGTGTCCTGCTGAGCTGAAAGATCGCAATCCATCATATGTAGTCTTTGAAAAGGAGAATGGGGGTTTCTGGCATGCATCTGTCAATCAACTTCTGCACTCACAACCATCACCAAAAGCAAGGGAAAAAAAGTCAAGCTGCTCCACCAAATAGGATGAAACAGTCATGTGACCTTCAGCACACTCACACACATACATACTTCCATACAACGTATGAATTTTCTGCAGATATGAAATGACATTGACAAATACCCAATACCAAGTAAATAAAGTGAGACAAACAGCTACTCACCAAAGACAAAACACTTGCTGTAATCTTCAGCCTAAAGATTTAATAGACCTAAAACGTATTTTAAACGGAGGCTTTGCTTTTGAGCCTAAACTTTTCAGATAAGGTGATATAATTTTATATATGCAGACAGTGGTCAGAACTTTAACCCCTCGCGTCCTCTCGCAGCCTCTATTTTTTATTCCCCGCTTTGTACTTCTACTTTCTGTCTGTTTGAGTTCCTGATTATTTTTTTTCTTTAAGTTTCTTTTGTGTCAAAATGAAGAGGCTTGTGTTGCCTTCTTTGGATGTGCAGAAATTATGAGAACCTGATAGGAGAAAATTTCTAACAAACAGGATAAAAAAGAACAGGGGCTGAGAAACCTGTGTCTGTACTCACAAGTTAAAAGTGTCTCACTGCTTTACTTCACCAGAAGTCAAATGTTTTCTTTATTGGAAATAATATATTTAAGTATTAGTTTATGCAAGCTGTGATGAGCACTCAAAATATAAAATATTCAGACTATGTAAATCCTACTTATGGAATCCTTTCCATTTTGAAGGTTAGCAGAGTTTTGGTTCATTCACTGCTCCACTGAACTGACATAAAATGTTGTTACTTATGAAGGCAAACATTACCATTTTTTCTAATGGAAGCAGTTTGTTTCATACATCTTCCCCTCTGAGTTAAGATTTGCAAGAATTTCCAAGACTATTTTTTCTTCTTGTCAAAATATATCAGCCACTTGTCTCCAGAAACTGAGTGTCGTGAACAACACGCTGCAGCATTGATTGCTGATATGTTATTGGCCAGTGATTGCTGGAGGGTGACATTAATGTAACCCGGTAGCACTTTAACCCTTCGAAGATCAATTCAGTCCTCTGGCAATATAGTAGAATAACAGCCCATACAATTTTTGCTGTATTACAGCTTCATATAAATATTAGTGCATCTTTCTGCACTCCTAAAATCGCATTTCTGTTATTAATGAAAAAACCTGCTTTTCAAAGACTGTCAGAAGCACAAATACACAAAAAAGCAGCCTAGTGTCTAAGCTTAATGTAATGCACCCTTTCCATTTTAAGTAAGTTTCTGGCAATACTTTGAAGTCATTATCTGATTTTTAAAGATATTGACAATATTGATCTTAGCATGTGATAGCCAAAGAAATGTGAGAATATCAACAATATTCCAATTGTAGGCGCAGCACTTGCCAGTCTAATATTTTTTAATATAATTTTAAAATCCAACATCCAGTAGTGTTTGGAATGTGATTGAGTGCATGCTTATGTGTATGTATATGTATATGTGTATGTGTATGTGTATGTGTGTGCATGCATGTACACGACAGAGAGAATTTATGTCAAGGGGAGTGAGATAGGCAGGGAATATCAAGTTTACTTTGCATTCTTCGAGTTTTTGTAATACAATTCTTTTTTTAATTGCTAAGAAAAAAGTTAAGGAAGGAAGTTTTGGTACCTATTTCAAAAATCAGAAACAAGAAGAATTCACACGTAGATGTAGGGGACCCAGAAGTGCTCCTAGGCCAACAAGATATTTCAGCTTAAAAAGTTTTTCAAATCAAGCATTTTTAGAGACATATACAATATCAACCCTGAAACGTTGCCTCTGGGATGAGGAAGGAGTACTTCAAATGGTGCTTCCAACATCTGCTCTGCATTTCACTTATAAACATAATTCAAATGCACCATTTGCACTGAAATCTTATCTGCTGCTTACCCACGAAAGAAAATACACTGAACTAATACCTTGGGCTGCCTTTTGGTCAGCTGAGAATTTGCTGTGGTCTCATCCCTCAGGACGATTCTATGGAAAAACCAGGCAGTGTTGTGAAGGCCATAATCAACATCCATAGCGATGCAAGCAATCCAAAATACAACTGGTAAATGGGGGAGTGAGTAGAGGAGACTGGCTCAGCTGTCTCCAGGAAAGCAGACACGCTGAAGGCAAATACTATATATGAATTTGAAGGGAAGTTAAGGATGTTTATTTTATAGTTTCTCTTCAGGAGGAGCTTTTTTGCGGTGGATATGCACAAACACCTTTCAAATTCCTTTAACTTATCTAAGCAACTAAACCTGACAATTACTACTGCGGGGTTTTTATTAGCAAAGACACTGAACTAGACATATGTTGCAGCACATAAATCTGCTGCACCCTTATGCACCAACAAACCAACCAGACGCTCGTGCACACTCAGGCAGAGCTGCAAGAGCTCCTTCCTCCCAAAGAGAGATATATGCTGCCTCTCTTTTTACCGCGATTAACCTACTCTTCTAGGAAATACTAATCTATTCTCTAAAATGTAAAACAACGTCCCTGCAGCTAATGCTTCTGCATAAGTCATGGCATTACTGTTAACCCGAACAGCTGTCAGAGCCTCCTCTGCTACCCCTGGAGCTGCTCGTACCTCTGTGGAGCTGGAGACCTTTCCCCTCAGCCAAATTTACTTGGTCCTGTCGGGGCTCTACAGCTGGTCCCTGGGCACCGTCCCAGCTTCACGGCTTATCCTTTGGGCCTTCCACCGGCCATCCCCCAAGAGGTGTCAGCCCAATATTGTCTTTTTACTCACTGTGAGGAATTGTCTCCCTACCCACCCCAAACACCCCCTTGCTTTGCCGCTCAAAAGGTGATTTAGCTCTCCCATCAGCAGTTAAAAAGGTGAGGGAGCAAGGTAGCTCCTAACCTGCCACAGGGTGCAAAGGGGAACTTGGCAGGCCAGGTTCGCTCTAATGCTGCCAACTTGAGGAAAATTGTTGAAGGACCGAATGACAAATACTGCTTCCCAACCAGCTGTGCTGTATCCCTAGCAAAGACCTTCTGGTCTCCTTTGAAACTTTTTATCCATGGCTCTCCCTCAGCATACCTGAGAGGAAAATGGTTATGGAGCCACAGCAATATATGGCAGCTACGCCTTCCTGTATGCCACTACAGCATCCAGCACAAAGGGCCAGGTTTGCATTGTTTTACCTAAAATTATTGAGAAGGGGGGCTATGATCAAGACTTACACATGGAGGAGGCTCCGTTATCACTTAATCTGTGAGAATGCAAATTCAAAGTGTTACAAAGCTTGTGTTTTGAGCAGCACACTGGATCTCTGGTATCCAGGAAAAATGGTAGTCCCCGGTGACACTGACTGCTTTCTCCCCTTCAGACTCTACTTTTTTCTCTGACCAGTTATCTGCAGTACACTTCCCCTGTTTAACTGAAACAATAAAAAATTAAAGTGGTAGTTTTGAATAGAATAATGTGCTTGAATTTACCTCTCAGCTACAAAGCTAAGAACTTGTGAAAATAGTATTACTGTGTATAATACTTTCTCTTCTTTCTTCCAGAAGAATATATATTTCCTGGGTGAGAAAAGCAAGAGTTAGAATTATACAGCAATGCAAAAACCAAATTACTTCATAGTTAAAATGTGTTAAAACACACATTTATTTTTTAATGCTCATTATTTACAATTGTTTATGGTTCCTCGCTTCAAAAACTACAAGCCTTGTGATCAACAGAGCCTGGGGTTTTACTACAATACGTTTACGCAGTTGCTCACATGCCATAGCAGAGCTTGTAGCAGATTCAGTGAGAGCGAGAGATCCTCCTGCTTCTTACAGCATTGGTACACTAGGGGGACTATTTTTCCTCTTTTCTAGAGTGGTGGATGCACAGCACCGTCAGAGCAAGCTGTTGTACCTCATACTACAGGCCCTTTACTCACCGGTGCTGAACAGGTTAAACACGCAAGGCTCGGTCTTGCACTCCTCGAAGATAAACAAGCCTAATTCTAAGCTGTCAGTGGTTCTTCCTCCCTCTCTCCCTCTCTCTATCCATCTCTGCCAACCAGAAACTATATTGCATTTTGCATCTTGATTTTCATGGATATGTGAGTAGGTTTTCTGTATGAGTAAAATTTCACTCTCATTTACGGTAATTCCAAAAGAATTGTTTTGTATTAAGAGGCACTAATGGACTACAATCTCTCTCTGTGCAAGTCCTTTCTGGTCAATTATTTTTGCTTTACAAAGGGTATTTTGCTATTTAAAAAAAAATGCTGCTGCTTCTAATTTCTGTTCCTCCAGATTTTATTAATACATAATTTCTGGGTCCCTTCCACTCCCCCAGAGCTCTACTTTTCAGAAACTGACCTACTAGGACATACTCACTCGCTTCAAGGACTGCAATTCCTTAATGGAAAGGAAATTTGGGAAAAGATGATGATTCTGTGCCTAAATTGCTGGAACAAGGCCTAAGCATAATCTACATTTTACTCATCCCTGTGCAGCCATTGGGATGGCTCCCTTTCCCACAGCACTATCCTGCACCGTCTAAAGAAAATTTCTGCAAAAGAACTTTTTTCTCTTTTTTTATTTAGGAGAAAAGAAGCTTGCTGTCATGCTTTGTGTCTTTGGGAAGGTGGGAATAAATCCTCCCCCTTTCCTGCTAGATCTTAACAAGCTGGTTTGGTTGATAACTTATTTCTGTGTCGCAGGGAGGACAGTTGTTCAAGAGGTCTTACTGGTTCCTGATTAAACTAGAATTTATATAAGATGGAGGGCACTCCCTAAAAAAAAATCTAGGAAATGGGACTGTGGTTCCTCCTATCTACATAGTGAGGAGCCAGCACGTTCCTCCTCTGCTCTTATGTAAAGTGATGGGAGGTGATTACAGCAATGATGCTGGAACACAGTTAGTCAGATGACAAGCTAATGTCACACCTCTCCCAGCAGAAACAGAATTGTGGAGGCAAAACATGCCAAGAGGCAAGATGGATTAGCAACAAAGGGTGATATTGACCGGGTAAGATTTAAGAATACACCTCCCACATGCGTTACTAACTACAGCAGTTTAATAAAATCACACTTCTCATGTCTCATGGTTTCTTCTGCAGCATCTGGCACATGGTCTTTTTAAGCCATCTCCTTATTGGATATAGCATGGACAATAATGGAGACTTACATCTTGTGAAGAACAGACTATATTTGGGTGAACTAACATCATGCAAGCAAGGCAGCCAAGAAATATGAATGAGCAAAAAGATGATTCTTACAGTGAAGGGAATTGTCTTTTTCCAAAATTTTTGCATAATCTTTTGCAGGATTTGGAACATGGCATTGACAAGGATAGCAGAAACATCAAAAATAAGGCATATTTTTCTGTTCATTGAGTAATAGGAATTAATGAGTTGCAGCATTAACTGTATAACTCTTTAGAGCAGTAATGCTCTTACCACACCAACAGGGAAAAGCAGGTAGTTTCACAGTGTGTGTGATGATGATTAACTTCTTATTAACTGATATATTTGCTTTCATTTATTTGAGCTGTAAATGGCTCAACTTGCACAGCCGCTACTCCCAGTTCAACACAACACAACGGAGTGACAGCATCACTGGAGACAAAAAAAAGAGTGGATGTGCATGTGGCCTGAGGGGTGGGTAGTGCCAGTCAAAGTACACATTTCCTACACCTTACATATCCCTTAGATCCCCAACTCCTAAGTATATGCCTCTCTCCTATGAAGAAAAAAAAAAGCCCAAGTAAAATGATGTACCCATATACCTGTGCTTCTCTTGCTCCAAGCACTTTAGATGATGTTTGAATATTTCATGTGTCAAACAAAGGTATGCTCTATACAGAGAGGTACTTCCTGGCATTACATTAGGACATCTTGCAGTGAGAAATGTTTGATCTTCTGATAGTCAGTTCACATCGTTTGGTTACACACTTCATATCCTGCTGTGTATTGCACAGGATCAGGAGTGAAAATGTGATAGGTTTGAGCTACTGAAAGAATTGCCACGTACTAATTGTTCCTGGGTTTGTTTCATCTATCAGTAAACTGTATTAACTGCTTATGCATATGGGAAAGTCATTAAGTGATGACAATTATGATAAATGCAGTTAATAGCAAAACCTATATTTAAGTTTGTCTAATATTTTCTTGCTTTAAGATCACAGAATCACAGAATCACAGAATGTTAGGGATTGGAAGGGACCTCGAAAGATCATCTAGTCCAATCCCCTGCCGGAGCAGGATTACCTAGATCATATCATACAGGAACACGTCCAGGCGGAGAGCCAGTGGCTGGTAACCCGCTCCATCAACAGCCACAAAAAGAGGATGAGCCAGGGTCCAGCCAGGGGGGCTGGGGGTGAGTAGCAAGAGATGCAGCTGGAAACAAGCTTGGAGAGAGGGCTGCATCATGGGCCCCAGGTCCATCCAGGAGGCACGGCCGAAGACAAGCTATGACCTAGGTCTGAGGGGACAATCCAGGAGAGCAGCTATCTACAGCTATCTGTCAAGATTTTGAGATTCTTTAACTGAAGAGACATAGTATGGCAGCTTTCTGCACTCACTGCACCAGTTTTGCAAAGTAGTTACCATGTGTGTGCTAGAAGACTGGTTTTCATAGTTTCTTTTATTAATTAAAAAAAAAAGTTCCTTTGTATCCGAATGACATAATCAATAATTTCATCACACCAACATTCTCAGGTGATTTCAGGTGGGCATATAAAAAGCAAAATCCTCAGTCCTTCTCTGCAGCTATCTTACAGGCGTGTAGGGCCTCTTAAAGAGAGGCAGTTGCCTTTTGATGTCAGATGGCCACCTGGCCGCCACCTCTTTACCCGCATCAGCAATGCCAGCAACAGCCTTCCTCTTCACTGAATGCCTGCAGAATGCATTTAAAAAATCACCAGCGACCTTTACTCACACTCCTGGAGACTAAAGCATATCCCACAGACAGCAGTGCCACCAACTGCGTCACACTGACCCACCAGTGCTTGGTCTCTTGTAGCTTTTCCAGCATCCAGGCACTTTCTGCCATGAAAATTCCAAAATGGAAGCTCAGTCAATGCCAGCTGGGGATATTTTCTTCCCTAGGAGGCAGACATCCTTTTTGACAGTGACTGGACTGACACCACCAGCTTCATGTTCAGAGCCCACCCACACAGCCCATCCGTTGCTCAGCTGGCCAGTGGAGGGCTGGCTTTGCTGGTCGTGACTGCGTGGAGCTGGACTCCAGCAGGCTACCGATGGGTGAAAGCCCCCTTAACGCATCTCTCAGGCTCCACCCTTCGTGCTTTGCTGCCATCAGATGTAGGAAAGAGTGAAGTTCATGGGCAGGTCTTTTGCATTTAGCTTGCAAGAAATCATCATTCAAGAAATGTAGGTTTCCTTGTCCATGTCGTATTCTGGATTTCATGGCATCCATGAGGCAGAAAAAGCTCTGTCTCATGGTATCATCCTACGTCCCCCATCCTCCCTACCAGCTGAAGCCCTGACAGAAGAGATATCCCCTCCATCAATAAAGCCCGCCTGAAGAACTGCAGGGTAAAAATAGGTAACACAACGTCAGGTGAAGCCCCATGAGTTTCTGCTCCAGTTCGGAAGCATTGGAGTAGGCAAATGTTCCTGGAGGTGTGAGCAGATCCCAGAGTGACTATGAGCCATGAATGTGATACAGGCAAATGCATTCTTGTGTGCCAGGCAAGGAAGGCCAGCATTGTGCAAAGCCCTAGTGGGAACTCACCTGTACCACTATGGCCATTTCTCATTCCTCAAGTTCAGGAAAGACAAATTCTGCCTGAGGCAGACAAAGAATAAGCAGTTGATTACTAACATGGAGGGCCTACAGAAGACAATGACTAGAGGGAGCAAGACCTGAGGAGAGGGCTGCCATCACTTTCAAGAAAGGTATCGAGGATGAAGGCCAAAGGAGGAAAAGAACTATTGAAGTGCAAAATAAAATATGGTCAAGGCACAAAACGATTCAGGGCTTCTTTCCAAGAAGACCTCACCATAAACAGGGTAGTAGCAAATGTCCCTTGGTGCATTGGTAAGGAATCCTGAGGAAATCAGGCATGCTTGCTACGTCTCTGCAAGTTCATGCAGAGGGAACCAAAGCCCTTTCTTTTGCCTCTGGCATTACCACAACCAAATGAATGTCTGTGGTATAAATGCCCTTAATTACATAGTCTGAAGGTACATACCAATTTTGGCACCCAGGTACAAAACGACAACAATAGTACCTTCCTTCCTCTTTCAGTACTCCAAATACTAAATCCTAGAGGAAAAAGAGACTTGCCAGGGTTTTAGATAAGATCTGAACATCTTCTCACAAATGGAGGTAGGCAAATACCTCTCAGAAAGGTTAAAGTCACAAATGAGCTCTGAAAGTTTTATCCTGTGGCTGAACCGCGTTTTCTATCCCATATAAACACGGCCAATGGGTGTGTTTAACAGAGGAGCTGCACAGCTTGGGTTCAGTGGGACAAGGGGATGTGACGGCGATAGCAGCAATGGGCTATTTTTACAGTTTGGAAGAGTCATCATTTGCCTGGCTGTGCTTTGGGCATGGATCCAAATGTTCTAGGTCTGAAAATCCCCAGCCTTTCCACCACACCAGTGTCACCTCCGCTCCCTTTCTTTTCAAAGCCTGTCTTATTTCCATGGTGGTCTGCTGGCACCATCCATCCCAGCCTATGGCTCTGATTACACTTTGGCTTTCCTCCAGGCTATGGCTGCCGAAATCACCCCCCTTACCCCCAGGAAAAGGGTTTGTGTCCAGCCAGGTCAAGTCCCTGGTCCTCCTCACTGCAGGGCCTCATGGCCGTTAGCTGTGGCGCAGAGAGGGGACGGCTAATAGGGGTGGTCTCTGGGCTGCAGGCTTGATTTCTGCCATGGCCTGAGAGAAGAGTAACAGCACAAGGTGTGTCCTTGGGAGCCAAGTGGCAGAAGAGGAATCAGGGGTGCCCAGCAGCTGTGCCCAGTGCGTGGCCACCAAGGGCAGGGACAGCCCCCTGGGCCTCCTGGGCACAGGGACTGCCTTGGGGCCACCAGCCCAAAGGCTTCCTCCGAAGGATGCTGGGCGGAGGGGCGGTGGGCAGGGCTGCGGTGGGTGGGGCTTCCCCTTGGGGACCACGTCACCCCCATGTCACAATGCCACCACCCGGCAATGCAGCAGTCACAATGCCCCGGGCCACTATAAAACACGGCATCCTCCCGTGTCCTGCTGCCAGATCTGGCCAGAGGGCAGCCCGAAGACATCCAAGAGGAGGAAGTCCTTGAGGATTCGGTGGAATTACTTGGAGACCGGAGGGTGGACGAGGCTGCTGGAGGTTCTCTGCTGCAAGGCCAGCTCCTGTCAGGGCCATGTTCAAAGCCCATCTGATGGATGGAAATCCTGCTTCAGCCTTCAGGGAACAGATGCGAGCCCATCAGGAGATGAGAAGAACCACCAACCCTTGGAGGTGCCCGAGGCTCTCAGGCTTTTTCAGCTGGACAGCAGTGGCCAGAGCAAGGGAATGCCTTCTTGAGGAGCACTGCAGAGCTCGCTGTCCTCATCCCCCATGGAGCCAGGGGCAGCAGCCGTAAGAAATGGGATGCAGAGATGTTGCCAGGGGTCCCAGTGCTTTGGAGCACCCACTGGTGCCCTGCCAGGCGTGGGAAGCATTCTTGCCCCTGAGATCGATCAGGGTGGGGGCCTTTTGCCACTCTTGGAAGGCCCTGAGGTGGCTGCAGGTTGAGGGAGAATAGGGCTTGGGCACCCCTGGGAGGCGTGACCAGGCTGTGGGACGAGGAGGCAGGTCTTGCTCACATGCTCAGGGAGTAGCCGATCGCCAGCACTGGGGTCAGGAAGGCATTTTCCCCCGGGGCACATTGGCACTGGTCCCCGGGGGTTTTTTGCCTTCTCTGCAGCATTGAGCATGACCACTTCAGTGTCAGGGCTCCTCTGATCCCTTTTGCCTGGGTTACTGCCTGCTGCTCGTGCACCATGAAGATGGCCTCTCGTGTCCTGCAGCTGGGGGAGGAAGGCTTTTTTCCCCCCACGGTGGCCTAGCCAAGTAGCCCTGGGGGGTTTTGCCTTCCTCTGCAGCACTGAGCACGGCCCCCTGCCAGGGCTCCTTTGGGCCCTTTTGGCTAGGTGCCTGCTGCTCGTGCTCCACGCAGGTGGCCCTCGTGCCCCGCATCCGGGGGGAGGAAGCTCTCTAGACTCCCAGGGCGGGCCCCAGGGTGGCCCCTGGGGGTTGCTTCTTGTCCTCTGCAGCACTGAGCACAGCCCCTTGTCAGGGCTCCCCTGAGCCCTTTTGGCTCCGTTCTTGCCTGCTGCTCTTGCCCCTCCAAGGCACCACTCGTGCCCTGGCTCTCTCGGGCTCTTGCCCAGGGCAGGTTTGGAACACAAGTGAGCTCTGCTCTTCCCTTGGCTCCATCACCCCAGGGGTTCTTCCCTGTGCAAAACAGCCCGTGCTCAGAAGGGCTCCAGGCTCGCTGCACCATCCCGAGCTGCCCCTTTGCAGCTCTCCCCATGTGCAATACAAGGGCCGGGCAGGCACGAGAGCGCTTTTCATGCATCGCTGCCCAAGAAGCACAGCGATGGAGTGAGTCTGGGAAGGCAAAAAGGGTGATTGTCATCGCTACGTGTCCTACTTTGGAAAATAGCCCACGGTACCACACCCCTCTTCTTGTTCATGTTTTTGTTCTTGTTTTTCTTCTTGTTGTTGTTGTTGTTGTTGTTGTTGTTGTTCTTCTTCTTCTTCTTCTTCTTCTTCTTCTTCTTCTTCTCCTCCTCCTCCTCTTCCTCCTCCTCCTTCACCTCCTCCTCCTCCTCCTCTTCCTCCTCTGTGGTCACGCAGTTGCAGTAGATGATCATTGTAGGTCCCTTCCAGCTGAACTATTCTCTTCTCTTCTCTTCTCTTCTCTTCTCTTCTCTTCTGAACATTCAACTGATACCACTGGCTCCTTACAATTTCAGTGTCCACAAATGGAAAACCCCTGTTCCTGCAGTCATGGTCCTTCAACTCAGAGGAACAGGCAGCCCAAGTGATATAAGAGATGGTGAATAAAAAAAAACAGGAGCTAGAAAGAGGGTGAAGAGTGGGAACAGTGTTGGTAGCAACTGAGGAGAAACTAGAGACAGGTGCCAATTCTGGGAAAAGCACATGGGAGGAGACATGGGAGATGGAGCATAAAAGTTGTGTTTCTGCTGTAGAGGTCTCCCATGGAGGACTGACCCTGAACTGTCACAAACCTGAGGAGTGAGAGACAGGTGAATGACAGGGCCCCTATGGAGGAGAGTCCTTGGGAGTCTTTGTCCCAAGGAAGTATCCCTAGTTTCAAAATTCCCAAACTGTCATCTGGAATGACAACTATTTTTAATTGCTCATGACATGCTTAAAGCACACTTAATAGGATGTGAACAATCAGGACAGCTGCTTTGGTGACACAAAATGCAGAGAAACCATTTTGATCCTATTTCACAGAATGTGTTCTGTGTCACTTACACGGCATGATCACAGCTACTCAGGCTGCTTTCTTGGGATATCTTTGGGTTTTAATTACCCTGTCAATTAGAGTTAGAGGTATTAATGTGGCAGTGAAATGATACAGATTGCTCATGTGTTCTGTTCTCTACTTGTTTGCATTCATCAGTCTTGAAAGAGGAGGGCTTTACATATTGTCTTGACATGGATGCTAATAAGCCTACAATGAGATTCGCTGCATCAAATAAATAGGTGCCAACAGCCATGAAGAGAACAAGCTGAGATAATGGCACAATGCAGCCCAGTAATGAAGAGGTGGAGAGTGTAGGCTCCTGGCTAGGGCAGAACACTCCGTTATTTTTTAAGGATGAATGGATTTAGCCAGTGAACGGGTAAAAGCATTTAAGAAAAGGGGACTGATGACAAAAACAGCCACATGTGAAGAAAATGGAGCAGGACAAAACTGCATTGTATCAACATATGCCCTATGAAGCTACAGAAATCATTTAAAACTGAGTATTGAGTAAATGGAAGTAATTTCTGACTGAATCCTGAACTATGGTAAATCAGAGAAGCATTCTTAGAAGTACATGAAGCTATGTTGACTTACATCTCCTGAGAATACAAAGAACCAGACTAAGTCCCATGTTCATGTGCAAAGCATTTTGGATCAACTTTTTTAGTTTCAAATGATCTGGATTAAGTTGGACAGAGTGTAAAAAATGAGAACTATTATTAATATTGTATGCCACAGGCTATATCAACTGGTACATGGTTTTGTGCAGGCCAGTCCTTGCTTAGTGCTTTCAGCATCTTTAGTGGAGCAAATGCCTATGGTGTCCCGGGGTGTTTAAACTGCATTGGTTTTCAAGGTAAAGTAAAACATGCATAAAGTCCATACACTTCTAGATTATTTCTTTGTGTGACTTGTAGAAGCCATATCATGCTGTGATTTTAATGAGTTCTATCTCACATGTTCTTACTCCTGGAAGACCTTTATGGTCTTGCTCTGTAAACTTATTCCCTCAAGTAGTTTTATACACAAAATATTTCTGAGAAATGGGGTTCTAAGATCTCAATGGATATATTTGAGTGGAGACAAAAAAAAGTATAAGTAGTTGATGCTGCTAGTCACATCAATAATAAAATGGAGAGAATCCTAAAATTCAGAGTAGTTCTCATTCTTTTTGCTTTCTATTTATAGACTATGATTTTTCAGACTGGACAAAAAATACACTACTCTCTTTTATTTTCAGTCAGTTTCTTGTGACAATTTCAATGCACAATTGTTCAGTACTTGGACTGAAAACACTGAAAGGAGAATGATAAGAATTCACACCATGGAATTACTATTACATAAAATCATTAGATTTTATCATCACTGTGAAAAATACATTCATTCCCTCTCCAAAAGTTTAGGACCTAAACTACCTCTTAGCAGTCCCTTTAAGAATTGCAATTTTCCTAATGGCCCATAGTATCAGTACAAGTTCCCTCGCAGATCAAGGGCAGCAGATCAGTTTAAGAGCATAGATTCTCTGAGCTAAGGTTAACAGCCCTCTGTGTTTATTTCAGGAAGACCTTCCTGATTGTTAGAGATGCTTCTCTGGGCCATGGTAAAAACATTATAAGCCTTCAGAGGGAAGGCCATTTGGGACAGTTGCAGACGCTGACCGAATACATCCTAAGCTAGTATTTACTGCATATGCAACAACTTGAGCCTAAGCCTAGATATTACACACTCACAGTTAAAATTGTACAAACTGATGTACTGAAATTCCTTGCAGATTGTTTCTTGGATGTCTTTTCCCCATTCCCCTTTCCCTTCTCACATTAGAAATATCTAGCATAGCATCTTAGCTTCCCTAGTTTCTGCTGGAGGACTCTTTGGAGAGCTTAAAGGCCACAAGCTCCGGCCTCCAGGAATCTCTGTAGACGGGATAAAGCACTCTGCTTTCAGGTTTCAGTGTGCCATCTCCTGTGCCACACTTCTATAAAGTGAGGCTACCATCTCACTCCTTTATAGGGCTGGTCCCTTAGCAGGACCCCATGCTAAGGACCCAGAGCCTTGCTCCAGCACCTGTCCTCCCTCAGCTCCTTCCCGTTCAGCTCATATGGCCCAAGCATCATGAAGCCTGGCAAAGCAAAAAAAAAAGGAGGTATTTACCTTGGTACCTTTCCAGTTCCTGCAGTGGACGACAGCAAAGGACAGTCTGCTTCTTTAGAATAAGATCTGGAAAAATCAAGTCCCATCATTAAAAGTACTGTACACTGCCCTTTGATTGATCTGCTGGGCTATTGGTATTCTCTGTTTCATGCATTGTAGAAGAAGTAAGAAGCAGCTGGAAAGAATCTAGAAATTCAGGATCCATTAGGATTCATTACTATCAGCCTCTGTGCCATCAGTGTGCTAGTCTTTGGGCTACTACATGTTTCTGCATCTAGCCATATCCAACTAACAGTGATCAGTACCATTAGCCTGTTTCACACTAATCAAGAAAAAAAACACAGAGCCACCAGATGTGATGGGCAACAGGTTGATGGGAGCTGGGAGACTGTGATGGGACTTCTCTGTTTACCCTCACAGTCTCCTGCCTCCAGCCAATCTCATCTTGTCAGAGGATAAGAACTTTTCCCTTTGAGACAGCACTTCATGAAGGAGCTGCATGACAGGGTGGCATTAAAGGACTTTATGTTGTCCGCCCCATCTGTTTAAGGGTACAGCTCCTTTTACCCAGTACAGTTGCTCTCTTTCAACTACATTCCCAAGGTATTCCACTTTGTGAAGGAAACTGTCTCTCCCTTCCGTTAGTCATGTAAGCTAAAGGACGTCTCTACTCCTCAAAGTGCCTCCTTTCTTGGACTCACACATCTTCTTTGCTCTTGCATATGTAGCAACTCTGCTACGCTTCAAGTTGTTTTTTTTTAACGTAATGGAAAAGATGCAGGTTGTAGGAAGAAGAGGAGCATCATGGCCTGCCTCTAGGTCTTCTCCTTTCCTCTTGCTAAAATGGAAAACCCCTTCTGTCAGCATCATCCCTGCTCTAGAGAGGGGAGGGAGGCAGCCTGGACCAAGGTGAAGGCAACAACTCTGATGGGCAGCACAGAAAGGGGACTGGATGCCAAAGCAAGTGTAGAGCACGTCCGTTTGATCTAGCATAAATTTGAGTCTAGATACTTCCCTGGTATTAGAATATCACTCTTGACTAATCTTCTGTCTATTCCCAAAGCCTCACCCACCCACCTGCATGTGCCTTTATTTCTGTTTTGCCCCAGTTCAATAAGCACCTGCTATCGAGACATCAAAGAAAACAATAGAAACTGAATAATGTTAGCATTTGATGTTATAGAAATAAAATAAAATATTTGAAGCAGAATAAAGCCACAAGATAAATGTCTTCAGAGTCAGAAAAAGAGAATGTCAGGGCTTTAACCTGTTTACATGAAAGTATTTTCTCTGGTGGGATAATAAAAGTTTCAAAGATCTTGTCCTATATAATATCAAATACTATTACTATTCAGCAAGGGAAAAGCTATTCCGTTAAAACCAAGGTCCTCTTTAAGAGCTTCCAGCAGGAAAAAGCTTGTATTGTGTGCACAAGCACACACAGAAGGCATCTCAAAGGGAAATGTTAGCCTCAAATTAATTTCTGTCAGATTTGATTGAAAAACTCACACATATCTGTCCATTGGAGGTTTGTGACCTGACTCTGCCTGACTGGGATTTGGTAATCAAATAGAGACTTCTACAACACATTTATCAGTTTTGCTGTAGTCAAGAAATATTGCTGTAAAAAGTGTGTAACAACAGTAAAATTAGAACGAGATTTTTTAAATTATCACTGTGCAGCTTCATTTGTTCATTAACTAAAGAGTGCCCATATTTAGAAAAAAACAAAATACAAATAAAAATAATTTCAAAATGTTACGCTAATATTATTGCACCATGTCTGAACCAAGTTGTATTGTTACAGTGTAATGCACTTGAATGGATTTTTCCTACCAAGCCAAGGTCAGATCCTTAATTTTTTGTGCACTTGTTGTTGCTGGCCACTATTGCAGCTACTCTAAAAATAGGCAAGACCTCGTTCCTTTCCCACGTGGCAAGTTCTGAAAAACTGTACAATTAATCCTTCACTCAAATTCTCAAACAACTGCTCAACTTTCTCTTATTTTCTCTCAATTTCTTACTTCTAGAACTTTAACATCTAAAAAAGAAATAATAAAAAAATATAATAAATCCCTTGAGAAAAGGTTCCATTTTTCAACCACATCTAATAAAAATGAGGTACCCGAATGTAAAGGCAGCAGTTACAGATGTGTAACTGCATTGCCACATAGCTGACATTACACTGGATCTTGCCAAACCCTTAGTTGTGCTGGAAGCCCCACACAGAACTGCAGAAGCATAGTTCTTTTGACATAATAAAACCATACAGAACCCACATCTGCTGTCAGCCATTCAAAACAAGAATCTCAATTTTTATGGTCATTTATATCAGGACTGCACAGCATTTTGAACTTTCGCCTCATTATATCACTTACTTCATTATGAGACACAACTCCTGAGACACAACTTCTGATCCAAATTGCTCACTATTTAAAGAAATGGTGGAAAAAAAGACAGACATTCACCCAAATAAAACTGCCTGAGGCAGCTGTGAGAATATCCTATTAGTTGGATTTACCTTCAGAAATTTTATTTAGTTTATATCATATCTCATTTAAACTTTCTTTAAAGGATCTTTCAATGAAGGAGTTTGGGAAGAAAGACAAGTAAGGAATAGGAAACTGAGGGGAGGGAGAAGAAAAATGAAAGAAACTTTGGCAGAATGGAGGGTAAGAAGCAAGAAAGCAAAGAAACAGGACATGGGCAACTGAACAATTGAAGGAATGGGAGTTGGACAGGAAGAAAAGGGGCAACACAGTCATTGGCAATAGAAGGTGAAAGTTTGGAGGCTGAGAGAGAATGTCCACATTTCAGAGCTAAGATTGTGACAATCATCTCAAGAAGATTCTCTGGTTTCTTCCAGAGCTTCTGTGTAGAGGGTAATGAGTCTGCTAGGTCTGATGCCTGTGTAGGTCCAGCTTGGACAAGAGGATCAGCAAGTAACGAAAAGGCCTGACTCTTGAAAATTGAATGGTAGATATTTGGGACAGGAATGGAGTTAATTTCCCTTATATTTGTTCCTCCAAGTAATATTCCAAGCTTTTGGGGACTGATGATAAGGAGAAAACAGGGTTGTTTACACTCTGGTGACCCTGAGTAGTACAACAGAAACATCACCTCCCTGCTATCCTTGCCTCCATAATGGAGATCTTCACAAAAATGGCATGTTAAAAACTAGCAGAATTAACTGCTTCTTTCCTCTATTTTTATATGATTTTCTCAGTCTAACAACAGAAGTGAATGAGGGGAAGAACACCATCATAAGTTGACTTGCACACCGAATGAAAACAGAAAAAATTCACAGAATTGAGGCAGTAGCACTGTGACCAAACATCCAAGTCTATAGCTGCTCAGGGCTTGCTGGGAATTTGGGGTTTCATTCCGTATTGCCTCAGTTCATGTGTATTCACTTACTCTGAATCATTGTAGAAGGCCACCATTTTGATTTGTTATAACATTTTCCATTGCACATTCCTCTTCCATCTGCTTTATCTACCAACCAGATAACAGTGTATTTTTTAACAGGTATCTCCATTAGGGTATTGACTAAGTGGCTCCCAAGTCCTCTGTCACAAGTCACTGAAACGACGAGATAGGTAAAGTAGTTACTGACGTTTTCTACTGCCTTGGTAGCTGACACTATTCCCAGCTATGTTTGGAGGAGGAGTAAAAGAGGGAGTACAAAAATAACAAAATAGGGCCACTTCTGAATCTATCTAGACCAGCCAAGACTAAGAAGGGATAGAATAGGACAAGAGAAGGTCAAAACCATGAATAATGGAGACAACTTGAACACAGAGTGGTTGGTCATGGTTGCTCAAGAAAAGCAATTGGCATGATCAAATAACATAGTTCAAACACACAGAGCTACTTTTAAAAAGAACATGTAATTAAATTATGGAACTCACTACCACAGGATTTTATGAAAGACAAAGGGACAAGATAATGGGTATGGAACACAGCAGTCTGGTTGCAAACCCTAACCAAGTACTTCATTGTAGGAAGTCAGGAGGATCACTTTATATGTACCTTATTTTTATACTATTTTGCTAAACACCTACGAGCAACCACTGTTGAAAAGACCTGTGGTGTGAACTAGTATGGCACTTATTATGTTCTTCAGGAAGGCAAAACGGCAAATGGAATTGCTAAGTCTTGCAATCATTGGTTTTCCTTAAAATTCCAGTTCCAGGAATCGTTATTGTATGGGAATCTCAGTTGTCATCTAAAAACTTAAAGTTCTAATACTGGTATGTGTAGAGAAAGCTTGAAAATATGATCTCACTGTGCTATATGGCCTGAAAAAAATGAGAGAAAATAATCACATGCACATTTGATTTCTGTAAATCAAGCCAGTCTTATAGTCCTGGTTCATGATTTTGGAACACTATGGGGACTTGCAGTTTTTTTCGTGCTTCAGACTTATCAGTACAGTAAATATATTCTATTATGCAGAACATTATCAGAAAAAAAATATAAAACATATTTCCAGTAACTGGTTATATAAAATATTGTGGTTTTTCCTTCAGAACTTCAAGTAAGTGCTGTCAAATTCACTGAGCATTCACATCTTCTATGAAAGTCTGGTCTAGGATCCCTTCGTGAAGAGCCTTGTGTATAACCATCCTCAGTTTTACTGTGTATCTTGAATACCAACAATCTTATAACAGGCCAAGAAACACATAGATATTCAGGGTTTGAGCAGAAGCACAGAACTGTTCATTTAGAACTTGTAACGGTCTGGTGGACTCATGGGCAGGCTGAGGGGCAGGGAGAGGAACTCAGCCTTTGTTTCCTTAACAGGATCTGTAACCTGTGTTGACAGCACTGCTAATATTAGTCGCCTGAAAGATGGGCTGCTAATCACTGATTTTCAAATCAGTCCTTTGTAAGTCTCCCGGAGTAGAAATGAACTCTGCTCGGGTTCAGAAAAAATGCTGAAGCGGGTAAGCTGTTTTGTTTTTTGTTTGCGTAATTTAATGCTTTGGAAGACAAAGAAGAGGACAGCATTGGCATCAATTAAGCAACAAGAAGCTGTGGCCCACCTTCTAACTATCTGACAGGTGATTTTAAAAAATATCCCAAAATTTCATACTGTAGTAAATAAAGGAGACTGCACAGATGATCTTTTCTAAAATTTCTGTTCCAGTACTGTGCTCAGCGAAGGGTTAAAAGAAACTGCAGCTATGCAGTCTAGTTACTGTCCAAGACACCTGAACTGAAAGGTGGTATTTGTGATCAGTCAGTGTTGAACCAATTAAAAGCTTTGAATCTAATCATGCCAGTTGCTTGGGAAAGATTTCACTAATACGGAAGCACAACAGAACAGGGACAGTAACATAATGTCTCTTGTCTTTATATTGCTGCCTTGCCCGCAGTATTTTAAGTATTGGCAGGAAGTCAGTTAAAGTAACAATTCAAAACCCAAAAGCATTACTGAAATTAAGATCACAAAAGTCTTAGAGTGAAAACATCAGGACTTTTGTATTCTAATTCTTGCCAGCATTAGTGAAATATAATCACTTTCAATTGCAGAATTTTAACTTTACTCAGTGTAAAATCTATTTTAATTTGTTCATTTGTTTGTACTTTTTTTTTTACTTTTCAATTATTTTTTTTCATGATCTTTAAGTGAACAAGTTTCTATGCTTGCAAGATAAAGTAATTTTTATTATGGAAAGAGGTAAGAGGCAGAGGAAAAATTTAAATATTCTCTTTCTCAAGGCATATATATATGAGATATATATATCATATAATTGCTTCTTATCTCTGTAACAGTTTAACAGCAAGATTCAGAATTATTTTAGTTTTTTTCACATTCTAGAGTTTGGCTAGAAGTTGCAGAAAACACTATTATCAGCACTGCACCAGTTCTGCTTTTAGTACAGAGTATATCAAGGGAAAAGAGGATTATAAAATGGGTGTCTGAAGTCAAATTGCAAATGGTTAGAAAGTTCCTATTGCCACTTCAGAAAAAGAATCATGATCTTTTCTGTCCTGTGGACAATACCCATTTTTTAGCTCTAAAAGAGTTATAGTTTGAGTGACTACCCAGGCTGCTTCCATAACATAATAGTGAATTTCATTTTGTCACTTCTCATTTTCAGAGTCGGAATTTTGGCTTTTCTGCTCCTGCTCCTGTGTTTGTTTAGCACACACAAACTACAGTGTCATCAATGACATCTTGCAATAAAGCTGTGCTTACAGATATAGGGGTGTAAGACCTTCCCTTGTTTCAAACATGGCCTTTAATTCTCACAGTAGTGCAAGTCCAGAGATCTTGTACCTGCCACCAGGCTACTAAAGCTAGTATTTCAACATTTTCCACTGATTTTGAGTGTATCACCATGTAAGCATCTAGACGGATATAGCCTAAAGCTGAAGTCAGGAGAAGTTCAACATCTCATGGTAGTTTAGATCTGTGTGCCATTAGCCACCCAACCCACCAGTGCAATCTTTTCACTCAGATGTGGTCTTCTCATTCCTATGTTTAATGAAGCTTGTTGAGTGATGATCAGGAATAGAATATGGGTCTCCTCTTCTGAAAAGGAGAGAAAGCATTTCTCTGGCTTATAGGAACAATACTTTCCCCAAAGTCCTTCTGCTTCTTTAACAGTGCGGTAAGGGCTTACACTCCTCCAAATCATACTTTATTCAACATACGATACCACCGGCTCACCTGCTGACAAAAGTCAGCAGAGCTGGCTTGATGTAGAGCACAACAGATGGAGCACAAACTGCTGCCTACAGTTGCCAGGACTGTGCTCTGGTTTTATTGTGACTGAAAGGCAAAACAGAGTCCTCAGTTTAAAAATCTATCTATAAATTTCTGAGATCTATGGGTAAAGAGTTCTGCAGAAATGCCTCTAGATTAATAATGGTGTTATTTTTAATTCAGCTGCCATTAGCCACCATCTGTTTTCATAATTCTGCACTGCAATGTTACTCTAGTGAGACTCTCTGCTAGTCATTATTGCTGCAGAGCTGTTCCTTCTCCCCAATCTAAAAAATCAAAGGGCCAAAGTAATATGGCACCAGAAAAGGTATTTAAAATAAATTAACAAATGAAGCATGCATTTTAAAAGTGTCTTTCTGTAAACTGTAGCACTTCTGTGCATGAAAGCTTAAATTGCATTTTGCAATAGTGGAGAAAGAATGCAATTTTAAGAATTAATTCTCAAAATCTACCTCATCCTATTGCATTGGGAATTTTTGAGTGGAAGAAGAGCAGAAGGGAGTCACACAAAGGTAGAAAATTAATGCATAATTTATTTATTTTCAGGGTTTGTTTTACTTCGGTTAAAAACCTAACTAGTTAAAAACCTAATAAGTTAAAACATCAGTGAAAGTGGAACTGGATAGGAGTTATTTCTATTTACTTCAATGGACTTTAGATCAGACCCAAAGAAAAGACCCATCTTGCTAGTCTTACTTGACTAACAAGTAGAAAAAAATAATACTACAGCATGATAAAGGTGTAGGGCAGAGATCCTGGTCCTTGATCAGCAAAAGCACAAACCTTCCCAGTCTTTCACATCTGATCTTCTCTATGCTCAAGCACACACATCTGGATTATGTTACTCTGGAACATAGTCCTCCCTGCACTTATCAGACCTCGGTTGGAAGCTGGTGGAGGGATGGGGTCCAAACTGTTAGAAGCAGCTCAGCGCTCAGGTGGGAAAGAGGCAGACTGAATGCTCCAGAAACCCTGAGCAAGGCAAAGAGAAATACCTCTGGAAGCTGTACTAACCTGTGGATTTTTCTACATTTTCTGTGTATGTTTAAACCAGAACATAAATACTGTAAGACATTTGGCTATAGCACAGGTTTTCCTTGGGCTAGTGAGCTCCCCCACCCCCTCTCCTCAACCTCCTCTGCATATACAATTTTCTTCTGTGGAAAAAAAGATACTGATAGCTTTTTAGAATAACTATTCCATAAAATCTATTTCAGAAAATATCTAAGTTTAGAAAAGCCATAGGGATGTCTTCCTCCGAGGCCCAACTCTGTGAGGTGCCAATGTCCCTTAACTGCTCAGCAGGTCGGAAGGAGGCTCTTCATATGCATCTGCATTGCTCAGTCTCTGTTTAATGTACCACCAAGACACAGAAACAGCCTATAATTCCTGAGAAGCTGAAACAACAGAAGCTTCCTGTGGTCCTGTATTAACGCTTCAGAGCGAAAAGCTGCAGGTGGATGTTCACTCATTGCAGATTCTCATTCTCCAGCATGTGCCTGTATCAGTTATCCTACACACCTCTGTCAGCTGGAGATTTCATGCTATTGAACTTGACCTTGGAAGGTACTTTGTACATTGTTTTGCTTGGAAGAAAGGTCTTAGAAGAAAACATAGATGCTAATCTCAGCAAGCTTGTATCTTAGGTATTCATTCACTAGCAGACATTATTTTGTGCTTTAGAAGAAAACTTCCAAAGGATACTAGTAGTGTTTATTATGCATTGTTGTGATCCGTTTGGTACTAGAAGTAGTACTCTTTACGTGAGCAGAAATAAAGCAATCAGGATGCAGCAGAAAAATGGGAAAAAAAGATAATGATGAGGTTATCTGTTACTCATTATGACTATGGCTATAATGGAACCTGTGCCCACTTGGCTAACGTAATCATGTGTTTGCAGCAGATGCAGTACAAACGAAAGGGTAAGTAGCATGTAAGAAAAACAACAGGGTTTGCTAAGGCAGTGCTGCACAGTGCCCTCGGAGCCTTAACCTTCATAATTCTAAGGGCCTCCCATTTGCATTTCCTGAGCTATGTTTATTACAAGATCAGAAACTTAATTTTTGAGCCATTAACCATGATGTACATTGTTTGTTTTGTCAGTATTGCAGAGAAGTGAATCTGGCATGTGACACAGAAAGCATGGTAAGAAGGATTCTGGAATTATCATTTTTTTGTAAATTTTAGGAGCATGAGGTTTGCTAAGATAGCTGTTGATATCTATATGAAATGTTTTCTCATCCGTTTACTTGGCTGGGAGAACCTATTCCACTATAGATTTAATTATCTATTTAGAAAACAAGATCTGTCATTACCTGTTTTCCTTTGCTCAATCCAATGATGTGTTCGATGCACCATGAACAAGAATGATACTGTACATTTTGCTAACGAAGCTATTCTGCCCCTGACATTAACATTAGAGATACTTTCTTCCTCCCTCCCTGCTGATTTATTCAAGCTCTAAAAAATTAAGTAATCCTAAGGATCTGTAGAGTGAAAAATGAATGCACTGAGTATTTTATCTTTTCTTCTGATGCAACATCAGATGAAATTGATGGGAATGTTTCCAGTACTTTTAACAGATCATGTTCTTAAACATAAGAAAAAGTGACAAAATCTTACATACAAACAATTCTGAAACAAGAATTTGAAGTAGAGAGGATTGGCCCCTAGTCTGAACAGCCTCAACCTGTAGAAGAGTTTGGATATAAAGTTGGAATGTCACATTCTTCCCTGCAGTGCCAGCGACTTCCCCTTGTACTTCTGCCAGCTCAGATCTCACAAAAAAAAAATGTACCCTTATATCATTTATGTGTATATTTTAAAGCAAGACTTTTCACTTTGGAAAAGTCCCCAAACTCATAAAATTTAAAAAAAATAAACAGAAGAAGAAGAAAAAACCCTCATGTTTATATAGCAGACAGGCTAGCAAAGGACTTCTAGGACCAAATTCAGTCTCATGATATCACATACTACTATATCATGTATTCCCACTTATATATTAATCTTTATTCTACTTCAATCACTTTTCTGGACTTAGCTTGATTAGTAATTAACAGTGGGCCCAGTGCAGTTAAGGACATGACTCTAACTTAAAAGTGTTTATGAGTGAGGTGAGATCTGGGCTTCTATCTATCTACTTTTGCATGAGTGATCAAGTTTGTGATATAGCCTCAATTAAAATTGTGCATCCAAAGTCATGTGGGATAGAGAGCGTAGCTTGTAAGAGGATTGAGAGCTGGGGGAAGAGTGCACAGAGAACTTTGGTAATGCGGGAGCAGGATGAGAGAGAACACTAAAATTTTACAAACCAGCTGGAATTGAGCCCAATAATCAGGCAACAGTTGTCCAAGTTTCTCCAAATAAGGCAGGTGACAGACATAGAAAAGAAAGTGATCATGATTTGCCATTTATTATAAAATCTTGCTTTCAGCTTGGTAATCAAGTACAAAAGATAGCACGACATATTTTATTCTAGGGTTTTTCAATAGCATCAGCAGTTTCAAACACAGTGTTCATCATCCTGTTCTGGCCAGAGCTCAAGAAATAATAAAACATCTAAGGCTCTATTTTGATGTATGGTCTACATCTGGTTAGAGGGTATACATTCAAAGCCGTTGACTAGTATTAGATCTGGAAGGAGGGCTCCAGAAGAAATATCATTGGGCTAACTCCAACAATTCTCGAACAGTCGAAGTCCTGATGGAAGTAAACTGGAGTTTTGTACTCCTGAGAATTTAAGCTGCTTTATGATGCAAAATAATGAACCTGGCAGGCAAAGAGGAAAGGCTTCTGGAGAATGACTAGCTGCCATAATGGTCTTTAGATGTAAATCACTTCTTATACTCTCTGCATATTTTCTATTCTAAAAGTGAAGAAAAATAAGAAAATTGAAGAGTTAAATTATTTTTCATCACAGGAAGTTTAATAAAAATAAATGTAAAAGTTTCCATTAATCACCAGGCTTCTGAAATGGTCAAGAAAGATACATAGACGTCCCTATGGTATTAATCCCATCTAAGAGATACCTGAGCTGAAGCAGAAAGAAACTAAGTGGCATATACAGGATGTAGGGAATATGTGGCATAGCAAGAACAGAACATGTATTTCCTGGATCTTTGACTTTAACCAGTACGTGGATATTTCTGCTTCGCCAACAGCTAATTCTTTCAACTCCCAATTATATATATACACACACATACATCCCAAGAATGTGATATGTTACAGAAAAATGTGCTGAAGACAAGTAATGCCCCATCACAGTTAATAACCTTTGAAAGCTTTAATGTGAACAATAGTATGTGTCTGTTCTGCAGATTTTTCATTAAAGTACATAGACCAATCTCGAGGAAAAAAATTAAAGAGAGATTTGAGGAAGTAATAACCCAGAGGTTAAAAAAATATTGATTAGGAAAAATATTTTCTTCATAAAGATAATATTTCTCTTTTAGCAAAAAGAAGCTGCTTAGCCTCCAGAAAAAGAAAAAGTATGTTCTGAAGGCACCCATTTCATTTGTTGTGAGCTTTGTTGAATAATGAGCAAAACCGTCATTCGTCTTACAACCTTCTCTCACCTTACCTATCACATTGAAAGATTTAAAATTCTTCTGGAAAGTCTGTGCCACTTCATTTATTATACTGAAAAAAATTAAACACCAAATTTTAAATAATTTTATCTTTTTTTTTTGCAGTCTAACTACCTGCCCTTTGGTGCCTAATATCTTCTTAGAAGATACGACCTGGTAAATTTAGTATGGATTACCACAGACTGCATTTACTTCTAATGAGACATAGTTTCTCCTGATCTTTTTCATCTATCTTCAGAGAAGAAAGATAAAAAAAAAATCTTGTTTCTGTCAGAGTTCGTTCTTTGGTGTCAGGGAAACATGCTGGGTTTTTTCTTTCTCCATCTTCTAAAGTTTTCACCTTGATCTTGTAAAATATTACAAATAATCCAAATGCATATATTGCACTACTGTTTTGTAAATGCAAACTGAATAGTCAAATTGTCGAAGATAATGATAATGAGTACTAGAGAATATATTTTTCTGTCTTCGAGAAATGCGTTGGGTGGTACATTTCCAAATTTCAGGAGACTGGTGGGTGACTTGCAGACTAAGGCAAATGCAAATTAAGATAGCTGAATCAAGGGCCTTCTGAGGACTTCAAAGGGCTTTGGATCGAGCCTCAAGTTCTTAGGACTTTTCATCTCTAGATATCAAAATACTTCACAACAATCAGTACATTTCATTACCTCTATTTCATTGATGGGGAAACTGAGGTATAGAACAGTGAAACAATTCTCCCCCTATCATTTAGTGAGTCTGTGGCACATCACAGGATAGCAGTCAGCTCCCACAACTTTCCCTTTCTGCCATCTCAATCAAGTTTTCTCACAAAGATTGCCTTAGGAAATAAAAGTTGGGTTTGTTATTCCAGTAATTTTGCCCTTCTTCTGACTAAACTCCGAAGTAACATGTTATGGATCACTTGACGGAGGAGATCTGTATACTGATCCCTCAGGACTAGTGCTAAATGTATTAGTAAACGTCCAAAATCCCAGTGTTGCTGTGCCTGCCACCACCAACTCTCATCATGGCAGCTCACTTGCATCTTTTCATATCACCCTTTGATCCTCCCCATCTCTTACTAATCCCAGCTACTTCAAGGGATTAGATGGAATTCAAATGAGATCCTGTGTTGATTTAGAAGTCTGTTTTTTTACAGACAGAAATTGCATCCTCTCATCTATGTCCAAAAATAAGTAGCATGCTATCATCACCATCACAATATAAATGGCTACTTAGAATAAGGAGATGGATGCTCATAAAATAAATAACAAGATCTTTGAATGCCCCTCCTGTTTCTTCTAAATCATATCATCTGTTTTATATGTTGGGGGCTGGACTGGCTGCATGATATTAAATAGTTAAAGGGAAAGCCTGGCACTTTGTCACAGAGGACCATTCTTAATAGCTGCTGTTTAATACATACCACGGGAAAAAAAGGTTGTGAGTGCCCACTGGATGAGCAACAGCAGTTAACTAATAAATACTATTCCCAAGTGATTCACAAACAATGAAGTAACCAAAAAGAGCCATGTTAATTTCTATTCTGTTTTCAAGCAGGAGAACAAAATCAATATTTGCTTAATGGAAAAAGGCAATACTTGAGGCAGGCCATCAAGGGCGGAAGGGCTGTCCTGTAGCCAAATCATAAGGCTTGGTATCAGGAGACAGAGATTTTCCTTTCGAATTAAGTTAAAATGAGCTAGTATTGCTCTTTGCCTCACTTTCCCCACTTGAAAAATGGGAAGTTGCTCCTCCTGGATGCTGCATGAAGCAAACAGATGACAACAGTTTTCAAGTACTATGGGTATTTTCTGGCCTGGCAGTGAACACTGTGGAGAAGTGTTGCTGGTGACCTGTCACTATCACTGCTGACAGCAATCCAGGCACAGATAAAACCGAGGCTGCTTCTTAGCACTCTACTAAATCTACTTAAATGAAGTGGGAAGGTGAGGACTGGCATTTTGCTGCTGCTATGCACACTTAGCATGCAATAGGTAGAGCCCTTCAATATCCGACCCAACAGCTCATAAAAGTGTTATTATCCACAAAATACCTTCTTGGGGGCTAAAGAATGAGAAGAATGGAAAGAATTTATTTCAAATTTTAAAAATGGCTTTTTGGGAGGATATCATGTCATGTGGCAGCTGTATTTATCCACATCCATTGCGAGAGTGATCATCTCATTAACATTTCTATACTATAATCACATGCTGTAGGAATGCTGTGCAGGAATGCTATGTATAAAAGCTGTGTGGCCTTTTTTTCTATGAAATACTCATATCTTTTAAAACCTTTGGAGGTGAGTCACTTCCTTAGAAGGGACCATTGACTTCAGCAAGACTGTTAATGTTTCATTAGTTTTGTTTCCATGTCAGAGGTTGGTGGATTGTAGAGCATTTTTTAAATCCGCAGCCTTTGGATAACATAACTTCAACAGCCTTACGTTTGAATTTGCTGAAATCTGCTGATACATTACCAGAGCTAGGTATGTTTCCCACATCAAAATAAAACTCACTGAGAATGTATTTGACTAAAAAGGTATTCCACTCCAAGGTGGAGGGAGGTAAGAGGAAATACTTAAATAGTCTGTATATTACCTCAGGCACTACTCGCAGGCACTACCCTGCACCCCAGGGACCTGGATTTTGACTCTGACATTGCTTCATAATCAAGGGTTGTCCCAGGGTGAACTGTCAGGCTTCAGCTATGCGGTCTAGGGTGAAATCCTGAGGGGATGTAAGAGGATGGGAAGAGATGGCAAGGAAAACAGCTGTGCAAAGAAGCAGGCTGATACACGCAGCTAAAGATGTAATGATAGAAAGAACTGGTTATAAGAGTTTTTTTCTAAGCTAGGTTATGATTACAGCATCAGAAAACAGAACACAGCGAGGATTGTGCTTGCAGTAAATGGAGAGGTTGTCTCATAGGTACAGGACTTTGTGATTAAAAGCCCCAATGGCAATAAACTGATGGCCTGATCCTCAGTTACACTGAGGCCTTTTTTTAGTTTGTAAGTTTCCTGTGAGTGTAAAAAGGGTATGAAATGTAAATGATTATTTGTGTGAATGTCATACACAACTGGAAAGAAAGGGGAGTTCATTGAGACAATCAAGGGTTTATTCTGTTGGCCAGGATTCATTCTGCACCTCCGCTCAGTGTAGCATCTTGGTATGGTGGTAGCACCAGTTAGAGGGGCTGTACAGTCTTGTGACACATTTAATTTAATGTTTTGAGATGCACAAAGTTAATTGGACTTCTCTCATGAATGAAATTGCAGGATCTGTACCCAAATTAAGACGGTTCAGTTATGCTGAAATAATTGGGAATAAAGGCAACCTTACATCACCAGAAAATACATGGACAATTTTTTTTTCTGTTGTGACCAGCTATGTGCCTCTAATTTCATGTGTTCATACCTGTTGTGTTTCTTTCCTCGGTTTAACAGGGAATATGGAACATTTGGGTTAAGACTTAACCCCTTTTTCATGAACACTGTAACCCTTATTCAGTTTAGTGGATCCAGAATTTTATGTCACATCTGTCAAATGGCAGTATCAGTAGCTATCTGCTTGGCAGGGGTCTAATCGTGGCTTAATTTATTTTGTTGCTTCTCCTCCCTTTTCATGTTTTTAGTTCTCTCCTTCCTTCCACTCTCCAGATCTCGGTTAAGCAGTATCACAAAATATATATACAAAGATGGCAAAGTTGAAAATTCACTTCAGAATGTTAGCGTAATATGCTCTATGGTTATAACCAGAATATTATGCATGGAAAGCATACAGTATTCCTGAGGTAGGAACTCTGATAACCTCATCAATCATTTCCTGTACATTATGTACACTATTTAAGTAAGTGAAAGCTAAGTATTTTTCCTTGAGGTTAAGTATATGTCAAGAAGAAGAAGAAGAAAAGTGTTTTTCACTGTAAATACAAAATAGATTTTCCAATGATCTGTTTAACATTGACTCCATTAAAACCCTTCAGTAACAGAGCAGATCAGAAGTAGCGAGGGAAAATAATTATCAGAAATAACACTTGTGAAGAAAAGGAATAGGAAAGAGCTTTTCCAGGCTTTGGTGATTTGATTCCTGAGAGTCAAAGGCAAGATACAACACAGTTGTAAAGAAAATAGAATTTTCTGTATCTATATGCCAATATTTTAAATATTGATTTCATATATATTAATTATTTGAATAATAATGGTTGATATTTTCAAAAGCATAAAATGTTGGTCTAAATCTTCTACTGAAATCAATAATAAAACTCCTATCAACTTCACTGGCAGCAGGGATAAGCAGCTGCTTCTAAAATAGTACTTTATAGGGGCTTTTTTTGGTATGTGGTTGGAGAAGGTTATTTTGAAAATACATGTAATCTGTAGTTTTTTCACCTTGAAATCATACAAAATAAGACAAGTTCAAAAAGAATACCACTTTGTTTCAGGTGGAAAAGACTTCCAAAAGAACTCAAAATCTTTAACTGTGAGAAGTTGTGGCATAAACAAACTGATCTACTGTGTCTTCACAACACAGCAAGTGAGGCAGCCCAAGCCAAATATAGAGAAGCTTCACATTCCACTGATCTCATCTATCCACTATACATATAAATATACTATATTACATTTTCTTCAGGATTGTGTTTGATGAAAATGTCACTATTTTGGTAGTAATCTGTTCCTTCACTGTTTTTGCAAAACTGTTCTCTAAGGTACTTAAACAAATGTTGCTACTTTTAATGAACACTTCTTAACTAACAATGGAAAAACCTTCATCAGGCATGAAGTTTAAGATTAAAAGAAGAATGGCTGATGTTCTATTGATTTTGTTCTGTTGTATCCTGAAACTTCCTTTTTCTTCAGATTATAATACAAGTAGACCAATTATATCCAAGGTATGTCTGTGTATCACTGTAATACAGTTTTTATAGAAGAATGTCACTATGATTCGGAAAAGAGAGATTTTTGTGATGTGTCAGTTTAGGTAACCCATGTGGAAAGATGCTTTTCAAATAGGTGGTCTTCTTTAAAAGGAAACACACACCGCACAGAGCTGTTGGGAAACTTACTACTACACCATCTTCTGGTTACCCATGATCAATATCTGGAAGAAGCTGTGGCGGGTATGAGTGAAAGCAGCAGTATATTACTGAGATTCATGCAGATTTGTAACAGCCTAAGGAAAACAATAGCAAAATACCTGGGTAATATCACCTGTATATAGAAAGACCACAGGAGCACAAAATTATTCTGTGTATGGGTCCATACTGCCAGCTTGGCTCACTCCTTATCTCCAGTGCCCCATTGTCCTGATCACCAAAACTGTCCACGTGGGTGTTCACATCTGGGCTCCCCTCTGTAGGGAGGAAACTAGTGCCCTCTGTGACAGTTTGCTCCAGGGTCTGCTATAGACTGATCATACCATGGCAGACCCCATCAAGTGTGGCTCCTTCTGCTTGAGACTGTCCTCCAGCACTACACCAGAAGGCTTTGTGCCTTTACATGTTCCTTTGTGTCTCCTTCCTGAACATGAAAAATCTCAGCATAATGCAAGACACGCACCTGACAGACAGAAAAACTATCTTCACATCATTTCAGGTACTTAAAATTGTAAACTCACAAGAAAGCAATGCCTCGAGACAGTCTGCACCAATCACCTTGGGAACCAGGATTCTCTTGCTGGTGCAACCTATAACAAGAATATAGACAGAAGTGTCTCAATAATTCAGTAATGACAAGGACTTCGTTATGCCAGTAATGTACATAGTAAACAATTGATCATAATGGACATGATAAACAGTTCTGTTAAAGTCACAGTGTAAGACAGATAATTTGTAAAAATTATCTTAACCTAGGCTGAAGTTTTATAAATTGAGATTCTGGATTTTCAATTTCAAATGCCAGAAATGTTAATAAAACTACAAAATTGTAGAGTCAAGATTTGTGGTCCTACCTAAATATGTATTTCCTTTTAAGAATTGGTCTCACTTATGAAGATAGACAGCAGTTCTCGATACATAGGGAGGAAGTCCAATTGCTAAAAGCTAACGAAACCTAAACATGAACATGGGGATTAAATTTAAGACTGTTCTAACCATTATGCGTTAATTTTAAATTAGATCAAATATGAATGCTTTCTTTGATGAAAATGCTCATTACTTATATTACATTTATGTTTGACACTGGAATATGGCTCTTGCTAGAAACAAAAACTAATGCTGCTTTAAAAAGACGAAGCTAATGAATAACCAGCTAGAAGGAACATATATATTGGAAGTGGGAACTCTTAAAAGAATAGTGAGGACTCTACAACAAGACCATGAAACACAAAACATCCTTGAGGAAGACGTGAAAGCATCCATTATAGGTTTATATCTATAGACTTTCATTTTAATGTTTTGTTTTTCAAGAGAAAAAAATCAGTGGCAGTAACTGTAAATTAAAACCTAGGAATCATAAAAATACATATTGTAGGAAACAGAAAAACAAGAAAACAATGTTAGAAGCACTAAAGACAAGGGGTGTTTTAATTCTATTAGGAATAGGAAGGAATCCTAAAAACAGAATGACAGCTGGAAATGGTAGAGTTATTCACAATAATAAAATAAATGCAAGAGGGGTGAGTATCTTGCATTAGTTTAGCATGAAGAAAGACGGGAACAGATCGGAGGTATAGCAGGCAACAGTCATAAAAATTATTTGTACGATATAAAACATCTTTTTGTGAAAGAATCAGTGTCATCTTTCTATTTAACTTAACAAATAACTAAGAAGTGATTTCATGTTAGGCTATGAGTACTCACATGGGGAACAGAGATCTTTTAATACAGAACTTTCAAAAGTTGCTGACAGATGATGCCATAGTGGACATAATGGAGTGGCTTAAATCTGAGTAAGACAAATACAAATTTGCCATAGGGATAAGGAGAACCCTTTATGTACCAAGTCCTACAATATTAGAACTAAGGGGTGCTTATCAAAACTTGTAGGAGATCCATAGCAGAGCAGTTTAAAACCAGAAAAAAAGAAAGAACTTCTTTAAGAGGCAGGCAGAGAACTTCTGGGCTTCATTGCCTCAGGAGATTGTGGAGGCAAGCAGTATCAGCAGGTCCAAAAGAGACAAATTCATTAGTAGAATGTTTGTTAACAGATACTAGAAGGAGCAGTCAGGGATGTGCCTTCTGATATCCCTAATTCCATGCCAGTAGATGCTGGGGTAAAACAGGGGGGCTGGAGCTCAGAGGTACGTGCTCTCCCCAGATAGCATCTCCTGTCACCACTGTCGGGGACCAAGCACTGGGCTAGATGGACCACTGGTCTGATCCGGTACGACATTTCCTTTTGCGTTCGTTGTTTTTCTAGCAGTGAGTATAACTGCTCTTGAAATGACTTATCAGAAGTGCACGGAGTTCTGTGTAATTGGAAATGTTATGTCAAGGTATGTTTTCTTTTAAAAAAATGGTACAAATAGGAATTAATTCAGGTAAATTTCATGGCCCATGTTAGGGAGGAGTTCAGATTAAATCACAGTGCTATTCCTGTCTGGCTTCATAATCTATAGATCTATGAAATTTTCTCATAGTATAATAATTTTTCAATTTCAAACTTGCACATTCTTTACCAGGCCCTTAATATTTTTAACTATAAGGTTTTTTAAGAGGGTCCCTTACTACCTCTCCCTTTATATATAGCCCTTGTTTATCTTTAATAAATGGATAATTGTACTGGCTTTATTTCTTCACATTTTTTCATCTTCTCTGGGTGCTCTATGGATAATTGTACTGGCTTTATGTTGTTTACTGTTCTGCACATTTTTTCATCTTCTCTGTGTGTTCTACCTAGCACAAGAAGGTATCCTTCAATAAAGACTGCCTGAGATTGGAGATGAAGAAAGGGAGCAGAAGAAACACAGACAGGGAGTGAGGGTCAGAGGAAGAAAGAAAAGACTAAGGGAAACATTATTCCTGAAGGATTTGAAAATAATTCACCATAATTCGGAAAAGTCTTTAAATGTCAGGGAACACAGATCAACTATTTTAAAGAATTTGTAATAATCTTTCTGATATTATTACCACTCTCATTTTTATAAAAATAGGTGATCATTTATATTTAATTTAAATATGCTACAGTGGTGGGGCATAGTCGTAATGTGTACTTCCATTTCTTACCTTGTCTTTTTGGTGATATGACAAATTATACAGGGGTAATCTTTAGCTCCAATTAAAGAAGGCAGTTACTATGATGCTCATATGGTACTGCTGTTTAACAAAAAGATATTTATTTAACCTTGTTAATGATTTTCCGATGAAGATTTGCATATGAGCTTAGCTTTATGAGCACGGTTTATCTAGCTTCAAGTCATCGAAGTGTATTTATTTGTTTTTTTAATTTATAATTGAAATGGTTTTTATAGTCATTGTTCTGATACTTATTTCAGGAAGAAATGTGATAAATACATTTCAGAGGTGGATTAAGAAGAAAAAAGTAAACAACTGCAAAATAATGTAATGCTATCAGGTGAAACAGGATCTTCTTTAAACTACAAAGTTCCTGAACATATTCGAGATTATAGTTATGGAAGCTATGCTACAAATTGAAAGTATGTTCACAGAAATAATTCTTTGATATCAAGGGAAAAAAAAAGAAAAGCCTTTGCAAGTTTCTTTCTACAAAAAAAACAAACAGAAAGAGGAAAGCCTTTGGACTTCTATTGTTCTGACAACAATATTAGCTATGTTTTATCCAGCATAGTGTTTTTAAATGCTATTAACCTACAGACAACACTGCTTTTTTTTTTTTTTTTTTTTACTGAATAAGTGGTGGCAAGAGTGGTGAGAGATAACCCAGCTGAACATTTTGTTGGATGAATCAGTCCTACTTGAAAGCAACTGAGAGCTCTTGGAGACTGAAATACAATAATCTCTACCAAAAGGCATGGATACTTGCTACTTGTTGTGTTTCACAGTAGTCAGGGAGAAAGTGTGTTAAAGCAAGAGATAAAAATTCTAGCAGTATTTGGAATCTGAACATTGGTCAAGGTCAAAGTTTCAATGATAATTCTGATTTCTGTGGCAAAAGATAAATCAGAAACTCCCAACAGACTTGAATTGTAGAAAGCTGGATGGGGGTGTCAACATCCTGTTAGAAATGTCCTGCAGAAATCCCATCAACTGGAAGCTCTGCATTAAAGTAGGCACTATGAACATCAAAAGCATCATGGTATGGCTAAAATCTTTATTTCAGAAGACTTATGAAGAGTGCTATTTTTGGTGAACCAAGTTAAAACTAAACAATAAGGTAGAGCCAGCCTATCACTTGAGATGGATCTACCTAAACTTCAAAGTGTTCATAATCTCACCAAAACTCTCCCACTTGTGCAACTGACTTAACCCAAACTTCAGATCTATGTGCTAGCAGACAGTGAACGAGAGTAGTTTTTAAGGTTAGGACAGAAAATTTACTTCCCTTACACAGTGCTATATTTTCCACTTATGCTGAACTACTCTTAAGCTTTTCATCTCCAAAGATTGACTGGGAAGTTCTCAGGCCCGAGTCTGTAGGACGCTGAGTGCTTTGCAGGAGGTGCTGAAAGATTTTAAAACTCATTTACGTCATTGCATCTTTATGGTTTTCAGCACTTTTGGAGGGTGGGTGTGGGAGGGGTGGCTGAATCAGATGCCAACATATTAAATTTTCCCGACACAATAAAAACCTATAATCATGGCAAATTGAATTCATACCTGAAGTCTAAACAAGAAAAAAATTAGTTTTGTGCACTTCTGCCACAAATAAGTAGCGCATTGTAAGTAAACCACATTGTTTATACCACTTATTCTACGTGCAATGAAAACAAGAACAGCTGTTCCTTGACTGCTCTGTTTGTAACAAATGTGCCCTGTAAGCTGTTATAACAGCAAAGTTTACAAGATCTGCCATCCTTTCCCTTACACTCTGTTTTTCTTGGCATTTATAAAGTCAGTTATTAATGTTCATTCCAGTTTTAAAAGTGCCACAAAATATCTCTGTTGAGGGGAAAAAAAAAAAAAAAGGAAACCAACCTTGAAACCCAAAACCCCTATGTCATTTTTTTCCCCTGAAAGTGGTAAAAAAAAAGTATCAGGCAAAGTTTCCTTTCACTAGATATACACAGTCTTCAAGTACCAGATAAGATAGCTATGCATTACATATTTCCAGACAAATCCTGGCTCCACTGACAGCAATGATATTTTTTTGCATTGATTTGAACAGGACTAAGATTCAAGAAGGTCAGAATGGGACTGGAATGAGTTCTCTGTGTAAGCAACACAGCTGTCAGCAAACAACTCTTACAGTCACTTATATAAGTTTATTACATCTCATCTTGAAATCAGTTAAATTCCTTGCCAGCAAGGTTCTTCTGAGGACCACACTTGTCTGACACATGGGAATCTACTTCTCATTTCCAGCCTAAATGCGCTGAAAATAGCTAATACCTATTTGATCTCATACCTTTTACTTTAATAGCTCTTTTTCCTCTTCAGCTCTTTTGTATTTCTAGACGGAAGAAGCCAAGCCTTTTTTTTTTTTTTTTTCTCCAGACTTCTCCAATAGAACAGACCTGAAATTTCTCTGTTCCATTAGTGGTCCTTTGCCCCCTTCCAGTTTGAATTCATCTTTTTTGCAACAAAGGTGACTTGACATTTACCATGATTTCCAGGTGAAGTCTCAACAATATTTTGTACAATGGCAGCCAAACATTTCCTTCTCTGTAGATATCCCTTGGCTTATATGGCCAGGATGACATTTACACACTCTTCTACGGTACCCTGATAGTCCATAGACACCTGGTAACAGACCAAAAAAGGAGGTTTTCTTATATTATATCATTTGCAAATGAAATGTATTCATGATAGTTATATTTATATGTTCTTGTACTGACACTGTGAACTTTGTCAGCTTTCTCTGACCCCGGTGTCAACCCCTCAGTGTGATTTTAAAGGACAGTTCTATCTCCTCAGTCAAAATTCTGGCTATTAGTTTCTAAAGGTATGGCAACGATATACATGATTTTCATATCCAAGCTAACAGTCTCTGCAATTAACTTTCATTGTATGGCCTTATGGTCACCTGGATTCAGTATAGTAGTCTAAGATTTCTCTTTTATTACCAAAGTTGACCTGCACATTTTTAAATTCTTGGCTTTGATGCCAAGGGTAGGGACTGGGTACACTAACACTGAGCATAGGTCCACTGGCAAAACCTGTGTGATATAAAAAATACTGCCTGTTGCTTTTTAGCTTTGGTTATATTTTTAATGTATAAAGAAAGTAATTTGGGTTCAAGCAAGGTGTTCAGGTCTTGTTTTAAAAGAGAAATGCAGCAGCTCCTAGAATTGTAGAAAGACATGTAGGCTTTCTAAAAGGTTCTCCTGACACCAAAGTGTGTGTGTGGGTAATTTCAATATTGACAAATTAAGTGGAAGTACAGAGAGGAGAGAGGCTGCTGCGTGTCTCACCAGAGGATCTAATGGAAACTTGACCAAGCGCTGCTCAGATGGGTGGCAGTAAATGGGCCTTGTCCTGGAGAACTGGCAGTCCAGCGTGCAACATGGTGGCAGGCACAGACATGCTGTAACCAGCTCTTGGCTTCAACTACACCGTCCCGCTGGGGGCTGCCTCCGAGCCCCCGCTAACCTGAGGCGAGCGTCTCGCTCACAGCTAAGGAGGGCAAAAGGAAAACCTGACGGGGACATGTTGGCCCTGCTGGGCCCAGCGTTGCCTCTGCCCTTGGTGTAGGTTGTGAGGCAGCGCCGCCATACCCGCAGCTGGGCAAGATCCACCCCCCACTCACCCTCCAAAATAACCAACCACAACCTCAACAAAAAAGAAGAACAAAAAGAAGCGGGGGGTGGAAGAACTCACACCCTCCTTCAGAACTACATTTCCCAGCGTACCTCTGCCCTGGCTGGCTTCCTGCCCCTCACATGACGGGTGCCCGGCCGCGCCATGGCGGAAGCCGAGGAGAAGGTAGAGGCCGTGAGGGCACTGCCCCGCCGGAGGGGGCGAGGAGCGGGGCGGCCCTTGGGAGCGGAGGGGCGAAGGGACGGGGCGTGTGTGAGGGGGCAGAGGGTGTCAGCCAGCCTTGCGGGGGGCCTCGAGGGCCGGCAGCGGGGCGGGAGCGGCGGCGGGAGTCTCGCCGGGGCGGAGGAGATGGAGGCGGCGGGGCGAGGCCTCCTCTCCCGCGGCGTGCGGACGGGGCTGCCCGCAGCCGCCCATCGGGTTTTGTTTAAAAAACCTGGCAGACGGCGGCGCGAGTCGTGAGGGCTCCGCTTTTTGGGTGGCACCCGATGCAGGAACCTGGGCGGGAGGGAGGGGTTTAGAAATGCACCTGGCACCGCTGTAGAGCCAAGATTGAAAGGCTGGAGGGTCCGTGTAAGATGGTTGAGAAGCTGCCCTTTACCGAGTGGCACAGGAGACGTGAGCAAGTTCATCTCAACAGGGGAGTCTTCTCCTGAGACAAAATTTGGGGAGTTTGGTGGTTGTGACCTGTGGTTCTCTAAAGCGGGTGTCCTTCTAAAGCTACCCCTGACTAGACCACTCCTTCCCAAGAAAAATATAAAAGAAAAGCAAGAAGTGAAGTTCCCAGTCCTCTCAGATACTTTCTCAATGTTTCTTTGCTGAGCCAGAACTTCGACACACAGCTGAGCTGACTGGTGTTTGTCTGCCTTGAATGCCTAAAGGTGGGAGAGTCTTAAAATTACCTGAAGGGAATTGGCCTTAATTGGAGATTGGCATGTACCTTCCCTGCTGTCAGGGGTTTTTGTGGGTGAGGCTGGCTTCTTTGGGGGAGGCTTCAATGCCTGCTTTGGTGAGTTTTTAACTGTGGCAGCATTTGAAAGGGTTCTCAGGATAAAACCAACTCTATCAAATCTTCTTACTTTAATAATATAAGAGATTAGAACAGTCTGTGCTTTGCTCTCTTTGGGCTGTGATAGGAAAGGTTCCTTATTCACTTCTGTTTGTTTTCTCTGGGGTGTTTGCACACCCCTACTGAAAGGGGTCTGTGTTGTGCATATGGGTGAGTGGTGGCACAGTTTCTGTGAAACCCAAGTTTAGTGGTTTTCCCCTCACAGCAGCTTTAAGTTATAGGCCTAAAAATATGGTTGATATCATCTGACTATATAAGGCCAGGGAAGGAAAAACCCTATATCTATCGTATTGGAAAGCCAGATTTAAGAATTGATTAAGAAATTATGTTGGATCTGCTAAGTGAGAGACTGTAATGGTAAGACATTACTTCACGTTTCTGTGGCTTCCTCATCCGTGTTCCCCTTCTCTCTTCTTAGGCCACTTGAGCAACAGCATTTGCCAGCTGGCTGAATTGTACTGCTGATTTTCCCCTAGAGTCTGAGACCTACCAGTGACAGCTATTCCTACATGATTTGGGATCCTGGTCATCTACAAATCCCTGTTGAGGGATTTCCTTTTCACAGTTACAAGACTACTAAAATGTACAAGTGCCAGGATAATCCTCCTGGTTCGTGCATTTGGAGCAGGGGAGAGGAACCTAACCAAACCCTAGGGCAGTCATAACTGCAGTTTGCTCTTCCAGTTTGCCTGCGTGAGTGGGAGACTCAGGCAAGAAGCTTTTCATAGTAAGTTGCTAGCAAAGTGAGTTAGTAGGTAAGTGTCAGTTCTAAGCACCTTCAGCTAAGTTCTTGTCAGGGATCAAACACAGTTTCTGTATTTCTTTTCTAAGCCAACACTCTCTCTGAATTTTTTCATGTTATTTTCTACAATAAAACATAAAGGCCATGAAGCATTTACCTGAATTTGTATGCCGTTTATGAAATTTAGTAGCTGCAGCTGCAGTGGCTTGTGAATACAGCAGGGATACCAGGGTACAGGTCCTAAATCAAAACAGAGTGATACCTTCTTGGTTCCCACAGATTGATTATTTGAATTTACTTCTGGTGTGCCCTGATTTTGTGGGACAATATTTTTCCAAGGATGCCCTTGCACATAACACCTTGCAACTCAGTTTAATCTTTATTAAGTGACTCAGGTGGATGGATCAGCTGCAGTAACAGCAAGTGGGCTGTTACGCCAGCCTGTATGTGTGTGAGTCTGTCTGCATGGTGTGCGAGTGAGCTCATCCTGAAAATTGTCGTCACTGGCTTTCCCTACATTTGTATTCTCCTGAAGAGCCAAAGCAAGTAGAAACATGGGGTTAAAAAAATCTACGTGGTGTAGCTGCACTAGAAAGTCTCGTGTACCAGCAAAAATGTAACTTGCTGTAATTGCTTATTTTGTTTTGGAGAACAGATTTTTTTTTTTTTAAACAAATTCTTCTGTTGTTAGAAACTATGTGAATTTTATCAAAATATCAAAATAGTAGTGCTAATAGTTTTGATTTACTAAGGAGCTGAGTAGGCAACTCTTGGTATTCAGGAAAGAAAGGCAGGTTTTTTATATCGGGAATCTGATGATATTTTGCGTTGGACGTCCTGTGGTGCTGTAGCTTGTCCAATAGGCTGGCAGTGGTACACACTAATATTTTAGTTCTGTTAGTTGGTTATTGTTAAGTAGAATTTAAGATGCACAAAGGTTATATGAAACAAAATTGTTATTTCCTGAAAGGTAGCTGCATCTTGTGAGTAGAGCCCATGAGGCTGATGGACAAACAGTTGTACTTGCAAAGTCAGATCTAAGCTTGAAAGGATGCCAGGATTTTACTCCCTCGTCATCTTCCCTTGACTCCCATGTTCTCTCTAGTTGCAGTTTCCTAACTCATGTCATTAATATAGATGATAGAGATAACCCTTCTATGGGATGCGTGTTCTAGAGGTGGACTTGGCTGTAGTTAAGGAAAATGGAGGAAACAGATGGCAGTAATCATGGTAACACCTTGCACTGAGTTTCAAGTAGCAAGTAGAGATGCTGCTTTTCTTCTCCTCCATCTGTATCTCTGGTCTGTTGTGATGGTCGCTAAAGGTGAACCTCCACTAATGCAAAGGAGGCACTTGCTTTTTGCCTGGAGGTCACAATCAGTGCATGTTATAAACATGGAAAATAAATGTGACAAACTAAAAATGACACTGGTTGTCAGTGCATTAAATTTTCTTCCCTTTCCATTTATCTTTAAACTGTTGGTAACTGTCTCTCTTTTTTTTGCTTTCTCTGGTGAAATTCTGTACCTATTTATCTTACTGTCCAAATAGTACTTCATAAGATTTGAAATGCTGCCTTGTCTCTTGCTCGTTCTTTGTTTATATCATATTTTGTTGTTAAAATGCTTACATTCACTGTCAGCGTATTAGTTGTAACCTTTTATTGCTATTGATAACGATAAATACGTTAAGTAAATCTTCATTTTGCTGACCTCTTTGAGGAGGCATTGCATCAGCAGATTTTCTCAGTGGACAGGTGAGAGATTAGCAGGAGCTGACTTACAAAATTTCTTTTTTGTAGGACAGTGAGAAACATTGTCTTGCCAGAGGGAGATGTTTTAAAGGTACAGTTGCTTCAAAGGCAGCAGAAAGCCACATGGCTTGCATTGACATGGGATGGGAAGGAGAAAGTTGTTAGATGCTGGATTTCTATGGAAAATGGGTTGGTATTATTTAAGTTTAAAATAAGCCTATATTAATGGCTGGATAGTTGAATACCAAAGTTCGTTTGTGGATAACTTGGGAGTGCTGTTCTGCCTTGTGAGTCAAGACATGGGCAGTTGCTTTGCAAAACTTGCTACTGATTCTGGAAGGAGAGAAACTTTCACAAATTCTCAGATGATCCAGTCGCTCTCTCTTTTAGGGTAACTGACAGTAGTATCACAGTCAACTGGTGCCACTGAGTGTCAGTGTGACACTAGAATGCAAGTGCAAGCACAAATTTGGTATGAATGGAAAGGATGGAAACTCTGAACTTTGAGTTAGTTCCACTTTGTCATCTGTCTCTTAATAAAGCTTTTAAAAGTACTTTAAAAGGGGAAATACTGCTTAGTTATGTGCATGCTTAGCTAATTTTCCCTTTCTTCTTTGTGTCATTTTTCAGGAAAACAGGTCTAATGAAGAATCAACAGATGAATCTGAGGTAAGCCTGCTTAAGATGCTTCACACTTGAATCTGTGTTAGTGCTAGTTCTTTTCCAGTATGGAGGGAAAAATACTTCCTCATTGGTTGTTTTTAGAAGTTTTGCTGGTATTATGTAGGAAGGAATGTTAATCTAGGCTTAAATTATTAAAAAAGGAGCTGTAATTTGCTATTAGAAGCTTCTTTATATTTAAAAAAAACCACACAATCGCCCCATTATAGTAAAATGAGTTATGTTGAGAGACAAATTCAAGTGCATGCGCTTCTGTTTTGATCAAATGAAAATTTGTCAATATAATTATATATCTAGGAATAGTATATTCAAGTAATTATTGTGTTATTTTAATAGCTTCATGGTCTAGATTGAATCGTGTTCAGTAGAGTCTCTGTTCTTGAGATGATATTTTGTCAAAAATTGTCTAATATTCTGGAGAGGTCTGCCAACCTGCTGTAGGTGCTGGAAAGAGTGGACTGGGGGTGAGGAGAGGAGGGGAGCTACAGAGGCTTCAAGAATTTATCCCTGAACAGTAGTGTACTAACTGCAAACCTGTCCTTATTGAAGGAACCATGAGAGATCTGGAAAGAGATACTTGACTTTAGTGTGGTCTAGGATGGCTACAGGAAGGAAAAAATAAGGGTGGATGAGCAGCTTCAGTTGCGGCCACCAGGAAGGATGGATGACACAGCAGGGTATTACCTTGATAAGAGTGTTTTCACCTATTACGCATCTAAGTGAAAGTGGCTTCTAGACTTCCAAAACTTTAATGGACTTGCTGTTAGTGAGATTTTCTGTTCTTTACTGAGGGACAAATCTTCGTGCTTGGGATCTGGGTTTAAGCACTAAGCAGGCAGAAATCCTCATTTCCAAGACTGGGTACTGTAGAGACTGCAAGGGTGGATTTTGAAAAAATGTTTTTGCAGAGGATGGTGGCTTTGTTCCTTGTGAGGTAATTTTTTTCCCTCTGCCTTTCCTGAGTGGTTGTCTGCGGTGTCACCGTAGGGCCTTCCTGGTGAGAAGCAGGGATTTCTTTGGCCTTTTTACATTGCTGCGTTGAACAGCTGCCTGGACCAGACTTTTTTTGCCCAGTGTGAAGTGCTTTCATTCTGGATGTTGCTTTGTGATGTGAAGTGCGCATAGACAATGACTGGTAAAGGACTCAGTATTTAGTAGAATAGTAATCCTCTCAAGAATTGACATTCACAGTATAGTGAACACAAATACTTACCTGCTGAGGCAGTTTTTTTTCTTTAAAGCCCATTGCAAGTGAGAACTCGTTTTACTGGCCTTTTTAGTGGCCTTTCAACATTTCAGCCCACAGTAAATAAGTATTTACAGCAGAATTAATCATAAATGGGTTGCCAGGTTGTCAGGGTTTTATTTGTTTTTACCTTAAGTAAAAATAGGCATCATGCAGCTTTCACAAAATTGAAAGTCATAAAATTTCAACAAGACCTTTGTTAACGTTGATGTCTATTTTTGATGTTAATTTCACATGCATAGAGAAGTGAAAAGGAAGTTTTCGTATTGAGAATGTAGATGTTGGATCTGAAGAACAATGCAATCATCATTCTAAGGCCTATGAAAACTTTTCATGAGTTGTCTTTGAATAGCACATCTAGTCTGTAATGTCTTGACACTACACAGGTAGCTGATGAAATGAAACTTTGAAACCATGTTTAGAAAGTATTTAAGGGAAGTAGTGAACAATTTTCACAGTCTTGGTGTTTACATCACTCGTTAGACTATTTCTAATGATCATTCAGATAGAAACTAAAAATAGTGGTAGACTCAAAAGGTCTAAATGTCAGTGCTTGCTTATATTACTTGAAGTATGGTCAGAGATAAGACTGAACTGATGACTTCACTCTTAGCTCTTGTGATCATAAAATTGTATTATTTCTTTTGGGTAGCTCACAGTTTGAATAATCAGGGATGGATTTTATGGTGGCAGTACTAGAATCTGAGACTGTAATTCTTGCAGCCTGTGTCCAGTTTTACCCATTTAAAAATTTAATATTTATGGCATAGACTTTGTAGACATCTTATTATCATAGTAATTAAGATTTTTGCATATACAATTGGACTTGCACTTAATTTAATTTAAGTTCTTCCCATAAAATTGAAAATTGTTACTGTTGGTTTCAGAGGGCACATGACACATATCCAAGTTATAGTATAGAAATATTTTCTGTTATGGAGGAAGGTAATTTTTAAATTCCTGGTTTTGAGCAAATGATGACCCTGTCTGAACTGGATGTGTGAACAAAATATGGTAATTTTTTTTCCTGTTTTTTACACTGCTGTGCCATTATCGTAGTAAAGAATCAAACATACACTGATTCTCTTTTTATGAGTAACTCTTTTAGTACAATTCCTTTAGTAGCTCCTAGTAAATAAGACGCTAATTCTAACTTGCTACCTGCTTGGTTTGTTTTGAGTGACAGACTCTTTAACAAATGCCAGGATGCCTATTCGCAAAGACTTGGTGATAGAGCTTTATAATAGGCCTCAAATGTGGGAGTCTGCAAAAATTGACTGTCTTGAATGTACCTCAGCTAAGAGCCCTTCATTGTAAGTTTGGTTCCACCTCTTGCTTCCCAGGAGATTGATTTCCTAAGGCTGCTTAAGTGTTTAATACTTTTCAGCTGTTTAAATCAGAATGTGTAAAACTCCGAGGTGTTAATTAGCAGAGATGGTGCATATGTTCAGACGCTGAGCAGGCCTTTCAGTGCGGAGATAGTGGTAGTTACTTGTGTGAGCATGTGTAGAAATGTCATAGATCTTTCCTGGTAGCTACAGTACAACTTACACTTTTATTTCATATCCTTATGTATGATATGGGGTATTATAAACTTCTTCTTTTCCTATAGACAGAATGCTATATATTATACCATGATGTGATGAGGAAGCAGTATATCTGTAAGTCTTTTAATTCTCAAGAGGAAAACCTACTTGGTTTGCTAAGTAATTCTACTGCGGTCTTGAAGCACAGTTATTTTCTTTTTGTATCTTGTGGTTTTGGTTGGTGTTTTTTGTTAGTTTTTTTTTTAATTGTATTTGTGAAGTATATTTGCTTTACTTTTCCCAACCCTTTCTGATCATCAAATATGCCACGTTTCGGGCTGAGCCTGAGCAGTTTGGTTTTGTTGAAAAGTCCTAGTACAATGTGGTTTCATTGGCATATTTAATTTTATTTTGCAAGCACCTGGAGCTGTGTGTTTGGACTGTCACATTTGATTAAAACTAGGCAACAAAGTAATCTGACTTGTGGCTCTTAGTAAACTCTGGAGGAAAAAAGTCTGCATAAATTATGTACAGCCTGAATCTTAATTTCTGTTTTCAAGTTGATTTTTTTCTTGCAATGTATCTGTTTCTGTAAAAATCTTGCTTTTCTCAGTTGAGGTATTTTCTGTCAAGCATATACTTATATTTTGCCAGCTAATTAGCAAAAGATGATGGTAATAAATGTATAAGTAGATAGTTAAGCTTTCTTGAGTAGCAGTGCAACATGATGGTAAGGTGAGATGAACAATGGTATTTTTCTTGCATTTAAGTTGCTGCTGCTGTGCAGCTTGTAATTTTGTCTGTGAAAGTTTTGCCTTTGATGAGAGAATCCTGTTATATTACATAGTGGACTGTTGTGGAGTGATTTAAACAATTTTTTATTTTCATTTAAAACAAGTGATCTTTAGTTTAAAACAAGGAATAATTAGAGTACAGTAGTGCAAACAACAGTGTGTATTGTGAAATCCACCCATGAATCACTTGCTTTCTTTGAAGAGAGGAACTGGTTCTGTATCTCTTAATTCAAAAGAAAGCTTTTTTGAAGAGCCAACTTGAGCCTCCCTGAGCCTCCATACTACTCTGTGCTATATTGCTATAGAGTGTGTTTATTCAGTGTGTTGTAGTTGCACAGTATGTCAGAGTCACCATTCATTAACGCTGTGAAATCTTGTGAGGTCAGGTGAATGTTATTTTTGTCTTCAGTGTATAGGTAGTGCACAAAACATTCCCATTGAGACTTAATTTGTACTGATAGAAGCATATATTTATATTGCACCCTGGAAAATTGCTGCTCTGCATGAATTAGTAACAGTTATTTCAGGCAACTTGCACGTGGCAGAAAAATGTTTGGAACCGTGCCTCGGTGTCCCAGGACCTTCAGCTTCTGCCTCAACCTCGGACTTCATGTACAGGTTAATTGTGCTCTACCTCTTTCCTACCTATGCACCCCTCCTTCCCCATGCCTTATGAGATGGAGCAATAGTTTCCTATCTCTGAGAAGTAAAGAGGGGGTTACAAACCCCATTTGTGAGTGTGAGGTACTGATAAAATTAAAGTCATGCTGTATTAAAAGCCAGAGCCTTCCTACTTGGTGAGGGAATCAGAGCTAAGTTACCATCCTGGGATTTGGTTTGTTATTTGTTAAAAGTTTTGTGCTTCTTTCTAGTTTATTGCTGGGGCTATGAGCGAATTGCCTGGTCCAGTATGTATCTTCTTTACAGGGAGCATCTTTTCAAGAACAAGTGTCACTGGAATCGTGAAGTGAATGCTATGATCCATGAAATGATCCCGTGACTATGTAAGGAGTTCCACTGATTTTTTCTTTTGTAGGTGCTGCAGTACAGGGTTAATTTTTTTTATTGTATTGTTGGCCTGTTAAAGGAAACAACCAAGAAAAAAGGCAGGTGGGTGCAGATGTTCATTTTTCTGCAAAAGGTATTAAAAATAATATTTTCTTTAAGAAAAGTTGCATTAATATGTGCATTGCTGTTTTTTTCATAGGTCCTTGTATGTGTTAGTCATCAGTGTTACATATGTTTCCATTCTAACACTTCCATTTTTCTGTCTCTCAGTCTTAATTTTTTTGGGCCTGTTTTCTGATTTTTGATCACTAGTACCCTGTGAAAGGGTTTGTTCATTTAGTTTATTCTTTTAGTTATCTAAGCACTGTATTAATGAATTATAGGAGTATTTGTAGAGAGGAAAGTATTGTAGAAATTCTTGGTTAACCCAGTGCGCAAACAATTTATGATGGTTTAGAAATATCCCTCACTGATACACTTTTCTCACTGAAACTGCTGGTAGTTTTGTTCTTTAAGGTTTTGAAAACCGGTCAGAGCAGGAACACAGGAAACATGTAAGCCTGAAAAAGAGGCAAATAAAAAGCCCTGATGTTTTCTTTTCCTTTTCAGTGCACTCCAGATCTTAGTCTTGCAGATTGGGTCTGGATTAGGTCAGAGCAATTAAATCATTTTAAGTAAATAAAGCATCTGGTAAAAAAGGCTCCTTGTCATACTCCGTTTCCATCAAAATGTTCTCTTAACATGGAGTGTGGAGCATTGGGCTGGAAGAGGTGAGCTCTTCTGTGGCTAGTAGCTTTTGAAGGGGCATCACCATTGCAACAAAAAATGGATGGTTGAAAAGTAGGTTTGGCTACTGTAACGCAGTCCGACTTGCCTTTTTTTGTCTCACATCTGACCTTTGGCAAAGTACTTTTCATCCTTTCCTTATTTTTGAATAGCTTTACACTAGGCTGCCATTTTTCTCTTCCAGTTGTTTTAAAAATATAAAATGGGAGACAAATGCTCAGCAGCATATCCTTTTTCACATACCTGAGCAATCTGAAGGGAGATTGCTTCTCCCTGCATGGCTTTAAGTGAAATTGGCCTTTTAAATGGGGAGAATGGAAGGAAAAGATATATAAATCCCAAATAGAAAGTTCTCCTCCTCATTAATGAGAAAATGTATCATGCAAATAATTTATCAATTTGAGTCAGTAGGATGAGCATAGTAAATTATTTATTGAAGTTTAAATGGAATCTTTTCATACATTAATTTGAAAAACAAGTTTGCAGTGACTAGTAACTAACATTATAATATACATCGTTAGAGGATTGACTTGCAGGCAAATGGATTATTGCTATATTCTTTTAATATCTTCTGCTTTTGAGTGAGAATTGGATACTTCATTTAATGAGCTATTAATATTAACCAGAAGTTCATGTTCTATCTGTGTGTTGTGGAATACATAAAAAGTAAAAATGCTGCTGTGCGTGTTACATAAATTAAGTGCAATTGCAAAGCTGGTGTGTTAACAGAGTATGCAGATGAGGCTTTTCCAAAATGCTAAATGCATTTGTCTGGGTGGAATAACACTCTAGGCTGGAAAACAGGAAAGTAGGGGTGAAATTCAGCTGTTCACCATTTAGCTTTTCCACTGTGGTGAGTAGGTGAACTTTAAAAACTGCTGTTCCCAAAACTGTACAGTAGAGTTCTCATATGCAGTACATCACAAGGTGGCAACCGAGCTGCTTGAGTAGTGTTCACGGAGGAAACAAATGATTACCCAAGTTCCTTACTCAGCAAAAGGAAAACACAAGTAGAAATGTGTAGTTTCATTGAGATTTGAACTGTGTTTGGATTTTTCACTGTTGGAATTGAATTTGGACACCAAAGATAAAACAAACTATCCTGGGCTGCCTCTGTATGGTACACTTGATGAGGATGGACTGATCCTGTGCTTTTGAACACTGAAGTGGGTTTGAAAGTTTTCAGGTGTTCCTTGAGATGCACGAAACAACCAGTAAAATAAAACAAATTGGTGGGAGTTGAAGTGAAACCAAATTGTACTATATGGACTTTTTACTCCTTTTTTTTTTTTAACATGCCATTTATGATGTTTCCTCATGTACCGTGTGTCATCTCTGTGTTACTTCTGCTTCTCAACTTGGCTGGTGCCCAGCTTCTTCAAACCTGTAGGAGTAAATCTTCAATTGGTGTTCCGCAAATACAGTGTGACATTCTGTATACCACAACAGTTTTGCAAAGAAATAAAATGCTCTCTGCTTTGCCTTTTATCTGTGTGTCACTTCATACTGTGAATGCAGCCCATTTTGATACATATTCACAGGCAGCCATATCATCTTAATTCCTTGCACCTGGTGTATATCTGCATTTTCCCAAAGAGGTCAAGGGATTAAATAAATCCCTGCAGAAAAGGCATGGGGAGAACAGAAAACTGCTGTGTGAAATTCTACCATCCTAATCCGTATTTGCCAATTTTACAGCCAGATACCGGGAAAGTATTGGTGATTTGCCTTGTGAGGGGCCATAAAGGAACTGGATGGGAGGTTATTCACTTCCCTTCCTTCACTGAGCTAACGTTACTAATTTTTCGCTGTAGAATTAGAGGGAAATATTTTAGCAGTGTAAGTCACAAGTGTGTTTTCATGGTTTAGAAATTTCAGTCTTCATGCCTTTTGTTGTCTTGTGTAGCAACAGTTGAAGAATACAAGCTACTTCTCGTACAGGTTGGAAACTTGAATAGGTTTTTAGTATTTACTCTGAATGATTGTAACATTTTTTCCAAACTATATTAATTCTTACAAAACCTGTGTGTATATAGTGTTCAAAACACAGCAGCCTGTGCTCTTTCGCACTGTCCTGCAAGTGTTCTACAAAACTTGAGCAAATAATCAGGCCTTTTATGAAGATAATGATATGTCCTCCATGCCCACCTCAGTAATTTGTATCATTGTTGGAGTTACTACCCAGGTTGTCAGTTGAGATCAATAATTTTATAATATAGCTCTCTTGATAGGAAATTGTTTGGAGGTTTTTTGGTTTTATTTTTTTCCCTTCTTTTTTTTTTTTTTTTTCCCAAATATTGGTTAAGCAGGCTAATAAACAAGACTATGGATGTTTCTAGCTTTTATTCACTATTGCTTTACTTGCTTTTGAACCAGTGACTTCAAGGCAAAAGGCTCTCTTCTCATTCTTAAACCAACTAATTTATTTTTTTCTGCTTTGTTAAAATTTTCTTGTGGGAGCAAACTTTTAAATACGAAAGTAATGGAGGAGAAGAGGTTGATGTTCTCTTCGTAAGTTTTTAGCCTCCAGAGGGTATGGTAAAGTGCTCAGTATTTAAATTCAGCAAGGTAAATAAAACAACAACTTGTAATGAAATAGTGCACAAATTGGAGCACAGCCTAGCAAACTGGGCTTTTGAAGGTTAAAGGCCTTAGTCTGAGTTTTTCTTGACATCCCTTTAGTGTTACAGGTTTGATTGCATTGAGAGAAAATGAGTCGGGATCCTAATCCTGAAAATAGCAGAGGTAGTCCCTTTATCATTGAGACGGGAACAGAGGTCTGAAAATCCTATCGTAGGGATGGAGAAACAGTAATGATGAAGCTGCACTTTGCAATAGTTATGTGTTCTACTATAATTCTTGTTTGCTCTGTGTCACTTGTTTCTTCAGCACAACTGGATACGTCTGCCAAAACAGTGGAGGACGGAGCGCTTTCTTCTCTTTTGCTTTTGGATTTGTTTTTCTTTTCTTTTCTTTTAAAAGAAGGCAGGGTAAGACCTAGAAATGGGCAGCAGGGAAGATGTGGTGTTGGCATTGTTTTAGAGCATGGGAATCTTTTTAAAAAGCAAATATGGCCAGATCTACTTGAAGATCTTTAATGCGTGACTTTGAGGTGTTAGCTTTTTAAGGACTGAGTGGGCTTTTAAATGGCACTTGATTATACAAAGTAACAATCCACTACTGTTCTTGCAACAATGAAAACATAAATTTTGGCAAATCTTTGTGTTGTGAATTTACAGCTATTTTTGTCAGAAATAATGATTCTGTAAATTATTTTTCAAAACCAGTGTTTAGGTTCCAGTTGTTGTGAGAAGAAACCTGAGTTGGGCTAGGGTTTTTTTTGACTCCCACATCAGGATGATGGTCAATAGGTTGTCCTGTGGGCGGTTTCCTTCAAAAACGGCAGAATCAGAGGCAAACACCGAAGAAGTCAGATGTTACAATGGAAGAAATTTTACTTCCAAAGCTTTCCAAAGGTAAACCTCTCTCCTCCCACCATCTCTGACCGGAACTGGTCATCATCTTCACATATGGTGAGCTTTCCAAATGGTGCTGAGGAAGAGTAAGACTCTGTTGGCATACATGCTCAATGCAGCATGTGTTAATAGCAGGTCGGGTTACTTGAAGTTGCTGTAAGGAAACAAACTTTGCTTTTGGGGTAGGGGAAGTGAACAAATGTCCAAAAATATTCTGGGATCCCTTATCTCAAATAGATGATATAGCAATTCCAATTTAATATATGGAGTTCAAAGTTTTTACCTCTCATCTTTAAAGTACAAGTGATAATCTGATCCAATCAGGCATAAGATGAGAGTAGTATTTATGAAGACTGAGTGTTTTGTGACCATTAAATGGTAATATAACAAGGAAGAGGGAGAGAAGGACTATTTACCCCATCACAGTTATAACCAAGGTGTTATCATACTCTAAAATTATGAGCATGATATAAGCAATTTAGTAGATAAAGAGTAGGAGTTTTTCTTCATTTTCCTATTCTCAAAAAACAAAATAAAAAACCGATTCACTGTTATTACAGAATAATAGAGGGACTGGGGTGGAAGTCGAAGGGGTCTCCAAACTGTGTTGTGACATCCTTAAATCCATCAACAGACATTAGCAATTTGTTAAAACTTGCCTTTTAATATTTCTAAAACTACTTTAAGAATATTAATCCTCCTGCATGGGTTATGTCACGTGTTGCTCCTGTGTGATGTTTCCACTTGTAGCAGATTTTTGCTTCATTTTTTTAATTCACTGGCCATATTCCCATGTGTTGCAAATGGACAATGTGTTCACTTGCATATGTGAACCCTGACTTAGTAAAATAAAATTGCTTTTTCCTTCCATGTATTTGAAGAACATCTATGCTGTTAAGGCATGGAAAGAGGGCATGGAAATGCAGGACGTTAATTGTTTGCATTTCTAAATAATCTTGCTCTGTGGTCTTCCTCATTCTCTGTCCTCCTGTGTGTCTGTGAGGTGGTGCGGGTGTGCTGGTAGGGTGGGAGCCACACTCTTCTTTTCCTTAGATCCAAAGTTAATGTATTTGCTGAGCTGTTTGTGCTGGGATTTGAAACAGCTGTTTCATGTGAGGCTGTAAGCAGTCATTAAAACCTCTGTACAGGAAAGCTGCTCTGCCGTGAGGGCTGCCTGGCTGGAGGGAGCTTACGAGTGAGGACGTGGCGGCTGTGCTGTTCTGGAAACTCACTGAAGAGTTTCCAGAAGTGGAGGTCCTCGTGGGCACACTGAAAGGTGCAAAAATTGGGATGGGAGTCCAGGCTGGGAGAGTTGAGTGAAGTGTTTGAGGGGAGTTAGGGTATCAGCAAAGGTCCATCTGAGGGTTGCCAGGGGACAAAGCAGAGCAGATTTGGAAGGGGGAGGTTAGGGACGGGCTGGGTTATGTTTCTTCTTGTTCGTGAGGGTTCAGGACTTTGCAGTCTTAGAAGTGGAGATTAAGTGTTAACAGTGGAAGCTAGCACCCTTAACCTGCTGGCTTTGGATAGTTGGATTATAGGTGGGATTGACTGGTGTTTTGAAGAGAAGCCACCCCCTTTCAACCTCCATCTGTAAAGCCACAAGTCCCGGGAAATGCAGCAGTATTTTAGGTTGGCTTTAGTAAGTGTGATAGAGTTAAGAGAGAAAAAGCTTCAGATAATACCATTTTCCCCCTGAAGTCTACAATACAGAAGCACATGTGTGGGTGGCTAGTAGCCAGCCTGCTGCTCTGTGCTCCCTACTTGCCCACTGTCTTTCTCTGCTGGCAGCAAAGCGGGACAGCAGTTGCGTGGTCCGTTGGTTCTTCCTTAGCGAAAGCTGCACATTGCTGGCTCTGGTCTGAGCCGGTTGTAGGACCCTTCTGCCGTGTGCTTTTTTTTTTTGTTGTTGTTGTTTGTTTCCTATGGCTTGGTGCCCTTTCACCCCTGGATTATTGCTGTTAAAGTAATGATGAATTCTAGCAGAGTGCAGGAGAGGGAGCTGCTCATGCTGGTTCTAAAACCTTTAGGAGAGAAGTTGGAGGTAAAAATGAAGTAGATCGATGTTTCCCTCCCTTCCTTCATCTCCTGGTGTGTACCATTTCCCAAGCGATGGAACAGTGGCAGGGAGAGTCACTTGTTTACTTTTTCGTTGGCATTCCAAAACCAAGAGTAGCCTAGTCAGTAGACCCAGCCCTGCAGTGAAGAATTGCTGTGCCTGCATCTTGCCTTACCCTCCAGACCAGGCTGAAGAAACTGCTCGTTGTCCTAGCTGAGCAAGGGTGTCTAAACTGAAGCAGTATTTGCAGGGTGGAGAAACTATACTTTACATTTTGTCAGACCTAATTACTGCCTTTAGGTATAAAAATTATGGGAAGTCTCAGTGTTTTAGTATATAGCTATTAGAAAAAGTAAATATCTTTGTGTGAAATATGGTAAAGCAGGAATTGAGAAATGATGCACACGGATATTCCTGGGGTGGTACTGGGACTATGGAGATTTGTATGTGGACATCTGTATTGCTAGATTATATCTGGGCCGCATTTAGGCTAAATATTATCTGGGTAGAGAGAACTAGAGATGACTGCTTAATGGAACAGTGAACCCGCTTGTCTGAGGGAGTTGGTGTTAGGTGAGTATTTTCTCTGAAGGATTTGGGGAGTGGGGGTTAGCAGATGTAAAGTCAGGTTCATTTATAAATCAGTGCTTCAGTATCTCTCAACTCTGTATGAAGAGAGACAGTCAGATCCTAGTAAAGGTCTGGGATCTGAGCTGAAGACTGAAAATAATATAATTTCTCTACCAGGCCCAAGGAGGTGTGACAGTCTGTGCTGTAAAATTCCTGGGTGTGGTAATGAGGTGAAGGTTAAATCAAAAGTTTCAGCTTTATCATCTCTATTGGGTAGTTCTTCCTTCCTCGTGGAAATCTTGGGATGGTTACACTAACGTTTGTAAGGTGCTTGTCGGGCCCCCTTGTCCACACTGGGGTTTGCACCGCCTCCCTCCTGCAGTCCTGCCCTCCCAGGTAACACTGGTGATAGGAAGGGTTTGCGGATGGCTTGGAGGTTGAGCACTAGTATAAATCCCCACTGATGATGCATCTTTCATAGCGGTGTGGTTAGGAGTCATCCATTCTGCTTCTCAGAGGGGTACCAGGCGTTTGTATAAGTACTCATTGCTTCCATGTCAATTAGGGAATTTGTGGAGAAAAGGTCCTTCCCACCCCACTACCCCACAGACTCTCAAAAAGAAAATCAAAACAACCAATGCGACTCCCTGGTTAAGATATAATTTCCATAAAAATTTAACAGTTGGAGATGCATATGCTTTGGATCAAGTGAAGACATTTGTGAAACAGCCTTGATTTGATCAAAAAGGTAGGAGATGATCTTGGTAACTGGGTTCTTCTGAGTATTTTTCTGCATTTTGTGCTTCTGTACATATAGGAGAGAAGTAAGTAATTCTCCATGCAGGCTGCATTCTGAGGCTTGACGTCTTCGTGTGTTTTTTGTTGTTGAATTTCTGTAATAAGTGAAGCTGCCCTCAGCAAAGCACTAAAGATGCGTTTAGTCATTTTTGGATAACTGAGGATGTTCTGCAAGCCTTTATTTTAACCTGAAAACAGATAGAGTTGATTTCTTTGGTTCTACTTGAGTTTTTCACATAGTTTGTAAACTAATAATTCTGGAACTCTAACTAGTTTATTTTTTAATTGTGCATGATAATGAAGACTCTTTAAATAAATAAAAATGCTGGTTCCTTAGTAGGTTTGTGGGATTTCCAACGATCTGGCCTGTATTGTGTCAAGAAAAGTTACTCTCACAAATTGCTGAGTAGCCTCTTCTTGCTTTTTAGCAGTAATGTTGGGTTTGCATTTTGGCAACAGAGTGGGTTTTTTTTTTGCTTTTTTTAATGGGACTTTAGAATGTGTCCTAAACACTAACTCTTCAGATACACAGTGGAAGAGCACTTTTAATGGCCTTTAAGCTAGGAGGAAATGAGCAAATGTAACATTTTTCTTATAATCTCTGAAACTGACACGAACTTGAAAGAAAGCATGAAAAAAATTAAAATGAGCTGTGGGGTTTTGTTTGTTTGTTTTGTCTTTTTTTTTTTCTTTTCCGAAGACACGACCTTTTAGGAAGGCCTATGACACCAGGGCCTTGTTGCAGTAGGGTGTGAGTGTAGCTCCTTTGAAACTGCTTGAGTGATGGACCTCAGGTATCTTTCTGTTTGAGTTTAAATGCTTTGCAGGGTCAAAACTTGCAGGCGTAAACAAGGCTGGAATGGGCACCTATGGTAATTGGAATTCTAGCTGGAACTGGACAGAAGATCTGCAGCAAAGAGGAAGGGCACTTGCCTTATAATGTATGCACCGTTTATTTCCATAAGGGCTTTGAAAAACTTCAAGGGCAAATCATGCAGGAAGGATGACGCTTCGCTGTCAGTGCCCGTAACATAATTAGAGTATCCTCAATCAGTAGAGCTTGTAGTTCATGTGACAGACTGTCCTGTGGGCAGATCCTCTGCTGCAGGAGCAAATGTGGGCTAATGGAATAACTCCGGGAACTGCCCACAGGTTCCTTCTGGAAATTTTCTTCGTGAGGACCAATGTCAGATTTTTTTTTTTTCTACTCGTGATGCCACCGCAGTTGTTCCTGTAGGCAAAACTGGGAAAGACTGGGCAGAATATCTGAAGCAGCTTGTGAACCTGCATTCAGAAAGGCAGATGAGCGTCCTGCGCAGTGGCGCTGGCCTTTTGAGAGCTTACTGCACATTTGCAGCTTGCCTTGGTTTTGTATATCTGCTCCAGAAGAAGAGCTGGTAGCGAGTTTCAGGCCTATGAGGTGGTAGGTGTGGGAAGAGGAATTTGTTTTCAGTTCAGCAGTTATAAATGGAAGAGCTCTTAGTAGGAAGGGATTTTTATTAGTCTTACTAATTAGAGTATTTAATTCAATTGGAAATGTGCTTTCAATGGGAAATGTTTATGGATATCTGTCCTTTACAGGTTCTTTACAGGTTCTTTACCGCTAATTTTTAGCAATTTGGTTGCTAGCTTCAGCAGTAAAAGGCAAGTAGAAGACTAAATGGAATATGAGTTTCAAATTAGCATTCCCATGGTTGAAAAATGGTCATTATTTGTTTTACAACACCACAAAGGTAGTTTCCTCCTGTCAGCTCTGTGGATCTCCTTTCCTTTCAGAATTTGACTGCCATGTGTGGAGCACTTTACACATCTTGTGCAGTGTATATTTCATTTTCTCTTAATACATTTGTCAAGAATTTCCAAGTTCAGTGTTGTTGGGCATGCTTTGGGTTTTTTTTAGGCAGAAAATACGGAAGAAGTGATAGGAGGTGGTAGAAGCAGCAGTGCTATAAAATCTATTTTCAAATGTTTAGAATCCTCTAGGATGGTTTAAAAGACTTCTCTTTAATTAAAAGTGCCATACACTTAGTAAAAATCCATGTTAGCTGAGAAATTGATTTTTTTTTTTCTTTAGAAAAGGAAAGCTGTGAGTTTTCTTGTATGGAGTAAATGTCACTCTGTTTATATCTTAGCTTTGCTGCCAGTCAGGACTTGCACAATTCCTCTAGGTTGTCATAGAAACACAGCTAATGTCATCTCAATTCCCGCTGATGATGGTTTTATTTGTAGGTTTTCAGGATTATTAAAATTTAACAAAAATTATTGATTTGCTTTTTATTAACACCAGCTTGTGTTTACTTTAGAAGTTCAGACTGCATAAAAGCGTTATCTGATAGAAAAATACCTTTAAAATGATTAAACTCTCGTACTCTGAGTAAGAGATCATCAAATGCATTTAATATATCGGGTAGAAGTATCTGAAGCAGTAGAGAAATCTTGCGTTTTTGCAGATCACCTTTTTCATTTCGTTTACAGCAAAGTGCCCCCACCCCATTTCAATTCACCTTTTAGCTTGACTTTTACTTAACATAAAAGATACTTGTCAAGAAGGTGTGAAATGGTTACACCATCGTGCCTAATATTTGAAGTTTTCATTTTATTTACCTTTTTTGAAGCCTGGCAGAATGCTTCGGTGCACTGACTTTTGAAAGTATATATTTTTTTGTATATGCATGTGCAGGAAAAATTGCGTAGTTTTCACTCATAAATAAGACAGGTAAAACTTATTTACAGTAACTTTATCTAATGGTCCATGGATGAATGCCTTTATGCAAACTACTCAAGAGGCTAGAATTAACTTTTCACGTTGGTTGCACATTTGATGTCCAGACTCCAGCAACATGTGGGATCTTATAAAAACTAGATGACTGGAGTTCAATTTTTACTTTTATGAATTTATTCAATGATTACCCATGCATTTCACATGTAATCTTTGCAAGCAATGTATAAAATGCAGTAATGTATTAATTGCTGTAAAATGGTCTCATACTTTCTTATGCCCTCCTTCCATCATATGTATGCTTTTTTTCTTTGACTTTACCTCCTCCCTCTACCCTGTAGTCATTTATTAAGGATCTGTAGACACAAGGAATTTGGCTGATTTATATACAGCCCTGTAATATGACATTGTCATTCTGTCTAGTAAAAACTTTATTCAATGTTAGATTTACTGAATAAAATTGTTTCTTGGTGGACATTTTGACACCTCACTTCAGACTGCTACGTCATGGACTGCTGACATCCCTATATTAATCTCATTTGTATTCTGTCATAAAACTCTCAAATAATACTTTAAAAGGGCCTCTCTTTGCAGCATATTTGTATAAGCATGGGGCTAAATATTGAGTGTTTCCATGGGTCTGTATGGCTTTTATGTGTTTTGTACGAGGGTATGTACATATTACTGTGTGTGATGGTAGCATGCATGGTAAATGGCCGTAAAATTTTGACTTGGGAAAGACGGGCTTTAGTACTTTAAAGGCAGTTTAAACAAAATATGTTTTATTAATAAATTAACACGTGTCTCTTCCAAATTTATTTTTCACATCATTAGCTACAAGAAAACGTTGCACAAATATAGTTCTTCTGCCATAGGCTGACACTGTGCATTTTTATTTTCTATTCTGGGGATCGGAAAACAGTGGTTGGTGGGAAGTAAAGGCATTCCTTTACCAGAGCACTGCACTGGTATATTCTGGTTGCTTAGGAATGAAAGACATGTTTTATATGGGAAACACATTCAACGTTGATGTGTTCGTTAGAACTAATAGTGAGTGTAGGAGGCTATTATTGCAGGTATACTGTTTCCCAGTAAGGACCAAGGGATATATATGGGTTTGTGTATGTCTATGCATGTATAGTATTAACTGAGGCTTACTGAAGCTTATGAAATCTCTCACTGGCATTGTACTTCAGTAGACCATCTGTTACAGATAGATGCCTATCACCAGAGAGCTATTTTGCACCTTGGATTTTCTTTTCCTAAGAGATAAACGTGTTGGGTGTTCTTTGATCAGTGAATTTGCTGACTGTGATTTTTAGCTCGATCTCCTTTCTCTTCAGTCTGTGACACTTGATGCATCATCTTTCTTTGCATCTAAGTAGTGATTGGGTGATAAGACCTAACAAGCTTGAAAAGAAAAAGAGAGGAAAGCTTCGGTATTTACCAGAAGTTGTTCCTAACATGCAGATGATATAGGTGATCCAGAGGAATATACTCTGTCCAGATGATTTTCCCAGACAGTTTTGCAACAACATATTTAAATTCTTTTTTTTTTTAAAACCCATTGGTGCGTTTTATACAATTAACTTATTCCTAGTGGATTCTTTTTATTTTTGTTCACAGCATTTTGCCTCTATCCTTCCTACAGAGGTGCAGCATCTTGTAAAGGTCTTGAAGTTTCTTATAACCTGCATGCTTCGGCTTAGAGTTAATTGTGGCTACAGTGGCACGCTTTATTTTATCATCATCTTTTTTTCCATATCCATCCCTTTTATATTTTTCTTCTAAATTGGGAATGACTAACTTTATGTAACAAAGTACACACATGTACATTTTTTCCTGCTTTTTAGATATCAAGTAAGTGCCTCTTCCAGCTGAACTGATATGCTGCTTTACAGTCTTTGTTTGCACCCAGAACTTTGGAGTAAAAAGAGAAACCAATAACAAAAAAGCACAACCCAAGACCCCTCCAATAATAAAAATGTAGAAGTCTGGCTTTTGATTGTAATGGCTGTTGTTAAGAGATAGCAGTGATCCATCTTCACCTGTTGCTGTGTGATAGTTTTGGGGTATCTTTTAATTTGTTTTTATTTAAAATAAACTTCTTAATGTTTGTGGTTTTTTTTTCTCTTGCTCCCTTTTCCTTATGCTCTTAAAAATTTAGGAAGATGAGAGTGAAGAAGAACCTAAGCTGAAGTATGAACGGCTTTCTAATGGAGTGACTGAAATTCTCCAGAAGGATGCAGCCAGCTGCATGACGGTGCATGAGAAGGTATTACGTGGCTTTGTGGCAGAGATAGAACTTCTGCTTGGTTTTATGTATTTATCTGTGCTTATAATGCATCAGTATATTTCTGTGTAGATGTGCTGCCAAATCTAGAGGTGCAGTGCAAGGCAGCACTAATATAAACAAAATTCATGGTAAACTTGTGTTGAGCAGTGCACACTTTCTCAGTGAGAAAATGAGGTGAGAATTCAAGGTGCAGTGGTTTGTTAGATGGGATGTTTACATAAGCTACTGGGAAAATGCGCACTCTTTTAGTTATGTACAGTACTATGAACTAGAATTGAGATACAGTCCCAACTTTCCTTTATTCAGAAAGGACATTGACATATACTATGCTTATTTGTACAGCCTGAATCACTGAAGACAGACTTGATCATGCTAGAGGCCAGCTTGGCATATACTCAAGTGTGCAAGACAGCTGAGTTTCTGTTAGTAGAGTGTAGAAGAAAGAAATTACAATATTTCTTTTTTCTTTGTTTGGTTTTTCTGAGGGGGGGGTCATACTAGTACTTCCTTGTTCCCCTTCCCTAATTTTAAATGTTAAATTTAAACATTCCCCTCCCCTAATGTTAAAAACAAAGGAGAGAGAATGCACATGCTCTAATACTGGTAAGGTTTGAGACATAGAAGAGAATGAAAGGGAGAAAGTGATGGACAATGCAAAGTAAAAAATTCTACAGAGAATCATTCCTTTGTTCTTACAAGGAAGAAACTTCATATGTTTCTTTAGTGATTTAAACAATTGGGTTTTTATTTTCTGAGTTTTCTTCTCTTTTGTAAATACTGAAGAACATTTTAAAATATTGAGGAATGCTGAAGAGCAACTGAAAGTATGAGTTAATGATTTGTCAAGTAACTATTAGTATGTAAAACATAATAGCTGTTTTTTGAATGTATAATTTTTCACAGCCAGTAATAGCTCCTTAACGGTTATTGTTGAGGAATCTCTCTTTATTGTTTGGCTATATTTTTAGATTGACTTGTGCTGTGTTTCTTTTACTCAAAGGACTGTTGCCATGGCTCAAGAGGCTCTTAAGATGAAGCTTTTATTTTAACTGTGCCAATGAAAACAATAAGTCTTTTAAAAATGTTTTTGACAAGTTAGAATTACAGAGATATTTGGAAAATTGGCAAGCATTTCCTCCTGGTCTGAGGCCTATTTGTGTTAGGTTTTTTTCCTGAGCCTCAGGTAAATTTTGAAAGCCGAGAGATGAACAGGATTTTTCTATAAGGATGTGCACAGATGCGGCTTTAACTATAGTGTCACAAAGAGTGACAATACAGGAAAGCTGTTTAAGCATCCCAGCACTCTTAGTTTTCCAGCAAACTAGATACACTATTTATGAGAAGGATCAATATTGTTGGAAGCCAGGCACTGGAGTCTTTTAGGAATAGGTCTCTTACAACAGAGAGCTTGAAAATGAAGCTGGGTTATAGGTTTTGCGAGGGTGTTTTCTGTTTTGTTCTCCCCACACCCCCCCTGCAAGAGTAGGAAAAGCCCTGCTGAAGAGTCATCATTAGCAAAATTATACAGTACTATGTAAAATATCCCTCTGATTAAAGCAGTTTAACTTTGCTGGGAATCCTGAAAATCTGGCTTCTGTATTGAGACTAATTTCCCCCTAGAATTATTTTTTTTTCTTCTTTTCACTGCTAAAGCATCATATTTTCACCAGGCTCGCTGTCTGCAGTGGATGACTAATCGTCATGGCACCTGGTGCATTCAAGCAGGCCTGTGCGGTGGAATAGTCATACCTAGTTATGTCTGCACACCTGATGTTTTATTAACCAGTATTGATTTTTTTACCCGGGGGACTTCTTTCTTCCTGAAAAAAGGCAACCTTGCAGGAGTGAAAGGCATTGCAGGGGATGAATTTCTAATGAACACCTTCTTTCCCGTTTTTGACTCCTTTTAATGTAGCTTCATATTTTAAGTGCCTGAACTGAAATTTCATTTTAAGCAATTCCATTTTGATAAATCCTTTTAAACCTTGACTTTCTGTAAGGTTATTTTTTAAAGATTGTGCTGCCTGACTGACACGCTTAGCAGTGCCTGTAAATTTGAGCATTTCATTATAGGTTGCAATGAAGCATGCTCACATGCAGTGAAATACAGAGAATTGAGGAGCCTACACTATTTGAGTAATGCTGAAAGGAGGAGGGGGGAATAAAAGAAACCTCTGTCATAAATCAAGTAGTACCGAAGTTCTTCCTTTTCTGTTCAGGTATAGTTCACATGGTTCAATTAACAGCAGATCTCTCAGAATCAATCCCCTTCTTGTTTGCATCAAAATAAGTTTATGATAGCATGCATTTATGTGGAGATTTCTTTATTCTGCTACTCTTTTTTAGAATGAAACTCCTGAGGTTTCCAAGGAAAAGTGTATTTGTCTTGAGAATGTTCAACATAAGAGTGTTACTATGTGAAAGAAAGCAAACCCGGTGGTTATCTGTGTGCTTAAATGCGCTGTCAGAGACCTTCCATAATTCAGCAGTATTTTACCAGTGGCTTACTGGTGGCATTTTACTGTGTTTGAATGTTTTGGTTTTACGTTAACAATGAAGGAGAACTTTAAAAATAAAGCCCAAAGGAAACCGTTATGATTGAAACAAAGCTGTGGAAAGGATCCAGGAACTATTGCGGGTCTGTGTTGGTCCTTGCTTTCACGCTGCATTTTTAATTTGCTGCCACAGTCCATGAGGCAGTGTGTATGGACTGCAGACACACCATTAGTTGTCAGTGGATGAAGGTCCTCATGACTCATTCTGACAGCGAACTTGCACTATCACAGTAATATGGGCTTGAAGCCCTGTTTTATTCTTTAGGTGCAGTTAAAATAAGCTTTGTCTATAGAAGGTGGGTGTTTTTTTCCTGGGTGCTGCTAATCATTAATCTGCTAAACATCTGGAAGTCCATTTAGCATTGCTGTAGTTTTGGTTGCAGTGTCTTTATGTTTACGTAATCAGTCTGTCTTTTACAGTTTTTGGCACTGGGAACGCATTATGGCAAAGTTTATTTACTTGATGTCCAAGGGAACATCACGCAGAAGTTTGATGTTGTAAGTATGGCATTATGCAAAACACATCTACTGGGATGTAAAAATGCTGCAATGTACTAAGTAATAAATAAGTTAATGCTCTTGCTACATCTGTAATTTTACTAATGCATTTCATGAACTTCCTCCCCACAACATAAGTAGCAGTGTATGGTCCTTGCAAAAAGAAGTTACACCGGATGGTTTTGTGCTGAGCATATCTCAGTTTACATATAATAAACTTTCTTTGTGAAGATGGAAGAGGAAATACATATTTATGACTGTAGATGGCTATTATTAATTATGTACCCCAGAGGCTCGTGACTACCATAAGGTGTGAGCCTGCTCATTAGGTGACTATTGTCAGTTGTTAGTGTGTGCACTATCATCTTATCTAGTTGCCACAAGTAATTGAAAATTGATTGATTGCCTTGCTGGTTCAGTTTATCTACTGTAAATATATAACACTAATATTTTATGTGAATGTTTTGAAGCTTGGACTCTTAAGGGATTGTATTGATTGAAGGAGAAGAAGCAGACATTTTCCTTATTGTGGTTCTTGATATTAGAGGATGAATGACATGCTAAATTTAAAGCTCTGTTCTAGAGTATTAAATGTTCCTTTTAATTGTAGATATTTGTTGATTATTTTTTGTTTTGCTTTTTAGTATCTCATTTTTAAATTCCCTGTCTTCCACGGGAGGTGGGAGGAAGAGAATTAGCATTTTCTTTTTTTCCCCTGGCATTGTCACCAAATCTAGTAGCCAAGCATTGGGTTTTCATAGCAGTGTCAGCAGTTGTCAAAGTATCCATCACAAGATGTTGGCATGTTTGCAAAGAGAACATATGTTCTAAAGCTGACACAGCTAGCTGCATGGGAGGGGTGAAAGGTTTTTTGTGTGTATTTTTCAAAAATCTAATTATGCAATTGTGCAAGGAGGGGGAGGAAGTCACAGGCAAAGCCTAGGCTCCTAGGCACAACCTTTGGAGGAAATTTTATATATAGCATTGGTCAGATTGACAGTGACTTTACTGGGTATTAATGAAAGTCAAGCAAATTATGTTCTTCTATTTCTTCTAACTTTGTATGTTCATCAGCCCAGGAGAGGAGATGCTGACTGCATTTCAAAAGAGAAAAGCTTTTGGTGTCTCCCTTACAGTTCTGATTACTTTACATGTATGCTTCTTGCTAAAGATACGTTTTCTTTCTCTGCAAAGTAATCTATTTGGAGCAGGCCAGATGAAAGTGTACCGACTTCTTCTCTTCCATCTCTGCAGTAAAAGACTGACTCAAAGACTTACTGAAATGAAGTGGAGATTTTCTATTGAGTCAGGCATTAAATGTCTTAGACTTGTGTTTGTTCCACTCTCTGTCAGGTACTTGGAAGAGTTCATTTGTAGAACTCCAATTTTATTTTAAGTGCATCACCAAGGCCCTGTTCTCCCACACTGGTGCCAAACGGTGAAATCCTCCTCTTTCTTTAAAGATTTAGGGTACTGCCTAGGTGTAGAGCAAGGAACAAGGGGACCTGTTGTCTACTAAAGACTATAAAACAAAAGCCCTGCATCCTCCTTATACCCACCCACCCAAATCTGCTATTCTTTTCTTTGCTTTTCTTTAATAAAAAGTCCTACAAGTGCCTGCTGGAAGGGTGGTTTCTTAAAATGAAGTTAAGGTTCGGCTATATAAACCACCTTCTACTCTACAGTGCTTACTTGGTTATCCGTTTTCCAAACTTCACTTGCTTCAGGATGAAGATTTTTGTGCCTTGTCTTCTTATAGAGATGGCAATGATTTCTTTTTAACCTATTGTTTGAGTACAAACTGCTTTTTGAGATGGAGAATAGGAGAAATGTTTCCTGGATTCTATTCTTATGTTTCTTGTCTCTTTGTAATGTACATGTCTCTAGTGCAACAGATAAATTGTATCATGGATCAGGTGGAAAGGGTGCCTCTTTTTTTCTTTTTTATAGTCTGAAGAAAAATTATTTTGATCTAGGACCAGTTGCCTTTAAAAGAAAAGTTTTCCAAGGAACTGCTAAGTGATGTAGAACAGAATGGGCTGCCTATGTGAGAAACAAAGCAGCTCTGTGACATCCTTGGCTGCTTAAACAGAGAAGTTTTCTGAATGAATGTTGTTAGCTGTTGAACCCATACAGTTTATTCTGAATTGGCTGCTGTGTGTCAGAGTATTTGCCTTCTGACCTGAACTTTTCGAGTTCTTGGACTGCAGACTAGAGGCATTGCTACCAAACATTTGGTGGGGTCTTCCTTCTGTTCTGTCCTACCAACGCCTGTTTACTGTCTCGGCTCCTGGGGGATTTGCATTAGAGCATTGCCATGTTGTAAATCCCAAATAAAACCTTAGCCTTTCTTGAAAAGAAAGTGGGCCACTTCCTGAAGTCCTACAGGAGCAAAGCATTCCTTGTAAATGCACTGGGGCAAAGAGTATTTTCTCTAGTAGCATTTTCTCTCATTCTTTGTTGGGTCCAAAATGAGCAAATTCCTTCTGAGAAGCATTTCCACTGCTGGAATGGCAGATGTGGTTCTTGAAGTTGTAAATAGGAGAAGGATCTGTTGTTACTAATTTTTGGAAATCAGTAGTGTATAAAAATTGTTTTGAGTAAATAAAATAGTCTCTCATTGAAGAGCAAGCAATATTGCCACTGAAATCTTGGAACTGTTAGCAGTAAAGAGTGTACCTGGGGAGTGAATTTTACATATTTTTCTTTTTGGAAGAGTCTTTTCAGCAGATGTTTTCTGTCTTATAAGGTGGCAGAAATGAATACTAAGGATAGCAACGCAACGCCCTTTGTCTGGAAAAAAATCAGTTATGTAATTCAAGAAATTGTTCTGCATTTGAGTCTTTATCTGCATTTTTCAGGATTTTGTTTTGTTTTTAAAAGCCAAGTTGAGGAATAAAAAAAGTAATTACATTTTTTTTAATTACATCTAAGTCTGTTAAAAGTGTAAACAGAAAAAACAAACCATACACAGGAAACTTTAAAAGTCACTAGATCCGAAATAGTGTAAGTATGTGAAATAAATCAGACTGGAGAAGAGGGGGTTTTATTTTAACCTTTTTTTAAAAAAAATATTTTAATAGCAAGTTCATATTAAATATATGTTGAAAATACCATTACTGCTACCGTAGTCCTCTTGGTTTTCATTTTTCTTTCCTAATCTCAGGTAACCATGTTCAGTGATATAAATGGGCTTGGAAATTGAAAAAATAACAGTTTTGTTTTTATAATAAATCATGTATTTTCCATATTGACTCACATCTGGATTTGAGCCAAATTGTAAAACAGAAATAGAGACTGATCTCAGGGGATTTGCAGCATAATTATTCTATCATGTCTCCACCTCCTGTGAACTTTGAGGGAGAAAACTCACAGGTATGTTGCATAATCTACAAGATGGCCTATTTTTTAATGATGGTCCTCCTGTTGAAGGCTCTAGCATTTTAAATGGCTAAAAACAGCCGTAAGAAACACTAAAATGTAACAGCATCCCTAGAAGTTCTGCTATTGTAACTTTTTTGTTGTTGTTTTTTGCTTAAAAAAAAATACCTTTTAGGACTTAACTCTGTGATGTCTGTAGCAGCAAAACAATGTGGGTATCCTGAATTGCAAATACTGGCCCTAGTGCTGTGAAGACTTAATCATGTGGTCTGCTTTGACCCATAAATATTCACAGAGGCTTCTGTGAAACTAACATAGGCAACTAAAAAATCTTTTCAGAACAGGGTCCTGCTCTCATCTTGCTCTTAAAATACCTGATGCTGGATCCTGTGCCAGGTAGATGACTAGTCTTTTAAGGTTTGCAACTCCTCTTGTCAACAGCAATGGAGATCACAGAATCACACAATGTTAGGGATTGGAAGAGACCTCAAAAGATCATCTAGACCAATCCCCTGCCGGAGCAGGATTACCTAGATCATGTCACATAGGAATGCGTCCAGGCGGGTTTTGAATGTCTCCAGAGAAGGAGACTCCACAACCTCTCTGGGCAGCCTGTTCCAGTGTTCAGTTACCCTCACTGTAAAGAAGTTTTTCTTCATATTTATGTGAAACCTCCTGTGTTCCAGCTTGCACCCGCTGCCCCTTGTCCTGTCAATGGATGTCATTGAGAAGAGCCTGGCTCCATCCTCATGACACTTGCCCTTTACATATTTATAAACATTAATGAGGTCACCCCTCAGTCTCCTCTTCTGCAAGCTGAAGAGACCCAGCTCCCTCAGCCTCTCCTCATAAGGGAGATGTTCCTCCCCCACTGGACTCTCTCTAGCAGTTCTCTGTCCTTCTTGAACTGAGGGGCCCAGAACTGGGCACAATATTCCAGATGCGGCCTCACCAGGGCAGAGTAGAGAGGGAGGAGAACCTCTCTTGACCTGCTAACCACACCCCTTCTAATACACCCCAGCATGCCATTGGCCTTCTTAGCCACAAGGGCACATTGCTGGCTCATGGTCATCCTGCTGTCCACTAGGACCCCCAGGTCCCTTTCCCCTATGCTGCTGTCTGTTTTGAGATGTCTGTTTTGAAACTGGTGTGGGAGACTTCTGGCTTGGGGAGAATTGAGAGACAGGAATCTGTGGGCTTTGGCCTTGGGTGGTGCTGGTACCTCAGCAGCCACACTTGTGCTCTCACATGGTCCCCCTTTCCTCCTTGCCTAGTGTGTTTTTAGCTCTTGCTACTGTGGCTGTCTTTGACAATGTCAGCCACCTAAGATTAACTGATATGCATCCTCAAATAACGTATGTTTGACAAACTGGTGTTCTCTTGTATTAGGGTTCAGTGCATTGAGTGAGATGAAATGTGTCAAATGCACTGAAAATTATTACTAAAAGGCAACAAGAAGGGGGGGAAAAAAGCCTTCTAATGCCACTGACAAAGGATGATGCAGGACTGATTCACAGCATGTTAATTCCAAATGCCTCTCCATCTTTCTTTTCTTCTTAGACTGTCTACAATTTATTAATGTAATTATTGCCTGAACTGACATCTTGTGGATTAAGGACTTGTAGATATGAAGAAAGCTATACAAACATGTTTAGTTAAGTAACAAATCAAAAACCTTTCAAAGGGCAAGAAAACCTGCCCCCATTCTGGTCTTCTAATAAACATCGAGCTTAAAGCAAAAATGGTAAGAAGACTTGACTGGTGCCAGTCATATTCTGTGAAAAGAGGAAACGTCGCCTATGTTACAAATAGGGGAGATTTAAATGTTTAATACATCAGAGGCGTTTCAGAGGTGATGCATGAGCCTAGAAAATAATGTAAATAGTGTTTTAAAGCTTCTGTTAGTGCAAAGAAATTGAAGTCCTTTTAGCATGCAACACTTGTGAGCTATTCAAGGCTGCTGGAATTTCAGGAAGAATGAAACTTTTAAGTAGAGGCCCCTTCTTGTAGCATTTCTTTTTACCACTTCTTTCCTGGCCTTGTAATTTTTTTCTAATTGTCTCAGATTGTGTAGTACTAAACATTTCTATCTTTGTTTTAATTGGAGTGGCAGAAATCCAAAATCACTAGGTCATCTCTGCTACCTTGAAAAGTTAAAGGCGGGGTTGCTTCCACAGCGGTAGTGTTGCTCTTGGATCTATTAAAATTACAGCACTCGCCAGCCTCTGGAGCAAGCGTGTTGCCTGCTTGAAGGTTAGTGGCCTGTTGGTTTTGCTGATACCTCAGCAGGTTGCAAACAAAATGTCAGAGGTTTCTGTTGACTTGATGTGCTTTTGAAAGAGTTTAATTGCTAACAAGAGAAGTGTATTTCCTAATGAAGAAGCAGCTGTTGGTAAGCACTAAATGCTGTTGCTGGAAACGATGAGGAGCCCACTAACTGCTGTGAGAGATAATGCAGCATCTTGCAATGGGGAAGGTAACTATTAGCATTTGATTGTATAATGAAGAGGTTACTTTGAATGAAACTTTACATGAGAGTTTTTAAGACTAAGATGATATCAATGTCACTTATTTTGACAGGCTACTTAAAATTCTCTGTTTATTACTTTAACTACATCATTTTAGTTGTCACTGTCAGACTATGAAAGAAGACTTAGTCGGGAAATGAAGTGAAGCAACAGAATTTAGACTAAAGATCTGGGTAGCTGTGTGTTAGTATTTGCAGGGTGTCACTGCACCTGTTAAATTTGAAGCTGAAATCCTGTATTTTGTACAAAACCAAGCACGGTGCTATAAATGTAGTCTCCAAAAACCAAAATAAGAATTAAGGTTTTGGTAGGAGTGCATGTCTATGCAGGGGACAAGCTTCCTTCCCCTCCACAGGACCTCCCACCTGAATGGGTGGTACAGTCCTACGGCTTAAGTGCTTTAAGTTAACCCCTAGCTCTGCCCAATGGAAAAACTGGAGAAGAGTGACATCCTTTGGGATTTTGCTCTTAAGACTTGGATGTCTCTACCAATTTAATATCCCTTCTTCTGCTTCTGTCTCCTTGTCTTTTCATTTTAACTGCAGTTGATTTGGAAATCCAGAGGTTTTTACAGTAGTTGTGGGAGTAACTCAGATGGCCTTTTGAGTCTGGCTTTTTGGATGTTATAAGGCTTGAAAAGTATGTCTTATGATGTCTGTTCTGGTACTGCACTTACTAGGTTGTTTGTGACCTGGAGTGTTCCCAGTGAGAACTGTGAAGCTATTGAAGATTAGGACCATTCCTTGGCAGGAATCTTGGTGTACCTGGGTCTCTCTGTCACTGGATGAGAAGTGAGGTGGCTTGGCTAGACCGGCAAAAATTGTGGTGTCAGGGCCGTTATTCCATAGGTCTTGAAAAGTTTCTTGCCTCACATGACTGAAACCAAAAAACCTCTCATAGATGTTTTGCACATCATAAAATCATAGAATGTTAGGGGTTGGAAGGGACCTCTGGAGATCATCGAGTCCAACGCCCTGCCAGAGCAGGACCAATCTAGAGCAGGTTACACAGCAGTGCATCCAGATGGGTCTTGAAAGTCTCCAGAGAAGGAGACTCCACAACCTCTCTGGGGAGCCTGTTCCAGTGCTCCGTAACCCTTACGGTAAAGAAGTTCTTCCTCATGTTGAGGTTGAACTTCCTGTGCTCTCGCTTGCATCCATTGCCCCTTGTCCTATCGCAGGGCACAAGTGAAAAGAGGTTGCCCCTTTCCTCTTGACACTCAGCCCTCATATATTTATATTTATATTTATGATCCCCTCTCAGTCTTCTCTTCTCCAGACTAAAAAGCCCCAGGTCTCTCAGTCTTTCTTCATAAGGCAGGTGTTCCAGTCCCTTAATCATCCTCGTAGCCCTCTGTTGGACTCTCTCCAGTAGATCTCTGTCCCTCTTGAACTGGGGAGCCCAGAACTGAACGCAATACTCCAGGTGAGGTCTCACCAGGGTAGAGTAGAGGGGGAAGAGGACCTCCCTCGATCTGCTGGACACACTCTTCTTAATGTACCCCAGGATACCATTGGCCTTCTTGGCCACAAGGGCACATTGCTATCCCATGGATAACTTGTCCACCAGGACTCCAAGGTCCTTCTCCACGGAGCTGCTCTCTAGCAGATCGCCTCTTAACCTGTACTGGTGCATTTTATTACTCCTTCCCAGGTGCAGGACTCTGCTGTTATTCTTGTTGAGCCCATTAGGTTCCTCTTTGCCCAGATCTCCAGTTTGTCCAAATCACGCTGAATGGCCGCACAGCCTTCAGGTGTATCAGCCAAACCTCCCAGCTTTGCATCATCAGCAAACTTGCTGAGAAGACACTTTGTCCCTTCATCAAGGTCGTTGATGAAGATGTTGAACAGGACTGGACCCAGCACTGATCCTTGGGGGACTCCACTAGTTACAGGTCTCCAGCTGGACTTGGCACCATTGATTACCACCTTTGTATCCACTGTATCTAGGGAGCATTGTATCTAGGGAGCATTGCTTAAATTTTTACTTGAACAAAGAGATCAGACGGACGTGGAATGTATTTGTTATTACTAGAAATGTTGCTTGGAGTACAGATGAAATATGGGAGTTTTAAACAATTGTAGGATCATGTATGGTGAATTTTTATAAGCTCAAAACTGAGGAAAACATGACCATTTCATTCAGTTATTCTTTCAAGCTTGTGTCTTGCAATAACTCTGTAGCTTAGCGCAGAATAACATAAAAAGTTTAGTTGGGAGTATGGGTTCAGCTACAAAAGGTCTTGTATGGTCCAGCCATTTATTTTGTGAATGCTGTTAGCTCATACAAGGCAAATGCATGCTTGTGCAGTCACAAACAGAAACATGTATGCTGTAGATTGAATTAATTTCATTTAAAGTATAAAGCCGATGTACTTTATCAGATGTTTCTGGGACTGCAGTTGTTTCTCCCTTCCCTTTTCGTCTTTTAACTAGCAGATATGCTGCCCTTGTGCCTTCTTTTGAGAAGGATGTCAGCCCCATCCTTAGACCGAATGATCTTTCTGCAACTTCATTACTCTCCAAAGGCATGTTGTTTTTCCTCTATTTTTTGACATAGAAGCACAGGAAGAAGTTTCCCTTTTGTTCTCCAGTATCAATCACTTTTCTACAGGGTGGGTATCCTGTTGTCTGTCAGTTGCATTTCATGGCCAGCTCTAAAGGTATTGTGTTTAAGGTACCTTAGCAGTCCTCTTTAATGTCACTGATATCAGTAAGAGTTTGTTAATGTCACATCTTAATGAGGTAAAGGGCTGTGACTGAATACTCTATTGTCACAATCATCTACACATAGTTCAGTTTCTCTGGACTTGGTAGGATTCTTTCATATTCTGCGTGTTTTCTCAAAAAAAAAATTCTAGGGGGGAAATAAACATGAAGGACATTGTTCAATAAGCGATACTTGGATAGGGCGTGTGAGTTAGCACTTTTCCTGTATGTGTCTTAAGAGGTGAGGTAGGAGATGTGAAACTCAGAGCTCATTGCCTTAGTGATGTTTTAAGACTTGGGTCATAAGATGCTGTTGGAGTGGGACTTGTCAGATGATGCTACTATAGTATTTGATACAGCATTGTTTGTCAATGAAAGAGCAAAGTTTCCAATGTATTTTTTTTTTCATCAGACCTTGTAGGAGCTCTGAGTCTATTGTTGTGAAAGATCAAGTAGAGGACCTTACTGTAATCTGCTAAGTGAGTTTACATGTGGCATTTTCAAACACTTTTGAACAAAATTATTTGTGTCATTATGCAGAAACATCAAAATCACCAAAACAATTTTTTTTTCCTTTTAAGTCTTTCACCATTCAGGTTTGGTAACATTTGCTGTTTGAATGCATACTACATCTTGTGTTTATTTAGAAAACGTAACTTCTGTTTGCAACTATTACTTTTTCTCTAAAAAATTGCCCTGTGCACCATAATTTGACAACAATTTTAGGCAACAAAGTTTATTTGCTTTTAAGAAAAACACAGAAACATAGTTTCTAATTTCAAAGACATATTAAACAACGGTGCACAATAATATTTTTTTCATCTTTGTAAAGCAAAAGATTACTTTTCTAGAGTATAATTGGCTCTTAAAAGAAAGCCTCAGAAGACGCCTGACAAATTTCAAACAACTGTTAAATAAGAAATGTACTTTTCTGTGCCTTCCAGAGGCTTAGTCTCTGGCAAGAATGACTAGATGCTCCTAGGTTGTTCTGTCTTTAACTACTTGCTGGTATTTGAAGAACCACAGATTGTCGCCATCAGGGACGTCCCTGCCCTACTGAGAACTTTCTGGTTTGACCAGGTGATGCTGACTGGCAGGAGACACCGGTTCAGTGGTTCACCACTTCCTTTTTCCAGTTATCTCAGAAGCACATTGTGCCACTTCTGTCTCATACCCTCCCTAAATGCTCTTTGCTGATATACAGGTGGACCACTGGGCCAAGTTGCTCTAGAGTTTTTATTAGCAGCAATGAAACAACTACTTTCAGGTAGCACTGATGAAGCCTTTTTATCAAAGGCTGATGACACCAATACGCATTTTCTAAACCATAACAACCTTTAAAAGCATAGGGGGGATTTGGAAAGGTTTGATTCCTGAGAAGCTAGTACACTGCTGATTCCTGGAGCTGTTTTCCTTTCAAATGGCATATTATACCTGGATGGCATTTTCCTCTATATGGGAGGCAGGCACTTGCGTGCACATATACAAAATAATAACAGTTTGCTTGTCAGAATTATTCAGAGTTCTGGCATTAATAAAATATTATCTGCATTAGAAAATGTTTTCCTAGTTAGAAAGTCCAAAGCAACTGAGTTCAGGAGGACAATGTTTTTTATACAAGTTGACATTAATGATAGAGCTACAGCCCTTTGTTTCCATTAACAATAAAAATGCAGCACTATTAAAAACACAGAATGACATAACAAGGGCATAATATGATGAACAAAACATGAAGGCAAAACTAAGTATTTTTTCCCATAAGGGGTAAGATATTATTGGTAATGAACTTTGTAAATCTAATAAAAATTCCTTTCTGAAGGATGAGAAGTATTTGTTTTAAAAGACATGACAGTGTGTATAGCAGTTGTTTATTGCACTCCTGATGAAATGCTAAACGTGGACGGTCCAGATTTGACCAGTCTTGGGTGTTAATACCCTCCGAGTGGCTGCTGACAAAAGTAGCTACTTTCAAGCTAGCTGACTCCACTGTGATGCTGCTGGGGAAGCTAGTTCCATTCAGTGTCCTATGACATAGAGAAATAAAAGTATAAGAAATTTCAGAAATCAGTACTTTGGTGTTGGAACATTCACCACTATAACCATAAATGGGCTGCTAATTGAAGTCTGTAGTTGCTGCAGGTCTTGGCAGTTTTGAAGATAGGAGCTGTGAAATGTGAGCAGTGTAAAGATGGAGGAATGAATGAATCTATTTGGTTTTTTTGGTCTACTTTAAATAGTTTGTTACAAGCAATCATGTCTACACTTTGCTAGTATTGAAATAGAGCCTCTCTGTATGTCATTGCATTGAGGAAGTTGCACAGGATCAATTCATCTTCATACTTAGCTTTCCCTATCTTACTCTCGCAGTGAGGGTATGACGTACAATATGCCGCTTACGGTACGTTACAGTGCACTTCATGATCCATAGTTTCTACTTGTGTGAGTACTCTCTTCCCTCTCCCCCCATCTTTTTGATTTGCAGATGTTTTTAGGATCCTGTCAAGAATCGGACACCCAGCGTTGATCCTTGTGGGGTATCTCTGATGGATTTGTGAGACTTTCCAAGATGATATAATTGCAAATAAAGGAAGTTCCAAAGAGAATACAATGCTTTTAGTAAGCAGGAAATGTATTTATTATTGCATATAGCTCTGACTTACGTCGATCTATACCAGTGTTGATAACTGAATGTATACATGGAAGATGGCACTTTAGCTCTAGCTATTGGCTGAACTTCAGCATTGATCACCCAGTGTAATATTTAACTGTGCCAGGAATATGGCTAGTTAGATTGTTTTCAGCCAGGACAGGAAATTCCTTCCCTTATACTATTTCTGCTTCTGTCTGATTCCATCAGTGAGAGATCTTTTCACTGATTTCAGTAGCCGTCGGGTTGGGATCATTGTCTGTAGTGGAATGGTTGACAGGCTAAAATAACTGGAAAAAAATACTTAGTACAATTTTTTCATTGTAGGAGCTCATAGAAGGAAGAAAACTCTGTAGTTGTGGAGAAAATAATGGCTGCATAATGGAATGTATGGAGAAGCAGAAATGCTAGGCTCCACGTGGTCATGTCCCCTGTCCTGTGTTAGGTCAGGGAGGGGGATGAGCATCATGGCTGTTGTGAAAACCTTCCTGGAAATGATGTTGGCACAACAATGCATGACACCCGAGAAGAATAGTCAAGAGCCTCTTCGCTTCTTTAAAAGTTGTTTGGTCAAAGCACCAATAAAATATAATCTCTAAAAAGAAAACCTGTCCTGACAGGAATTTGCACTGTATGACCTGGTTGGCCTCTCTCATCAGTCACGTCTCTGAAATGTGACTTACCAAGAAATGGAGAAAAATATCATACTTTCTACTTCGGGGGGTAGAATTCTAGAAAATCCTGTTCAATACATTAATGACAGTGGTGGTGGTGTTCTGTTAGAAACAAGCCGTGAAAATGCCCCAGTAAGTTTCATCTTCAGAGGTTTAGGTATGTTTTTTTGGATTGTTCTTCAAAGCCCAACTTATAATTCGGTAGCCTATGTGGAAAATTAATGTTCAATGATGAATTCTCCAAGTTCATTGTGCTTGGGGAGCTGTTCTGAAAAGAAAGCAGTTAGAGAAATCGGTGAGGTGAACCTCCAGGTTGCCTGGTATAGTCTTCTCCCACTCTGTGTGAGGTCTTCTGAGGAAGGTCTAAGTAGTCATTGCCTGCAGCCCTTCCTCAGTCCCCCACCTGTAATTCAGCCCTCCCCATGGCCGTGTGATGGGGAATATTGCTTCATATTCTCAGATGGCTTTAATATACAGATAGCAACAAAGAAGTAGAGGCAGGCTTAGGACATACCATCACTGAAGCCCTACAGTTGTACAGTGGATGGCAAAGGGGACCTGAGGAGAGAAGGAAAGTGGAGTAATTTGTTTACTTTGGCACAGAGCTCCTGGGAGGATATCTCCTTACACACCAGTGTTTTAATAGAAAATATATTCTACTTTGGATCCGTCAGGAATTAGCTAATTGTTAAACTCTGCTAGGAAGCAGTGTAGCCTTTCAATATAGATTTTTTTTTTTTTCAGTAATAGTTCCATCATTCCTAGACAAGCACTCTATCTAGCAACTACTACAGGTTTAGGAAGACCCCTTGTTAGTTTTCTTTCCCTTAGATGTCTTTTTTTTTTTTAGTTTTTTTCTTAGTCCCTGTAGTTGACAAACAAGATTAAGGGATTCATTGTTGTGGAAAATATTGAAATCATTATAGGCTTTTTGGTCTTTCTCACTTTCTCAGACTATATAGGAGAGATTCCTTGTCCTCATATTCCCTTAGTTTTAGACAAGCTTTTGAGATCTTTCTTTTTTGTAGGCAAGGTCTTCCTTCCTGCAAACAAAATAAAAGTTAATGTTGTTATTGTTCTTTGTCCCAGACCTTGTCACTCTCCCCAGCTCACCCCCCTCCCTTTTCTTCTAACCAATATAATATCCCATTTTTCATTTGGAGAATGGCAGATTCAGGAGTGTTATAGGAAAAGCACTGGAGCAGGAATTCTCACTTGCTTGTCAGAATTTGGCTGCCAGTATTGTTGAACAAAACCGGCTAGGTGTGGATATTAGTAAATTTTCATCAAGTGAAAATGTAAGTGTGGTAAATGTAGAGTATACTACTTCTATTGCAGGCAGTGGTGAACAGCATATTCTGTAACTTTTAAAGCTGTCTTTTCAATTTAAACCTTTATGTTACTACATTATGTTTCTCAGTTGTGTATAAGCACAAAAGTATGTGTATACTTACCTTGTTGTAGGTAAACCATGATACAGCTTCAGAATTTGCTCTTCTGAGTTGCTTTTCCCTCTATTGTATCAGTAAAACTCTACAAGTAGGCAAAATATGGGTAAGTCAGTGCAGCACTGCAGTGTCTGTGGCAAGAAAAGTGCACGGGTTCAATTTCATCCTTTTAAAGGTAGTTCCTCAGTACAAGACAGCTCTGGGCATCAGTGTTCTGAAGTCAAAACAGATGGGACAAACAACATATAATATACTTGTGCTTAGCTGCTGCACACCTTCCTTTTTTTTGATAGTTGAGGACACTCTCATTATCTGGTTTATTTGCTATCACCTCCTCCTGTCACTTCCCAAAATGAAAAGTCCCTGAAAAGTAGAACTCCTTTTTTGACAAGTTAGGTAAATTGGGCTTTCTTCTAGGTGGGCTGAGGTTATTATTTTGTATTGGAAAGGCACCCTTGGAGAAGGAGAACATTCAGTACTCGTCTAGGTTCTAGTTGTGGTTTTTTTCCAGTAGTCTTAAAGGCATTGTCTGTTTCTTGTAATTCATTGGTGTTGATGCATATAGAACGTCTAATTTATGGATGAAAAGCTGAAGAGTTGGGGCTCTGTTCAAAGCAAGTTCCTTGTCCTACCTAGAGCAAGGCTTGTATTTTGAGATGATCTTACCTTAGTTATGACAATAACTGAGGAAGTTTCTGTTTACAAATCAGTATTTTGCACTTGGATACCTCCAGTATGGTGGAAATAATACAAACATAAAAATGGCAGCCCTTACTCCAGTGGGCTAACATTTTAAGCAGTGGGCTGATTGGTCATATTGCTGTACATGGGAGTTTTACATGCTTGTTTATGTGAATGTCATGCAGGTGGAAACAAATGAATAAATGAAAAATAGGCACTTGTAGGAGGCAATTTTTTTTTAATTACAATTCAAACTCTGTGTACATACAATTTGCCTTAGTATGGAGAGCAGCTACATAGTGGTTGTGTAGATCCAGATTGATATTAATGTAGCAAAAAAGACCTATGAGTGTTTTTCTTTGGGTATGTGTATGTGTGTGTATAGATAGACAAATAAAAATGTTTGGGTTAATTTAGGAAAAGTTTCTGAAAATTCTTTTTGAAGAATGAATGAAAAAGCTGCTTAAGGGGGTTGTATTAGTGATGGGAACCTCTTGAAGTAAAATGAGCTTTTCTGTAAGTATGATCGAACACTGCTTTGCTTTTCACACTCTTAATGCGTGTGTTGCTTGGCTGCTAACCATGGCTAAAAGGCATGAAGTCACAGGCAGCTATTAAAATGTTTAGATTCCTAGCTTGTAAATATTGCATTTCTCACAGAATTGGAGTGAAATCCAGTCTTATGTTTCTTGTTCATCCACTTCATATCCGTTGGGATGCAGCATTTGTGAAAGAATCAATTATCCATTTGTTAGAGAAGCTTTACAAATTATACATTAGCAGATTGATTTCTCAGGTTCACCATTTGGGGACTGATAGTATAAGGTGGGTTGATGATGAGTGTCAGGGGAGAAGGAGTTGCTACAAAGAACACAATTAAAAGAAGCTTTCTGAGTGGCTCTGAATTTACTCCTAATTGAAGAGCTGGCATAATCCATACTAAGTGTGTTTATTTCAAGCATTTTACATTAGGTAATTGATTATCACATGAGGTACATTTGTTGGTAGATGCTTGATTTTCCTTTCCTTTAAATTTAGGATTTTGCAAAAGCCTGCATTTAGATCTTTATGTGCAAGGTGCTTGTTAGCTTTTTCTCCCTCTCCCTAAACTTTTCTTTCTTCCATTAAGGTAACATTTTTGTTCTATAGTGTCAGCTTGACGTTATTGATTTTGAACAGTCAAACTTACTTATGTTGTCCAGAATTCCAAACATGTCTCCATCAGAAAGAAAACTGTAGCTAATGGAAATTCGGCTGAAGGCGTTTCTTCCTTCTTTGCCAGAACTTCCACACTTTATGAAATTCTGAAGCTGTTCCCAGGTTAATCATTTCAGTGTGTTTCCTTCCCTAGCTAACAGGATCCTCCTTATTGCCAGATTTGAATTATGTTGCTTTAGAAATACTATGTGTGTGCTGGAAGTACCGTTGTGACCACAAAGTAGTTGCGTGTTTTTCCTTGTTTGCTTTAGGGGTCCTGATTAGGTTAAAAAAAATTACCCAATGTAGTGCTAATTAAGGAATTATTAGTAATTTCCTCAACATTTTATATGCATCTGCCTGTGTTTTTATGGCATGGAGTTTAAGATTAGATCTTCTGTTGGTTGAGTAATATTGACATGGATGATACATTCCTAACTTTTAGATTGACACGTTGACCTCAGATTGCTGTCGTAATTCTTTTTTTTTTTTTTTTTTTTAATACGATGCCTGTAAATTTGGACAGTTTTTTTTCCCACCCATTTAAAATACCTTTAAAACAATCAACTGACTAAACCCCAGAGCATATCCTGGTTCTGACTGTATCAAATGATCAGTCCTCCAGACCGTGATGAGTTACTGACTACCTGTGTCCTCTCTAACATTGAGTGATTCTTCATCTTTTGTTGACCTGTAAAGGTGGATGTTGCAGGAAGGGCATTTATCCTCTGTACTGTAAAACCCAAAGCCTATTTTCTTTTGCCAGGCAAGTTAAACTCTTCAGTGGGTTAGCTGGAATAAGGTTTAAAAAAAACACAAGGGAAAGATGGTTGTAGCTCCATGGATGAGTTGATAATGTTTAATAAAAAAAAAAAAGTAGAAGCAGGGTAAGGGAGGGTAACCCACAAAATTCTCTGCTACTCTTGTCTGAAATATCAAAATTACCACAGGGTGTTGACAGGATGTGAACACAACTAAATTTGAAATGGTAAGTAACTTTGCTGACTGGCACAGGAGTGTATTTATAAGAATAATTGATATGAAAAGATGAATTGGAGCTGATTCTAGAAGAAACACTTTGTTTTGGATAACACATGTACCAGTTTTATCTGTGGTCTTTTATTTCTGATTTCCTGGATAGTTTCAGATGCAAATCTTAAGCAGCTTTTCAGTGGAATGTAGTTCTGGAGATGGTAGGCTTGACTTTGCTCTGAACAAGAAGATCCTGGCATTAGCTATTCTTCCCTTTGCTGGAACTTTATTTTAAAATGCATTTAATATTCAGACTTGATTGTTTTTAAGTTCATGGTCTATCATCACTTTCTGAGCTCCTTGTTTTTAAGTTCGTGGTCTATCATCACTTTCTGAGCTCCATAGAAAGTTCTGACTGGTAAAGTGCGTGAACAAGCTAGTAGCCAATAGTGCCAATTCAACTTGAGTGCTGAAAAAAAAATACTCTGTGTTTGGTTTGCCTTGTGTACATCATCTAGAATAGCATCTCCTGTTGGAACTTAGCTAGAGATTTGTGTAAGTGAGCAAGTCTGCTTTTAGTTGAATTTATTTGTCTTCCCTGGTTGTCATCTGTGTATACTGCAGACAACAGGAAAAAAAGAACTGGAGAAAGTAAAAGTTAAAAGCAACTAATAGGGGTGTTGGGCATGCAGAAGGCTTGTAACAGGTTGCCAGTTATATAGAGAGTCATGAAATACCGTATCATCAAATTTCTACTTAATAAACCAGTTCTGATGTATCATGTCCAATTTTGAATGTGGAAAAAAATGCACATACTGTGAAATTGCCTTTTTCCATAGTATTCTGTATATATATAAGGAGAGGTTTTGCCTTTCTAGACATTGTTTGGTTACCTGAGTGCAATCACACATTTCATCTCCAAAGTCTGCCATGTGGCTTCCAAACTGCAGTGTGATAGATAAATTCCATCATCCTGCTCCTCATCTTCACCTTTTACATGAAGATAACTTCATGTAAAAGAATGTTTAGACTTCATAGTCTACCTTGCTTACTTCCTTCACTTCACTTTTTGACTGTCAAACTTTATGAAAGCCATTTGCCAGCACCATGGGAACAGTGTGGACTGCAGGACTGAGCTGTCAACTCTTCTGTAGTGTCCTATTTTGTTTCATTTTGTCCTGGGCTTTGTTGCAGTAGAGTGTCTCCAAGAAGGCCCATCACGTGGGAGTGCTGCTAAATCTACTCTTGCTGGTCATGTCAGCCCTGATGGCAGATGTAGGTGCTAGAGAGATGAACCATTTGAACACTGTAACTTAGTATATGATCCTGTGTCAAGGTGGGACTAATCAAGATGGTCTTTTTGCCTTTCCAATTGCAGAGTAATAAAAGAAGAACTTCCATGAGAAAATTGTGGTAATGGCAACTTAGATGCAGAACAAAAAATCATACTGCTTCCATGACGAACTTAGTTGAACATTTATGCTTGTCCTTTCAGAGGGCCAGAGGTGTTTCTCATTGTAGAGGAAATGGTGGAGACATGCTGGCATTTCTTTTTTTTTTTTTTTCCCTACTTCAGCAGAGCCAAAATATTCTCTTGCACCTTGATGAGCAAAACAGAATCACAGAAGTTTAAAACAGAAGTTTAGAAAGGCATTTTCAAGGTAAGGCAGGAATAAAAGTGCATGCTAGCAATTTTTGCAGAGCTTCTAAAAAGTAAGACTGACAACTGACATGTCTTGCCTTACTCAGCATCTTCCAGTCCTGGAATTAGCCAGCTGTGTGTGTAGCATCTGAGAATCAGAGCTTTCACAAGAGTGTTGACCACACCAGCAGGCTGATGGGCTTGGGCCGTGCTCCTCAGCTGACACCCCCCAAAAGTGTCAGGAGGAACGCAGCCAGGGAGCGTGCACCGGGTGCCCGCACCCCAAGTGATGCGCTTTCTTCCGATTTTGATATGCCGCAAGTCAGTGTAACCACTCTGTGGCAAATGAAAATACTTCTGTAATACGTAAGTCAAGGAAAGCTAGTTTGACTTCTTCCTCGGCAGTGCACTTTTTGGTAAACGACGCACAGCGGAAAGACCACTTTGTGATAGGCAGTAATTGCAGTATTTCCATGTAACATTTTGCGGTGACACATAGTAAGACCAAGAGTGGTGTCTCCTGCGTGCAAAGAAGTGGGAAAGCAAAAGGGCTGGTAGCATCCTTTTCCCAAATCATCAGGCAACTGTTGCAGTGCAAGTCTCAGTTGTTCAACCTTGATTAGAAAGAAGCTCCTAGAAAACGAAATGTGATTTGAGCATATATTCTTTTCAAGGTGGAAGAGAGGAAAACTTCATTTCCCTGAGTTGGAATTTTTTTTATGTGTGAAAGATTACGGGGAAAAGCTTTCCAAAGGCTGCGAGAAGACCTCAGTTTATCTCCTGTAGATAGTCCATCTGGACAGTGTCTTTTTATATAACTTTTTATTATGTGCTTTTTATGTAATTCCAACTGCCATAGCGCATATAAGGACCTGTGATGTTTCAGACACAGTTGTGTAACATCTAATGTGACCCCATGACTCCAGCACTGTTCCAGTGACACTTTCTTTTCACACAGGCATATGATGGATTTCTCTTTTATCATGCTCAAAACCGCAGAAGTGATCTGTTTTGTGGCTCAATCCTTTCAAAATTTTATGAGAGTAAGAAAAGTTGTTCTTAAATGTGTAAGAGAGACTTACTTGGGTGACGATCCTTCAGTGGTGCTTGAAATGATGAGGTATTTGTTACAGAGGGTGAAATCAGGATCATGGTACATAAGAAGGTTCTTGGTACTTCAGTATAATTGGATGGGGTTTTGTATGCGAGAGGATATGCATTGCGTTACCCAAATGATGTTTTATATGTTAGTCCGCAGTACTTAAGGTAGGGATAGATGTTTAAGCTAAAGTAAGCAGTAACAGATGCCATATAACCCTGTAGATTAGAACCAAAAGTCTATCTGAATAGGGAAAGGAAAACTTATTAAATTGGGGCAGTGTTCAGGCTTTTCTCAGTATTTGTCTAAGAATGAGTACACCTATGTTGCACTTCAATACCTTCTAGTTCTCACTTCTGAGAACACTATTAGAGGCAAAAATGAAAGCAAGAGAAGGGTTTTGAAGGAAGAAATAATTACCACTATAGCCATCAGACCAAACCAGAAGAATTTTCAGTTGCTTTGATGCCTTGTGTGGTCAGCGTGTTTTATGCTGATTTTTGATAGTGGGAGACATTCTTGACAGGTGGCTGGTGCAGATGCTCAAGGTCTGGGAGCCTGGCACTTCCCAAGAGCTCCAGAGCCCTGAGGTGCGTAACTGCAAAAAATGTCAAATTTCCGGGTTACGCCAAAGGCTGGAAAGAAGGCTGTCTTTTGGCATTGTCGTAGAAATACCTGTTCTGTGGGGGTTTTTTGATTCGTGCTGCTAAACATTACACAGCCGTGAACACACAAATCTCAGGAAGTGTGGGGAATGTTAAAGGATGTGATTGGTGATGTAACTTTAAAGTCAACTTTGAAAGTGTTTTTTCTTTCTTTTCTTTTCTTTCTCTAGAGCCCAGTGAAGATAAATCAGATCAGCCTGGATGAAAGTGGAGAACACATGGGTGTTTGCTCAGAAGATGGCAAGGTACAGCAAATCCATTTATGTATTTAATGAAGGTAGCAGGTAGTCTTCAGTATTATACTTGAGATAATTGTGATACCTGTGGAGTTAATTCCTGCATTTAGCCACCACCACTTTGACCATCTCCATTTTGAGAACTGGACTCACCTTTGAATACTCAAAATTAAAGTCAAATATATTTTGCACAAATGTGCTGTAGGAAAAGTAATTACAAGAATGTCAATAATGTAACTGGTATTAAGCTGATTAACAGCTGTGGCAGGAGGACATGTCACCTTAATCATTACTGCTGTGCCAGTTATACTTCAGTGACTACTCTGCTGTTCCTGCAAGACAGTAGTTTAATGCCTTTCTGCTATAAATCCACAAAATTGGATTTTGTGGGCATGATTTCTGTGGGCTGGTGGTTTTCATTTTCACACACGTTATGAATGTTTCTCTTGAATTATAGAATCTTTTGATAAGCAATCATAGTTTATCAGAAGAATAAAGTGTCTTACAACAACCACATTAAATAAATGTAAAATCAATATATGTACAGTTTCCTAAAAAACTGGCACCTACTTCCTTGACTGAGGACATATATCATTTGTGCAGTGTATAACTAACAATTATCAGTGCTTCTCTGGAATGTTGAGCTGTGACATTTAGTGGTTTTGGTGATTGATTTTCCACTTATACGAATGTCTTTTTTGTTTTTAAGTCGATGGCAGTCTTTTCTAATGTTGGTTTGCAATGATAAAATTCTAATGCACAGGGTGTATTTGAGCTTCTCTTTTAATATAATTCTCATATACAAATGCAGTGCATTAAAAATCATTTAAATAATTTCTCAATATCCATCTGACCTACTGAGGAGAACATTTCTTGCAGAGTAGACTTGGAGGAAGGAGGAATGTCGGTGATCCTAATGGATGCATCCCTTTCAGTAGAAGTTCTATAAATTAAAATTGGGTTTTGCAGTAGGCAAAATGGGGAAACAACCCCTTTAGAGACTGTATGTGCTTGGTTTTTTTCCTTCCAAATAGGTGGGTTTTTTCTCAACAGGCAGGCAGCCAGTGTATGTATCCAAGCCTTTTGTTTCTCAGAGATATCTTGATGTCAGTATCTTGACACAGTAATTGGGATACTAGTGCCTATCAGAGTGGGTTGTAGAATTTTACAGCCTGTGAGAAACACAGCAAGAGTGTCCTAATTGTCTAAGCAAGATAAGGGAAGGGTCAGTAATTGTGCAAGGTAGTAAAAATGTTGAGCTAGCATTGTTGGTTTGGGTATTTTGAATGGTGGGGGGAAGCAAGCACTTGCTGTGGGGGCTCCTCAGATGTGACTGTGGGTTACTGACTCGAAATATGTATTTTGCAGTGAGACTACAAGCCACACACATCTTTCCTATGTGAAATTAATATTAAGGATATGTATCTGATTTCAGAAACGTTCACACTCCTATACTTTAAATGGTGAATCTGTCTTCATTTAGTGAAATGGCTATTGTAGATCCAGTAGGTGACATTACATGCTATACAAGGCAGTCTAAACTATGGTCCCCAAGCCAGGGCTAATTCTAGTAATGTTTTTGACACAGAGATGGGAGTATCACAAGTACAATATTAATCATATTTGCATTTATAGAGTCCAGGGACATTGATGCTTCAACTTATTCTACACTGAAAAGCTCATCTGGAGATTTGAAAGATCTGTGTGTTTTAGAAGTTAGACTTTCCAACTGTCCTAGAAAGGTGTGTCTCTATGAAAGAATCCACCCCTAAAATGGCTGAAAACACATACTTGTATGTTGTGCTACTGTATAAGAAAATGGCAGAAATTCATGGCCAGATAATGTAGCACTTCTAGGTTCTGCGTCATGAAAGTGTGACTTTACACTCCATGTAGCTTTTTCCTTACTACAGTGGGAGTGTTTGTATTGTGAGTAGTTGAACACTTGTAGAAGTGGTTGCGAAGTCATCATGAACTCAGATAAATAAGTAAAAATAGTGAAATCCTTTTTTTTTTAAAAAAAAAAAAAAAGTGAAACAGCTTAGTTTTCTTGAATGAGTTTTAAACAAAAAAAAAGGGGTATCATAAAAAGACGTGAATTTTGAGCCAGCTGGGTTGATGCAAGTATTTTCTACAAATTAATGAAGATACGTCCTCTAGACAACTGCAAAAGATTTTGGCAATAGGCAGGGAGGGCATTTTCCCATATCAAAGTGGATCCAATATGAGGGGGATAGAAACCAGTTATCTTGAAGGAAGGCCTTATGATGAGAACCCCCTCCTCATATCTGTTCTTCTGTTGGATGTATTTTATTTTCCTACTTTTTTCTTTCTTTTCCCACTCTCAAACTAGCTTTGGACTAGCTACATTGACTGGGAGGGGGGCATAGCAGCACAGTGCAATTCTCTAACCCTCTTCTTGTTGGGTGGCATCCAGACCTAATGTCAAAACCTGGCACCTGTATGTCATAGGTGGCCAACAAGTGCTTTGGGAGCCACTTGCAGCTTTTCTGTACTACACGTTTGGTTCTTTGAAAATATTCCTTGTCAATGGACTCAACTGCAGCTGGTCACCACTGGCACAGAAAGGAACAGAAATCGAAACCACCACCACTATGCTGGCTGGGGAAAATGGCTGGGTGTTGAAATACTAGTGTCTAAGAGGAGAATTTTGGTGCTGGAATAAATAGAAGGGGAAGCAGGCTTGCAGCTTCAGAATTGTGGAGGTTTTTTAGGTTAATTTTTGCCTACTTATATGCTGTCTTGAAAAACTTGGATCTGACTCCCAGTTTTGCGGAAACACTCTTACTATCTTCTATCTTACTGTCATTACTAACAGTAATATAATTTGCATCCTTATTGGCTTGTAACTTTTTTTTATATGAAGAAATATAAATTATGTTGAAAACCCATGTGCTTACATGTTTTAGTGTCATGTTTAATGCTTGTAACAACATTTCTGTTAAGAGTATCTGTGAAGTATTACATTGATCATTTTTCAAGAAATGTGGCTTGTAGATAAAATGTGTTTGTTTTCCTGCCTTTTGATCGCTGAAGGTTGGCTGCTTCTTCCACATAAGAAAGCCAAGAAACAGCTATGTCTTTATGCACTGGAGTAGTGGGTTCTGGATATTTAAAATCTGAGAGGACTGGCAAAATGTAGTGGACTCTCATAATGAAATCCTTTTTCCAGCTACCCAAAAACATCATGAGTTGAGTGGGGATAGAAAGTAGAAATAGATAAATCCAATATAGGTTTGTAATATCAAAAGAATCTGTTTCTCTCTGAAGAATAAAAAACATTAAGAAGTAATAAACTGTTATATGGTGTCCCTAGAGTAAACATGATAACATGTATTTTATGCTGAGTTGTTTTTTCCTCTTTAGTTAACTCCATTTTGTTTTCATACTCTTAAAGGAATATTATATTGCCATGTTTGATGTAGTATTGTAAAATGTGGAAGGCACTGTTGCTAATGTTAATTTTGATTAGTTTTAATTTGAGAGGGGTGTTTTGTTGTTTTTGAGGATTTTGCTTCCATGGAATTTGCAGTGTTGTGTTTTAACCACATCTATTCTTTTTCTTCCTCTTCTCTCTGTCTTATTTTCTCTGTCCCCCGTTTCTTATTTTGTTTAGTGTGTTGCGTTGGAAGTGCTGTGCCAACTGATGAAAACAAAAACACAGAAAACAAAATCCTCTAGACATCAGCCCGAAGGTTTTCTAGGCTTACAGCCAGACCCAACTCAAATAAAACCCTTTGGTTGGCTTACATAATCACAGCTTTGCGATGCATCTCACTGTCTCCAAATATTGATTTTCCAATCCTTTGGAGCAGTAGCTCAGCCCTACACAGTGCATGCAGCAGTATTTTTAAAGCGTGTTGTTAGAGGCAGTGTATTCGCTAATGAGTAATGGACAGAGCTGATAATGCTGCTTAGGAGATGTATCCAGGAGACAAGCTTGAAAGGGAGATGAGGTGGTTTGAGATGTTTTTAACTTCACTGAGACTGCTGAACTTTGAGCCATTCTGAGGATGGCTTCGTTCCTCATTGATGGCTTCGTTCCTCTTGTAGTTTACCTGAAGTCTAATTTTTTCACTGTCTCCTTGACTGTCTGCAGGAATTTTGGGGGTTCTTGTCCTCTGAACTGATCTTTTTGGAGCCATTAAGCCTCACTTTTTGTGGCCCATTATTGGTATTTACTGGCTTTGTTCTGCAGATCTTTGTCTAGTGGTTTTTTTATTTTTTGTTACTATTATTTTTTGGTTTTCCCCTTGAAGGAATCATGATGGGGATGGGGAGAGAGAAAGAAATAAGGTTAAAAGATCTCTTAGATCTTTGAGTCCCAACTTGTTGAACACGCAGAGCAGAGTTACTGCAGGGATTACCTTTTCCAGAAAATAAGGGTGAATGACTGAAGCTGCCTGACAACCTTCTAAAGTAGATTTGCTGTCAGATACAGTTTTCCACTGATCGCTCCATGGGATGCTTTTTTTTCCTTCCTTTCTCCCACCAGCAATGTCCATCCCTGCTGGGGTGATTTTGTTCCAGCAGCTTCTGGCAGTGGGTGGAAACATCTTAAAATCATAACGAAAAAGCAAACCAGTTATTATTCTTTGTGGAAATCGCAATTAGTAAATCAGTTACTAATTCCTGGCCATAAGTCTTCAGCTCTATTTTACTTCTAAGTTCTGTAGGAACTGAGTTGTCAGCTGTCTCATCTGAGAATTGGAGAAGGGAATTTTGCATGTTGGATGAAGAGAGATGAGCCTAGAAGAGGGTTGTACTTACAAAACCCTTGAGAAACCCCATTCTGTAGTCATAGCATCTAATAGTGTTTCTTAACACGTGATACCTCTGTACCTGTTCTGTGAGTAACGGGAAGAAAACATTTAAAAATCTGTTAATTCTTTTGCCAGTAGAAACATATTTTCTTTTTGTTTTTTTTTTTTAATGTTGAACCTTCTTCACGTGGATTAATTCTGATAGAATGTACTGAGACATCAACATAGATGAGAAGGGAGCAATCTTCAGAGAAAGACATTTCCAGGGGTCATGGCATAAAACAAAATAGCACTGAATGCACTTGGGAGGAGGAGAGGATGCCAAGAAACATATGGGACTTGGTTTTCGTGCTGGTTTTGCCTTATTGTCACAAATTTCTTTTTTATTATGTAAATCCTGTGTTGCTTGGAGGGGAAAAAATCCTACAGTTCTTTCTCAAAAAGGAAGAGTTTTTAATTTATCTTCCCCTGAATGCTACTATGTTGCTCTTACCTTGCTTAGATCAGTATCTGTTGAACAGATTTGATCAGCCTAAAGCAAAAGCAACATACAGTTTTTGCTATTTGTAACCAAAAACCAAAAAGATTCAAGTAAGTACTTTTGCACTGCTGCAAATATTGAGATACGCCATAATAGAAGCCCAAGATGTCTCAATTAACTCTGAATTGTTAAACGTGACTTTTTTCTTTAGGAAAAAAATGTAACTGTTAGCATTCAAGTTAATCTTCTAGTTGTTAGTGATTTACATTCGCCTTTAATTGTCAAGTGGTTATTAGGTAAACATTTTTGGGTTTTTTTTATATACTTCTTCAGGTGCAGGTGTTTGGATTATATTCATCAGAAGAGTTTCATGAAACATTTGACTGTCCGATTAAAGTAAGTGCTTGTTTTAATCTTTAGTAATTGTGTTGTTGTCGTCTTTAATAACAGAAAGGTCACATCGAATCTAAATGAGAGAGAGGAATACTGCTTCCTTGTAATGTTATTCAAGTCACTGTAAAATAGTTACCTATCTCAATATAAAGCTTTTGATCTGGTTAGGCAGGAAGAAAGCCAATCTTGGTTTTGTAAGAAGTATTATTGAGTTTTTCAAATACAAAAGGCAAAGTGAAAGAGAAATTGTCTTGTTTCAGCTGTTAACCTGTCTCAACCTATTTCTTTCTTTGTAGATCTGTGATACAAATTTTAAGGGTTCTGCTAACTGTGAAGTCAATATTTTGCAACCAATTCACATCCATTAAACCTACCTCAGGATAAGGCAATGGGTGGCGATGCTGATGTACCCTGTCTGAAGGGAAAACTTCAGCTATACTCTGCTTGAGAGACACGTGGCTGCCTGGCTCTTGAAAAAGCACCTTTAGTAGGCATATGGGAAGATCTAGGTTTTTTTTAAACAAGAAATGTTTCTTGCAGGAGGAAAGGTGGTGTGGGCTAATGATTGCATTTTGCTGCTTGGGGTCTTCCATGTTGCAGCTGCTGGGGGTGGGGGGCAAAGGAATGAGGTCATTAAGTTTTCACACACATCAGATGCGACTCGCTTGCCTCCTAGGGCCTTACCTCTCTTACAGCTGGATCTCCCACACTTGACACATAACACATAAGGCAAAGAGGCTGTTTAAGGTGCATTGATGCTACACAAGGTTGTCCTGCGACAGGGCTGAGGTGTGTGTGCCCTCTAGGCAGGCCCCAAACAAGACTTGCTCAGGGTAACCCTTGCTTGCAGCAGTCCTGTGCTACACGGTCCTAATTCTGCTGCCTGCTGTGCAAAAAGGTAGTTGTTCAGTGTAACGTGGCCCTCAGTGTCAGGTGTGTGACTTGTTGTGTGCCATATAATACAGAGAATTTTTGTCTTTTCTAGGAAAAACACAGAGATGTCTGAAACAACTAGGCTCTACTTCAGAGAAAGAACTCAGCTGTAATACTTGATACTTGGCGCAAAGGGTTATCTAGTTTAAAAAGTGATGTGATGCTCCCTAATACTATTTTTTTTCCTTCTCTCCCCACTCCCCAGATTGTTGCTGTTCATCCTCATTTTGTAAGATCCCACTTCAAGCAATTTGTAACAGGAGGGAAAAAGGTAAGCAATCATAGTGTAATGAACTTAAGCTATCTTTAAATAGCTTTTAAAAATAGCTCAGAAGGCTATGTATGTGATTTTTAACACCTAGAGCAAAGAATTCTGCTTTTTCTGCTCTTTATGTATTGTATTCCAAAACATTCTTACTTAATTAAGACTAATTCCAGTGGGGGGGAAGTGCACTTTTTATGTTAAAAACGTATTGCAACGAGTTGAGCTTTAGACTAGATATATACTTCTGTCTGCATAGTCTGGAAAAAATGTCATTTGCATTTCCTAGGCCAGATTTTCTCCATTCATTTTAATTTGTTGAAGTGGGAGTAGAAGTTAGACCTTAATACTGATCTTTTACAATGCATGTTGGTCTTGGTGTTTGGGATTGTTCTTTTGCTTTACCTGTGGGTGATTGCTTTGCTTTGTTTTGTTTTAAAGTAAACATACCAAAGTATCTTCATCGGTTCTTGATCATGGTATGGGTTTGTTTGTTTGTTTGTTTTTAAAGTAATTCAGGGGAGCTTTTGGTACAGTAGAGCTCCCACTTGTTGAAGTACTTGTATCTGCGAAGTTTAAGTCTTCTACTTGGGGCAGATGTTATTTTAAATGTGCATTAGGCATCTTACTGGTGTAGGGTGCAATTGTGACTTCCAGATTACAGCTGTTTCCAGGTCCTACAAGTATTTTGTATCACATTGCATATTTTCAGTCAAAATATGAAAAGTTTGATTTGGAACAGCTTCTCAAATTCATGGAATTTTCCTGTTGCCTTCTCTTATGAATTAAGGATGAACAATCCTCACTTATAGATGCATCAAACCAAATGCCGTGGCTCTCCCTTACCAGCATGTAAGAAATACAGACTTCTAGTGCTGAATACAACTTAATTTTCATTAACAGTTCAATATGTTTCAAAGCATAGCTGTGTTTTATTTTGCTTTTTAACTGGCATGTATGCTTGACAGCTTTTCCTGGCTGGTAGGAGTTGGTGTTGTCCTTAAAATAATGCACAGTCAGTGTATGTCTTTGTCAGCCACCAGTTTGTGAAGCTTTTTAGTGCTGATAAAAGTGGTATGGAAAGAGAGAAGCAGGGAATTAATAGAACAGGGCTCCGTCAGGTGGTAAAAGAGCTTGCATTCACCTGATGCCGAACAGAAAAAAACATCAGGGAGTTAACACATTCTCTTTGGTTATCTTTGATTACTTGACAGGTTGTTTTATATTCTGTCCTCTGGGGAACGGTATACTCGTTCTTAATGCATTCGTTTTTTGCTGAGGAACTTTCCTCTTCAGGAGAACTTTAATTGACGCCTTAACATAAGGTATTTAGCATTGAAATAAATGTCCCTTGATGCTTGTAATTTGATTTTATTGATACATAAAACCAACAAATAAAACCTCTTAGCCTTGTGGTAGGAACCCTTCCCTTTTCTCCTCTCCTCCAACAGGAGAATATATGCTTGTATAACAGCAACAACAAAATACTCTGTGAGAATTCAGAAAGTTAAATTCCACCTACTTACTTATTGAAGATATTTTTTTTCTTTTCTGAAAAGAAAAAGGCCTTGAAAAACATCCCCGCTTTTTATTTACACCTCTCCTTGAGTGTAAAGCCGAAGAGCTGTATGGGGGCAGCAGGCAACAGGGAGTTGGTCCACAAGAGCAAGGAGAAGGAGGCTGAAGCATACCACCACAGGCTGCAGACCTCGCATCTCTCACCATGTCTCTGGAGGTTGTGTAGTTGGGTGAACCCCTTTGGAAGGGGAACGGGACCTCTGGTGGCTTCTGAGGTCTCTGCACTTCTAGCCTTTGCATGGACACAGCGACTTCATAGCTGATAGCTGGCAGCAATGGGAGGCATGCTGCCTGTCTTCCCCACTCACACCAGGGCAGGGATAGCAGAAAGGATGGAGATAAGGCTGTCCTCATTTTGGATCAAGCTTACGAGAAAAGCTTTGCTTAAGGCTCTCATGCTGTGCTCCTTGCCTGCACTGCATTCAAAAACATAGTGTGAAGTGTGTGAACTCTTTGCACAAAGGGTTTCGGGGTCTGTGTTTGTTTTTTGTTGTTCTGGGAGATGGTGACATCATGTATATTAGCGTTTTAAATGTTGGGTTTTTTTAGAATAGTTTGCTAAGATAGTTTGGCTAGACAAAAGGACACAGAAAGAAAGAAATGTGGTCACTTCCTCAAACCCCTCTAGTTGCATTACGAACATTTTTGTCTCAGAGTATGTAGAAGTTGTTCTTGATTTCCTGCTTGAGTTTCATGCTGATTCTGGTTTACAGTGAAACAAAGTAAAGAAGCCAAATGACACATGCACACAGGAAGCAAGAACTTTCCCCCCTGACCTTAAGGCTCAGGTTTTTCTCATCTCAAAAAAACACTTTTAATATCTGCTTAAATTTATTAATTTTATAGCCAAGCATCTGCTTCAGTAGGATCTGTAATGGGTGGGGTGAGGGAGTTATAACTGTAAATTACCACCTCCTTAATTTTTGGGAAATACACAGTTCTTCATAACAGTATAAAATGTATAAAAAATATACTTTTCGGTTCAAAGACCCACTGCAGAGCATTATGCAAATATTCAAGCTGAGCAACAATCTCTTAATTAGGGGGAAAAAAAAGTGTAGAGAGAGGAAGGGGAAAAAAGCTAAGTGGTGTCCTTCAGGGATGTGTGGTTCAAGTCCTCAGTTCCCAGCACAGGTGGATGTTTGGAACTTGGGTGAATTGCTGTGTGATGCTGAGATTTGCCATGTCTTAGAAGCTCAGCCCGACCTAAAGCTGACTTAAGAGCAGTGCTCCCTGGGGTAACTGTTTAAATCATTGCAGCTTCTTGGAAGCTTAACTCTACTGTGCATATGTGTATACAGTTAAGGCGGGTACTAGTGTCCTTTAAGAGCAGTTTTTCTCTAAATTGTGTTATGAAGTGATTAACCAATTTCAATTGTTTGCTTACTAAAGCACTAGTTTCCATTAAGCTTGGAATAGTACCGTTGCCTTGTATTTTGGGCTGGAAAAGCTTTTTTTCACCCCTTTTTTTGAACGAATTAATGTTATCTGTGCCTAGAAAGAAGGCAGGTATTGTAGAAATGTTGACACGATCACAGTGAGAAGAAATAGGTACCATACTAAATAGAGGTGCTTCCCTGCTCCCCTCCCCCTTATCTCTGCAATTAACTACAGCACCGTTGTGATGACTTGGCAGATGGTGGTAACCCTGAAATAATAATGCCGTATATTGTAAATAACAGGGCATTCCTGTCCAGAGTAGACAGTAGAGCTTCAAAGCAAGGGAAAAGACAAATACTGTGCTATTGAAGGCCATAACCTTCTACCTTTTAAAAAAGGGTCTAATCTTAAAAAATAACAGGGTAAAAGCCAACTAAATGAGGGTGGTAAAGCTGAAAACAAGGTGTTTTTCTTTAACCGTTACAGTGCTGGTCTTTCCCAACACATCAACTAAATGAATGTTATTGCAAAGTCCCAGTATCCATTATATCCAGAGGGTTAAAGAGGCAGAACTAACAGAGAGAAGAATGAAGGATATCTCAGTTCCAAAGTCAAGGTATCAGCTACTGCATCTTATGTAAACATAGCTTAGAAGAGCAGGACAACTTGAGGTTTCTTTCTTAGCAAAGGCATTGATGAGACTCCCTATTTCATGTTTTGATTAACATCAATAACCAGACACAAAGGTTTTTGTAGTAAAATTCGTAGGAGAGTGAATCCTGTGGAGTGATTGAGTCACTCTGCTGTATGTGTAGTAAGTAAGGTTTTTGGAGGGATTCTCTACCTAGTAGGGTAGTGGGGACCCAGCACAATTAAGGAAATGGATTCTGAAGTCAGTATGGAGTAGGATATTCAGTATCTTAAAGGACTGGGCTGCTCGTTTGCCTAGGACATATGTTTTGTCTTATAAGTGTTGATTTGAGTATCCAGTCTGAAGCAGTTTAAGGGCTAGGGAATCAAGATAAAACTGAAAATTTACCCTGTGACTGTCAGCAGTCACGTCTTTGTATCTATTTGTGTCTATATCTACGTAATATATTTTATATATATGGTGGAAATAGACATAAAAATATATTTTTTAATGGGATCTGTATTTCTTTTGCTGGAGAAAATACACTATAAAAACTGGTTTTCAAGTGCAGATGTGTCTGAACACGTTTGTCCAATTTATCCTCCCAGAATTAGCATCTGAGAATATTGGTGCCCATGCTTAAACATTAGACTCTCTTTTCTTTGTCTCTTATAAAAGCAAAGAGAGCTTTGTGTTAACCTGGTGCAAATTTCTCATTATAAAAAAAAAAAAAAAGTCTAAAATACTATTTCAATGTTAGAATCCTGGGCTGGACCCATGGTGTCTCCTGCCTCAGACACAAAATGAGACGGTCTAAATTCCTTGCCACTCCAGGTGGAGCAATATCATATACAGAGAAAGGATAGTGATTGTGAACAATGCACAAGCAGGAAGAGAAATAGCGTTTTGGGGATCTGCAACTGCTGTTGTGGGTAGTGGAATTTGTATATTAAAGTCAAGTCTGCCAGGGTATGTCTCCAATTTTTTTTTTTTAATTGTCTGCTTTTTAGTGTCAGCAGATGCGCTTTGCTTCGTGAGTAAGTAGATGACCTTTACCTCTGAACCCTATGATATGTACTTCATAATAACTGGTTGGACTACTTTGACAAATTATTAAATTGTCAGGATGCTGTTTGCAGCACAGTCCATTTTTAGAAAGGAGATAGTCAGCTGTTTGGCATTATGTTGGGTAGAAGAGTACCAGACAAGAAAGGCAGATTGCTTTGTAAGCTATAAAATGTCAGTCAGAATACTCAAAGGTCTGGTTTAAGTGAAGAAAGAGTAAATACTGTGGCAATTTGTGTCCATGCATTGGATAATTTACCATAAGCAGGAAACAAGCTGTAGCAGCAAGGAAGCCATGATAATACAGGTCTGCGATTTGCTTGCCGTGATGTATAATGCCTGGATGTATCCCATATTATTGAGCAGATGAGGCTTTGATATGTAGTGATGTGCTGTTTGCTTAATAAGCAGATTATTTGGCTTACATTTCTTCTTTATTATTATTGGATGTGCATTTCTTCTTTATTGTGAAAAACAAAAACATTCTCCTTGTGCTGTAACAAAGAAATTTGGTTTGTATAAAGAGAGAATGGATCATAGTCCTGTGTGTGTGGAACCTATAGTTGTGTGTTTTGCAAAAGTCTGTGTAGAAAGCTTTTTTCACTACCTGAGGTGGCAAGCGAGGAGGATCTAAATATATTAAATGTGTAAGAGCTCGTGTTTCCGCCTGCAAAGCTGCAGGACTTGCTTTCCAAGGTGTTAATTCTGTAGCTATTTGTTAATAGGCGACAGCTGGAATCTAGCAGTTGAGTTATTAAAAGTACAGCCTAATAGAAGTCCTGTGGCATTTGTTTGTATTGAATTTCTCTAGGTTTCTTGCTTCTCTGTCCATGAACTACAGCAGCAGCTCCTGTTTCGTATCTCACCATTGCCATCACTTACCTCGCAATGCCTGCCACAGCCTCCTTGCTTGATTTCCCTTGACTGCACCTCCTGCCCTCCCCTCCATCCACACCCCTTAGACAACAGCATTTTGTGACGATACTTTGAAAACTCATCTTCAGTTGAAAACTTGAGGCTTACATTATTCTCTGCCTCGTTTGAGCTCATCCAGTCCATCGCTGTTCCAAACAGAAGTGATAATTTTTTATTGTTGCTCTATATTTTCCTAGGGATGCACGATTAAACAGTAAGTCTTCATGTGGCATGCTGTTCTGTGTTACTTTCAGATATCTGTTAATCTTGGCTGAGCCTGTAAATGTTGTTTTTATGCTGAAAACAATAAATATCTATAGTAATCACTTGTAACCATGGCAGTAGGGCTTTAGGTTTTTGTGATCTTGCCTGGCTGAGGGAGAGTTGGTGACACAAGTGCCAAAAACCAGAACAGATGCCACAGGTAGGCACATCTTCACACTCAGGCAAACAAAGAAAATACAAGGACTTTTTTCCTAATTTTTATTTTGTGAAATAAAACCAGGAAGGGTGGCTTTTCAGTTACAAACCGAAGTCTCAGCCTTTTTCTTCTGTAAAACTCCTCCAGATCTTTACAGAAAAGGTGCTGTGTTGAAATGAAGTAATGATGCTGTGCATAGTGCTTCAGTAAAAGTGTGTCTCCTTTGAAACGTTTAACTGTGTGAGAACAGACATCTTTTATTTCAGCGCTTTGAAGGTGGTATTTGGTAGTGGGATGAAATTGAATCGAATTACTTCACCATAGTGATGCTACCGATGCTGCAGTCATTGGTCTCTGTTCAGAGGACTGAGAATTCCTGTATGTAAAGACTGGGATTACATGTAATTAGTGTTAATGCTAATTGCATGATAGGCTCCGTTAAATTCAAGCACTAATCTATTCTCTTTAGCAGATACACTCTAAAATAGAGTTTTGAGCTCTTTTTGGAGGAGGTTAATCTGCTGGTAGTGAAAGATAGAGAGAGATGTATTCACTAATCCAAGAGAATTATATCCTCTTGTTTTGAAAACCACAAAGTGTCCTGCATCATCCTCTTGTCTCATGCATTTCAGTGTGTCTTTTTTCTTCATGATCCGGTGGACAAGCCTAAGCAGTTAAGACAGCTCGCAAAATAATTAGTGAGCCATCAGAAGATTGAAGGAGTGTGGGTGGGGACCCTTGAAGTCAAAGTTTATTTTATTTTAGCTATATTATCATGTTGCAAGAGATGCTAGAAGCGTGGTCTAAGCACTACTGTATTGTAACAAAGGACTAGAAAGATTTACCAGAGCAAATAAAAAAGGAGAAAATATAAACTGTATTGCAGAGAATGCAAGAAAGTGATTTTTGTGGCTGCTGTTGAGATATAAGTACTGTGAATGCTGACTGCCAAAATATGGGATTTATAGGAAATAAAGCCCTAAAATATTTTTCCCCTACCAAAAAGAGAGGGAGGTGGTAGGAGGAACCTCTCCAGAAATGGTGGATTTTTGTTATGTGTCTACCTTCTCTTGAAGTTTTAAATGGTTTTCTGGTGTTACAAACATTTCAATATGAAGACAGAAAGGAAGACTGAGAAATAAATCAGGCTGCTTATTTTGAGAGAGATGCATTCAGTGGATAGCAGTTCCAAAACACATGGCAAAGTTCTGGGTTCAGGAACCCAGTTTTCAGGTGTCATTGCTGTAAGAAATAATGAATAAATCACATTATGTATATCAATAAAATGCAGATAATTGCATTGTAGATAAATTAGTAAAGCACATTTTGAGATTATTTTTTTTTTGAAGCCACAATCTTGAGCGTCCTGTGGCTTCAGTGTTGGACCTATTGAACTTGCTGATATGAAATGAGGAAATCTGGGTGCTGCGGTGATTTAGACTCACTTTCTATCTTTATTACAGGCAATATCAGATTGTTGTGTTCTACTGCCTTGGTCTGTGAATTTAATTAAGCATGTGCTTAGAGTTGAGCATAGACTGAAGCAGAATATTTTTTTTTTTCTTGTCACCAGTTCTTTCTCAGGTCATTTATTTTCTTTGTGGTTTCTTACTTGGGTAGAGAGTCATGAAAAAGCATGATATTCACAAACCATGAACAGTAACAAAATAGCTGCAAAGATCCTCGCTCTGGATCTTGTGTGTAATAAATAAACTTAAATCACGATTCAATTACAAGCAGAAAAGATTCAAAGTTCAGTTAATATAATTGATATCAGCCAGTTTTAACCTTTCACATCATCCACATCAGCCTTCACAGCCTTGTCCAGTAAGTCCAGATGAAAATACTGTGTATTTTGCTGCGGTCTTTATTGGACAGCATTGAAAGAAGCATCCAAGTGACAGTTCTTTTTTCCGCCAAACCTCTCCGTAGGAGTTTGTGAATTAGGAAAAAAGTCATTTCAAGTCGGGATCAGCACAGCACTTAGTTTTAATGACATCCTCAGCTTCTGAGAAGAGGTAAATAGTTTGGGCTGAGGGCTACTCCTGTGTTTCACATCCACCTACCAGCCTGCTAACAGAAATTCCTTTGTATGACACCGCCTTATGAGCATAGATGTTACCCTTGCTTTCAGTGACTTGCCTTTGTTGCTGTAAAGTAGCATATTTCATAAGAGATTTTTTGAGTAGCCTTTTCATACATGGAAAAAAAAAAACCCTAGACTATCTAAAAGGTGGGCCTCCATGTGAGCTTTGTGAAGGACGCAGAGTCATTTTGGGTGGGGTTGAAGTGGCAAGATACGCTTGAGTGAGAAGTTTGATGTCTGGAGCGCACTTCAAGCAGAAGTTTCTGATAAACCATCCTAGGTGGCAACTTCTTCAAACTTTTGGAGAAAATACTTGTCTTTTGGTGCCATCTTGTGGCTTTAGGAGAGAGGTAGTCTGTGCAACTGACATCTAAAATCCCTTATGTTGTTAAAAGATGCTGTTTTAAACAATTAATGTCTTATCATTTTATGTTTTTATGCAAATACAGGTGGGGGGGAAACCGTGCATAAAAAAAGCATGTACAGCTGGATTTTAGATAGGAAATACTAGCAACATAGATACTCAATTTAGGCTTTAGCATGGTAAAAGTCCTTGCAGGTAGCCATTTTACACCTCTTAATGGTCATTGTGCACTCATGTGAGCTCGGGTTCAGGTTGTGCACGTGTCTGTATGTGGGTGTGCTTATGCAAAAGTTGGTGGGACTGGTACCTTAGAGTGTGATCTTTGTAGATGCTTTGGCTTCTTAGTTAGGTATCCCTCCAAGTGCTGCACTTTGCATCACTCAAAGTGATTCCATGTTATAATCCTATTAAATAACTTCCTAATACCATACAGGAACCAGTAAAAGAGCTGGACTGTCATGGAGACTGTTTGCAGGTATCTGGGTTTTTCTGTGCTGCTGCAAAGCGTTTTGTAACGTCTCCTGGGCATTCAGATATTATAAAATACCTTCCCTGTTTGCAGAACCTGGCATTCCAAATCACACGAGTTTTACAATCAACAGCACTTGTGGTACAGTGCAGTTTACACGTGTGGGACTAACACGCAGCATCTCTAGACCCCTGTGGAAGGCCGTGTGGTTCCACATGGGGCCAAGCAAAAGGCCAGAGACTTGGGGGTCTTTGATAATTGTCTTTCACTACACCAGGCGTATGGGACACTTTTTCTATCTCTATCTATATGTTTTTTGGAGGGAAGAAGGAGCGTGTCACCAGATCAGTGGATAGGTGTGAAGCGGCCTGGTTTCTTTAACAGCTTTCTGAAGTGTTGTCACTAGTGCTGTAGGCTTAGGTTGTGAAATGCCTTAATTTCTTTATCCTTAAAATTGAAATAATTATACTTACCGTTCTCTGGAGAAACTTGATGGAAGGCCTGCTTATTAATATTATTATTATTAAAGTAACTTGAATTCTGTAGTAGACAAGATTCTCAATGCATATGTACTATATGAAAATGTTCGATTGTATTTGCTTTTGTTTTGTGATAGGTGTGTATTTTTTGTTACCCTTGATAATGAAGCATAAAATACCTCATGTTTACATACAGCATTGTGTCACAGAAGTATTTCTTGTTGCACTTCTTCATAGTTGCTGTTATATGAGAGAGGCTGGATGAATAGATGGAAGCCTTCGGTTCTGCATGAAGGGGAAGGAAATATAAGAAATGTAAAATGGAGAGGACACTTAATTGCTTGGGCCAATAATATGGTAAGTATTTGTCACCTCTGTTAAATGAACAAAAATACCGCTGTGTTACACTGATATTTGAAATGTTTCCATGTTAATTGCCAAAACATTCCATTGAAAAATAATACATTTGAAGAATTGAGTATAAAAGGCATTGAAGGATAGTGTTTTAGATCCCATTTCTTCATAGATGTTTCTTCTGGTGGTTCCTGCTGGCTAGTCAGTGTTCTCCATGTGATTGCCACTTTTGAAGAAATTAAGAAAAGTAGCTGTATGCACCACTGTTGGGGGTGGTCACTACTGTACAGTATTGTATAGCAGAGTTTTGACTAGTACAATTTATTGAAGCAAACTGTCTGAGGAAGGAATGCCAGTGTAACTCTTCTTTATATAAAAAATAGAACATCACCACCCCCCAAAAAATAACCCCCAAACCTGTCTGGATTTTGTAATTTGTACTGAAGTGACATTATCATATGCACTTCTAACGTTGCAGATTGTAAAAAACAATAATAGTAATTTCTCATTTTGGTAGGCCACTAGAAAAGAGTAGACTTAGGGGAAAATAAGCCCTTTTTGCTCTAAGTGTAATTCATATTTTAAAGGGAACCATTGCTTTCATGCTGAGTGTTGTATTTCACCTATCACTGTATATCTAATTGATGGGTCAAGGTCTGTGTTTTAAAGCTCAGCACTGAGGGATGTGTTTTTAAGTGTGTATTATGTCTAAATCCCAAAGTCTTACTTTAAAATGTGGTGAAAGTACTTCTGCAGCACTAGCCTTTCTCCTTCTATTGTTTTTTCCTCCTGAAGGGAAGCATTTATTAAAATATTTTAAAGCCATTGTTCTTTTATTCCTTTTAAAACAAGTTTGATATGAAAGTTTTAGCAGTAGACTTTTACTTATTTTCTCCCCTTTAATAACTGCATTAGAATTGAAACTTCAGTGAGTGCTTGATCGTCATAACGTTAGCTGTTTTGAAGGTTTTGTTCTTTCCGGAGCCATACAATTAAAATATATATATTCTAGGTGAATCTGCTGGGAATAGATAGGACAGTTGAGGAGAGCTATCCCTAGAGATGATATGCCACATCAGAACACAGAATATTAATAAAATGTTGAGAGCCATCTGTCAGAGACAAAAAGCCATGGTCAGGGCCTATCTTTCAGTGAAAAATGAAATGACATTTGCCCTCCAAAAGATTAATATATTTGGTTATTGGCCTTTCCCTTCCCCCTTTACCTTTTTAAAAATTTCTCCATCCTCTAGCAAGGTTCTGTGTTCCATTTTTTTTTCTTCCAAAGTCAGAGAAAATGGTTTTTTAGCCTTGCTTCTTACTGTCTGTGCATGGCTACCTAGTTTTTATTTTCTTATGCCTTTTTTTTTGGGGGGGGGCACAATATATGTGAGCTTCTTAGGCATTGGATATGCTGAGATGGGCTCCAGGTTATTTAAGCAAGGTCTAATTCTGCTTGTCAGATGCTCAGGTAACCCATGTTTGGTGCTGTACCCTCTTCTCCTTTCTCCGTGACCAAGAGTGTAAGTTTTACAAACTGAGACACCTGAGGACCAAATCCTTAGAGGCACTAGGCTGCCTAACTCCCATTTGAGAAAGTTTTAGGCTCCTTCATGATAGGAAGTTGACTCTGGAAGTCCTTTCAGTTCATGATGCAAATGGCATACTTTTAACTATAGAGGATCCTATGCTATTGGTTTGAGAGGCACTTTAAATGTAAGCTAGTCTATCTCATAGAGGATTTACTGCCTTGTAGAAAAACAGAAGGTGTGATATCGGTCACTTTTATCTGAAAATCATCCGTGAAGATAAAATGGTAAGATTAATAAAAGACAACTTTATTAAAATGCATTTCAAGCAAGATTGCAAATTATATCAGATGAGCTTAGAAAACTCAAAGCACAAGTTCCTTGTTTATGTTACCCAGAGATCTGGGCTCTGTATGTTGCAGATGCTGTGTGTAAGGGTTTTTTTCTGAAATCTTGATGGCTGTTAACCTAAGAGATGCCAACAGGAGTGTGTTCCATGCTCACAGTTCTTCAGTGACAAAGATCACCGGAAAACCAACCTGGCCCACCCCCGTACCGCTTACTGCTCCTTATGATTTAAAAAAAATAAAAGGCAAAACCTGGCTTAGACCATGACCTCCATGTTTAGACTCTTTGACGTACCAACCGTTGAATTTGTACAGCTGGGGACATAGAAACCCACGGTGGCAGGGAACAGAAACAGGCAGGGGAATCTGTTAAATCAGTTTTGTCACTAGAAAAATCCTAACATGGAATGGCGTCCTGGACGCTGACCTTTCAAGGTCCCTTCCATCCCCGTTTCTGTGATCATGAGAGTTGTTTTTTCTGCTCACTGAACTTAAAGGAAATATCTATGAAAATGCTTTGTTTTATTTTGGGGACTTTTGGTTTTAAATCGCTAAGAACAAGTCATTACTTAACATGAAATTAATCTCCATTTTGCTATTGGAAAGGTTATAGATCACCTTTTCTAAATGGCATGGAAAAATCTGATTAATGGCTCTTTTTTTTCCCCTCTCTCTCTTAAATGACTTTAATCTTCCTTTCTTTAAACTTTTTGTTCTGTTAGTTTAGGAGATTTCCTGAGGAGGCATTCAAAAATCTCAGCATACAAACACAAGCATCACTTAAATATGCTTGCTTTTCTGTTTTAATGTAAGAGTAGAAATGCATTTTTGGAGAAGTACAGATTGGCCTCATTTATCTTAATGAGCTGTGGCTTCATATCTTTTCTTTTTTTCAAGGTGGAAATTTCTGCTTCTCTACAGGGGGCTGTTGTGGAAGAGCTGGGATTTTTTCATTTCTCCAGTAGTAGCACCAGCCTAACAAGCTGAACTGGTTAATGAATGGAGTTCCTGATCTGTCACTTAAGCACTTATATCTTTTCATTTGTCATGTGAATATAAAATATCTAACTTACTCTAATCCCTTCATTCATTCTGTCACCTCCTGGGTTAGATGGGTCTTTCTATCCACAGCTTTTTGTGTTGGCATGCTCAGCTCTATCCTGAAAATTATGCTATAAACTGCTGTAACTGCCTTAGCATACAAAATAATATGGGATGTGGTGAGTAGGAGTTTGTCATACTGAATAAAGTTCTCTTGTATTTAAACTTTCAGGGTGTGAAGATACTTGACATGATCTCCAAGCAAAGAATTACCAATGTGCCTCGCGATGACATAAGCCTTCGCCCAGATATGTATCCCTGCAGCCTTTGCTGGAAGGATAATTTAACACTGATTATTGGCTGGGGAAATTCAGTAAAGGTGCAATTACCTGTCTTTGTAATAAATGCTTGCTGTTATCACAGACAAACAGAGGATTATTTCTGAAAAGCAAAGACAATCGAAAAAAATAGAATTTGGTTTGACTACACTGTGCAGAACTCCTGCTGCCTTAGAAATGTCATTGGACTGACCCTCATGAGGAGGAGGCGTGATAGACACCCAGCAGTCAGACAGATCTCTCTGTGTGAGCATGCAGCAAATGTAATCCTTAGGGACACTTCTCTGTGCCTTAGAGAGATTTCCTCTTTTGAAAGCTTTTAGTGGGCTGTTGAATTCATTTGATTAGCATTGAGGAAGAACAGCTTACCATGAGGTATTTTTGGAGGGGGTTGTTTTGGGGGCTGAGGAGATTGTGAGTGCTAAAACAGCTCCATGATTTCGGTCAACCATGGGGAAAAAAATGGGTGGGGTGGGAGGACAGGCTGCTTGGGGTTTTGTTCTGCGTTCAGCAGGGAACTGGCATTTTGAACTTGTGCGCTGCAGACTATGATTTGCTCAGACCAGCACCTGACATGAGTTCGTTACAAGCCTGTTGGCCGTTTCTAATAATGGACTGCTACATCACTGCACAGTGGGAAATTAAAAGTGCTCGGTAGGAGTAGATGGAAAAGGAGGGTAAAGTGAGGTAGGTGAAGCGTAAAAAGCTTTTGGAGCATTAAACTTAGAGTTTTAGAAATGAGGAGGTTTGTCATAATTTTGGCATCTGTCTTCCCCCTTGTACTGTGCGTGCTTCACAACCTTTGGTTGTTTGCATTTCTTTATATGTACATACTCTCTTCCTGTTATTGGGAGTTGCAGTAGCATGTTCTTACTGAAATTGTAAGGTAATGAGACACAAAGTGTGAGAAGATACCAAAACCGCACTTGCATATACGCTCCTATGAAGAAATCAGAGTGGGCAGATGTTTTCAGATTTCTCTCATGTGGTCCATCTTCCTTCTCCTCTCCCAGCATATTTATGAGGCTGTGGATGACAGCTACAACTTTCCTGTCTGGTTTTCTTCTTCAGTGATGCATTGTCACTGTTTTACAGCCTGTATTTTTCAAAATACGGAAATGCACGTCAAAGAATGCCTCAATAGGAAAAGGCGTTTCTGGGAAAAGTTAGTATCACTTTAGGAATTACGGTTTGTTCATCATAATGTTCCAAATCTCTGTTTCCTAGGTTTGCTCAGTTAAAGAACGGCATGCCAGTGAAATGCGTGACCTTCCAAACCGCTATGTGGAAATAGGTATGATTGTACAAATGCGCTCTTTTTCAAAATTATATAAGCTTTAAAGGTCTGTTTTCATATTCTAGCCTGGAAAAGCTGTTACAGTTCAGAGGAAACACGTAGTCGAAACAAACATCTCCTCGTTTGTAGTTGATGAGATTGTCATAATGTTCTTCTGTGTAGTTGTTCTTTTTTTTTTTTATTTGTAGAGAGTCTTAAATTCTATGATCATCTAAAATCAGAGATCCCTGTGTGAACAGTGGATGTCTTAACTTTCCCTTCGTGCAGATTCCTACACAGAACTTGGTTTTTCGTCTTGGTTAAATGATGATCAATGTAGTAGCAAGGAGAAAATAGACACTACTTTATTTGATTATCTGTTGTTTGACTACACTTCTCATAACTTTTTTCCCTTTTTCTTTTTCTAAACATCTCTTTGGTATAGTGCTAGAAAATTGACTTGAATTTCTTTTTGTTGCCTTATTTTCATTGGCATTTTATGTTCTCCTTTGCTTTCTTATTTGTCTAGTTTAGGTGATGTGAATACATTTCATTATTGCTGATTTATGGAAAGGGTCTTTACAAAACATGTGTATTGAGTAAAGCAGAATTCCAAAGAAATTTGGAAGGGAAGAGGGGGATGTAAACAAAAAGTCACAACTGTCCCCAGAAGTTTCTTCAGGGGAAAGGAAATATCTGTGAAGCGGTAGTGCTGGGAAGGTAAATAGGCCCTCTGGGACTCAGCAGACCAAACTGGGCAACAGTTTGTAAACTTTGGTGTCTTCCTTGTCTTGACTGTAATTACATGAGATTGTAGACAAGAGCGTTTGGGCGAGATCCTGGCTCATGTCAGATTAGAATGGTGCATGGCATAGGTGTATACTCTGCTTTCTGATTTCAGGAAAGAACTGTTTTAAAATAGCTTCTGAAAATCAACTAGGAGACTTGTTAAACTGTAGGAGAGTTGCTAAACTGTGTACTGAGAGACAGTGGCATGCCTAACGATTAACTGAGACTTGAAAGCTATTTGTTGTTTAAGATTACATGGTTCCAACAGAATAATTGACTGTGGAATTCTAGGATATTTGAGAGAATTTTGTCAAGGAGAAGTTCAGTGTTGAGTTTTAGCCTCAGATCTTTTATATAAATCTTTTCTGTACCTGTAAGTAGCTTTTAGAAAATAATTAAATTGCGTTGTTTACATAGTGACAAGTGAACAGAGGCAACTTTTACTTCTGCTATAACGTGTCTATGTGGAGGGAGCTAGTCTTACATGACTGTCTATTGGAATTTCATTTAAAAAAAAAAAGTTGTCTTCAGACTGTTTAGATGCAGACCTGAAGGTTAGAGGTGTTTGTGGAAGTAAGTAATTTTTAGCCTAAAATCTCCTCTGTATTCTTGAGGACTGGAGTTTTATCTCACTTAGCCTGTTAACAACAGGCTTGAGATTTTTCTATCTGGTTTCAGGTCAAAGCACTGAAACAGCTCTGCCAAATGCTGCCAGCAGCACTCATTGAAATGTGGGTATTAGATTTGGGAGGGAAAAGAGAGAGACATTATTTCTTCAAGTCTCAATATAAATTACAGTACCTTTTGATGTAGTCACATAGAAGGTCTTCTTGAGAGCTGTGTGTCATGCCATAGAATCTATTTCAATTTTTATTTCAACTTTACTTTTCAAAGGCATATCTGGAAGGTCTGATATTATTAATGGACAGACCAGCAACTAGTGTAGCTTTTTGCAAGACCATTAATATCCTAAGTGGATGCATAAGCTGATACACTTTCATAATATAAAGAATTTATACAAGGCAAGAATATCCTTTGGTGGCAGGATAGCTGAATATCCTTCAGATGTTTTGACTCATAACAATGTGGCAACACACTTACGAAAAATGAAACACATGACAGTATAACTTTTGTCATGTTTAATGGTGTGGGTTTTTTGGTTCCTGCCCCACACTTTTACCATTTTGCACCTGGAATGAAAACCAGAAGTGGAGACTACATACTCGCTTCTCTGCTCAGCAGGGTAATACATATGAAGTCTGTGGTAATACAGTGTTTTCTCATGTCTCAACGGTTTCAGATTTATGTTGTTTTAGAGACATTCTGAGGGCCTCAAAGTTCCATGATAGTATCATAGCAAACTGTGATGGCACTAGTAGATCATAAATGTTTCTTCAGTGGTTTGCAGCCCATGAATAAGGAAACAGAGCATTTACTGCATTGCAGGTTAGGTACATAGGATCCTGTGTAGCAAGGTCCTCCTCATCTTCTGATTCTGTCTTGACACATAGCTATACTTTGAGGCAGGAAATAAATACGGTGTCTACCATGATGCTAAACCAGATGGCCCATAATGTGGGAAAGTAACACCACTGAACTGTTCTAGCTGTTTTATTTTAAAGATGATAATGCTGTGATTACCTGTAAGAGAAATTAGATTAATTATACAGCTCTCATGCACCAAGATCGTGTGGCATTGCTAATTTTATTTACATCTTTCAGTATATTAATGGTGCTTTTCTTAGGTAATCTTTTCCATTGTCTCTGGTTATATGTTACAGTTCATTGCCTACATGGGTCTTCATTCAGTGTCGAAGATAAACTCCAGTCAAATGTTTCTATTTAGGTTTAAATGTATGTTAGCTGAGCAGATCCTATCAGTTTAGCTCTGTCAGCTACCGCTGTGAAGTAGTGTATTGATTAGAAAGTATTGGTATTGAATTACAGGCTTAACATGGACTAAATGCCGTTGTGATCCTTCTTAAAGAGTGCTTGACCTCTGTGCTCGCTCCTGATGTGTGTACAAAAGCTGTAATGCTGGACAATTTCTGGTCTGAACAGGGAACCCTTCCTCACCTGGTGCCTGTGAGAAGGCTGGTTGCTGAAGAACTAATTAGCACTTTGCAGTTAATATGATGCCTTTTCAAAGTGAAATGGGGCATCTGGTCTTCGATGGCCTTGTCAAGTAGCTTGGGATTTTATATACTTTTATGGAGAAGTACTTTATCTTTGCCTCGGTTATTCAGGTTGTTAATGGTAGTGGAAAATAGAGATTAACACTGGAAGTCAGTAGAAGACTTGAAGTCCATTAGAGACTTCCTATTCAATTTATTTTAGCCCAGATTTTATCTGAGGAATCTCAACTTAATTTCAGGTGCCAACTAGCCAGCAATGCCTCTTGAGCACTTGTCTCTCCCCTCTGCATTTCCCCAAATTCCCCACAAAGCAGAATCCTGGTTTAAAAATTACATGTTTTGTGGATAAACTTTTAACAACGCATCTGCATGTTTTGAAAGGGAATAGCTGTATAACTGCATGGCAGGTTACCACCAAGCATTGAGATAGCACATTTTTATCTGAAAAGAAAACATGGGAATATTTATTTTTTTGCTTGTAAAGTGAGATACTGGGATCTACCATAGCAGCATTTTTCTCTTTATATAGACAGATCTCAAAGCTTAATTAATGAATGTGATGAGCAGGAAATTAACTGTGACTAAATGTCATCAACTTTATATGCTGATTTATGTAAACATTTCATTGGAGCAAGTCTGCTACACTCTGAGAAGCAAATTGCCAAAAAAAAAGGAAGAAGAAAACCCAACCCATTTATATATCTGATTCCACTTAGACTTTTGCTTGTTCTGTTTTGCCACAAGCCAAACTAATCATTTATAAATTTATTGATCAAATTGTTCAGGACTGTCAGACTCATGAATATTTTCCCTGTTGGTTAACAAAGTTTGCTCAGTTCGATGTGTAATGGAAAAAAGAGTTTTTCAGAAAATCAACTTTGAAGCTTAAGCTCCTGACTTTCCAGTTGTCATCAAGGATTCCACGGGTTTTCCTTAAAGGTTGCATGTGTCTGTACCTAGAGAGTTGTATAGGCAGTTGCTCTATTTCTAAAGATGATTTTTATTGCTGCTTGAGATGGAGTAGGGGTAGGGTGATTTCAGCACCACGGTAGCACTTATATTTCACACAACCTGACTGACGTTGAAATAGCAAATTGTAACACTGCTTACAGTAGGCAAAACATTTTTCTAATTTAATTGAAAGAGAAGACTTCACCAGATGGATGATTACTGGCATGATGAGGTAGTGGGCTTTTTTCCTGATGTTTCTGATTAGTATGATAATATAATTGAGAGAATTGGTTTGTTTTAGTAGCAAAATTCTTGCTTGTTTCCATTCTGTGCTGGTAGCAAATAGTAAGGCAACAGCTTTCAGTGACAGAGGCTTTACAGAGTTTTGATTTTTAAGCCTAGGTGGGTTTTTTTGTTCAGTCATCATATTTGATTTACAGTATGATTTTCATTGCCTGGCTTTGCTTTAATGAAAGTACTCATCCTCTTTGCCATGTGGCATTCGAAGTTTTATACAGAATGATTGATTAATGCTAAATTTTCTCTAAAGCTTTTCTGAATGTTCATCATTTGAACAAAAATAAATTTGAATATGACTTTTCCAACATTTTTATTATAAATAAATAGTAGAGGGTGTGAATTCCAAGTTTGGAAGCATCAGTTTTTGCTAATCGTTGATGTATAGGACCCACCATCGATTTTAGTCTTACTATACTGCTCTTCCTACTGAAATTCAAGGAAAAAGATAGTCCATTAAAATACCATCACAATATGTACATGATTAGGTAAATAGTTGCTTGATTTCACATATAGTAGTACAGGTAGAAAATTTGCAGGGAGTTCTAAGGATATTCAAGTCCAAATAAAGGACCTTCATGTGGGTTACTTCATGGCTTCTCCCCAGGAGTTTACAGTTCCTTTTGAGTCGTAGTTGATGTTTCTTTAATTGGGCACATCCTGAGCTTTCTGCTCAGGCTTCTACTCAGAGGTAGGTCTGCCCTGTAAATTTGAATATATGAAGGCTGTTACAGAGCCTTATGGGAGGTAGAAACCATTTGTAAGGAAATACTTAAATGCTGGGGCAGGTGTTCGTATATGAAGATTTTTCAGGGAAAAATATGAGTGTTAAAAAAAATGAGATTTGTATTTTCTTCAAGTATTATGCTGAACAGTACACCTAAAAGTAAGAATATTCTTTTCTTTCAATAAAAATATACCATGTATATTTTATGCTCTGTGATTTGCTTCTATCCATCTAAAGACAGCTTAAGTGATACTTGTATTGGACCTTTTCTGGTCCTCTATCTGGAACTGAATGCACATACTGTGACGAAAAAAGAAAACAAAAAGTCTTTTTATGTTTTATATCAAATGCAACCGCATGCACATGATCATATCTAATCAAAAGATACCATTTTGTATTCTGTTTTGTTTTGCATAAATAACGTAGCTCAGTAAAAGCAGTGGTGGTGGAGATACCATCTTGAAAACACTTAAGGGTATGCTGCATTGTGGCCTACAGCAATGACTAAATCCAGTCACAAGTGGTGTTCCCCAGGGCTCAGTATTGGGGCCAGTTCCCTATAATATCTTTATCAATGGTCTGGACAAGGGGATTGAGTGCACCCTCAGTGAGTTCACAGATGACACCAAGCTGGGTGGGAGTGTTGATCTGCCTGAGGGTAGGAAGTCTCTGCAGGGGGATCTGGACAGGCTGGATCCATGGGCCGAGGCCAGCTGCTGTATGAGGTTCAACAAGTCCAAGTGTCAGGTCCTGCACTTGGTGCACAACAACCCCATGCAATGCTACAGGCCTGGGGAAGAGTGGCTGGAAAGCTGCCTGGTGGAAAAGGACCTGGGGGTGTTGATTGATGGCTGGCTGAATATGAGCCAGCAGTGTGCCCAGGTGGCCAAGGCGGCCAACAGCATCCTGGCTTGTATCAGAAATAGTGTGGCCAGCAGGGCAAGGGAAGTGATTGTCCCCCTGTACTCGGCACTGGTGAGGCTGCACCTCAAATACTGTGTTCACTTTTGGGCCCCTCACTACAAGAAAGACATTGAGGTGCTGGAGAGAGTCCAAAGAAGGGCAGCGAAGCTGGTGAAGGGTCTGGAAAACAAGTCTTACGAGGAACGGCTGAGGGACCTGGGGTTGTTTAGCCTGGAGAAAAGGAGGCTCAGGAGAGACATTGCTGTCTACAACTATCTGAAAGGAGGTTGTAGTGAGGTAGGTGTTGGTCTCTTCTCCCAGGTAAAAAGCAATAGGACAAGAAGAAACAGCCTCAAGTTGTGCCAGGGGAGGTTTAGAGTGGATATCAGGAAATATTTCTTCACAGAAAGGGTTATCAAGCATTGGAACAGGCTGCCCAGGGAAGTGGTAGAGTCACCATCCCTGGAGGTATTTAAAAGATGTGTAGATGTGGTGCTGAGGGACATGATTTATTAATGGTGGACTTGGCAGTGCTGGTTTAACAGTTGGACTTGATGATCTTGAAGGTCTTTTCCAACCAAAACAATTGTATGATTCTATGACTGCAAATTTTGTAGATGTACCTGAAGTAGCTAGTTAAAAGGTAATTTGGTAAAGCATAGTGGCATCACCCCAGCAGCTAACAGTGCACTGGAGTTCTAGGTCAGCTGGGCCAGTTCATGGTGCTTTGTGGCTCTGTTGCTTTGATATACAAGTGGGCTACCTAAAAATTAGCTTGTGTGTTGGCTTTTCTATTTCTTTCATATATCATATGGAATTAAAAAATGAAAAAAAAAATCCTTCTTTTTCACCACACATTAAGTTTCGTGTTAATCCTTTGCATGCTAGTTCAGCTTCCTGCTTACTTTACCAAAAGACAATGTTGAAACCTTGGCCCCATTGAAATCAATGGCAAAAACCTCTGACTGTAACCAGATTTTCACTCTATAAATCTGCACTGGAAAAGCAGGGGCTGCTTTTTGAGATTTGATTAAATGAAATAGACTTCTAGTTTTAGTCCACCACATGTGTGTGGATCTTTAAATTCCAAAGAAAGTTGCTTTATAGAGTTTGGGTAAATAATGTAGCTGATAATTGTTTTATTTCAGTAGTGTCGTGTATTTCATACATTTCATTTAACGAACAATAAAAAAGGATTTATAGGTTTCTTCGTTTTGCTTCCTGGTAATTTGTTTGACAGCTGCATGTAGATGCTGAACATAGAGTATATCCACTGTCAGCATATCTTACATCTTCTCTTATGACAGGCATAAATATGTATGACACGTGGCCATACCTTGGTCATTCCCATTTTCTTCAATACTGCGTTTGTTTTAATTGTTTTGGATCCTTTTCAAATTAACAGCAGTTCTGTAGTGCCTCTGTGTTGCTTTTTTTTTTGCCCTTGATCACAACAAAGTGTCAAGAGAGTGAGTCAAATTAACCTATTAGTGTTCTGTGTAGCTATAAATTCTATAATTTTTTTCAGTAAGACTTTTTTGATTAGCTGCATCAAAGGTTTTTATCAGGTCAAGAAGCACTGTCTATTCTTTGTTCAAGGCTGTGGCAGCAGAGCTAGAGCATTGTGTTTCAACAAGGCCTCTTGAGGAGGACGAGCTGAGAGAAAGATGAAAGTGAAACCAAGGAAACTAAACTCTATTTAAAAACAAAACTTGAAGTGATGATTTTTATTTGTTTGGTTTTGTCTCGCAGAACAGTACTACTGCTTGATCCTAAATACACCATTATGTGGATGTTACAAACGTTTTCACTGGCAAGAGAACTAAAGTTCCAGTGAAAGTCAAACACACATGTTCCTTTAGAACTATCCCCATAGTCTTTTTGAATGTACCATTCACCACACTGTTTTCCTCTCCAAATTCAAACCCCAATACTTTATATGCCTTTGAGAGCCTTCTCATGTCACTTTTAAAAGCTGAAGTGAAAGCTTCTTTGCTTGTCCTTCTAGCCAATATTATGGATTTGACTTCGTTTTTTCTTTTCCATGTTTTTCCTACTGCCTTCCATATTCTTTTAAAATGCCAAATACTAAATATTGTAAACTGGCAATAAGATATATTATGTAGATGTTTCTGACATGGTTTGTTTAAAATCATCACTCGGAGCAACATGTGACACAGTCAAAGTAATCCCATCAGTCTTGCAGGCTAGAACAAAATAATTATGTACAGGATTGTAAATGTGAACCTATTCTCTCCTAGAATAGATTGAGTGCTCTACCCTTGCGCCGTGCTTTGGTCCCCCAGTGATGACAAAGTGTCAGCAGTCATTAAGAGAAAAACAGTATTTGCTTATTCATTGAGAGACAGGTGTCAAATCTATACTTTACTTGACAGTATTTTTTTCTCTTTTACCAGGAGGACGATTATTTCTCCTGTTCATTCTTATTATCTTAGCTAAAGAAAATAAGCTTTATTTTTACTGTTATTATGCTACATTTTCTGTTTGCTTTGCTAAAATAATTAGTAACTATTTTAGTAAACAGTAGATACTAGTAATGTATGTGCTGAGCAGTAAGCAAGAAACTTTTTTTTCCCTACTTATGTTTAGAGTCTCTTAAAACTGTGTTTTGGGAGAAAATGGTGATGCATCTCATATTTTCGTAAAAGCTTATAGGTTTAAGTTTTTCCAGTATAAGCACTTGGATGACTCCTGTTTTGGGCCCCATGAGAAAGAAGCCCACAAAAAGGGCTTCCCAGATGGTGAATGCCTGCACTGTAAATCCAGCAGAATAAAACGAAATAGCTATTTCTGAGGCAGAGGTCTGCCTTAGTGAGCCTTTTAGTAAATACAGTTCAGCTCTCTTTTTCTTTCTCTTTCTCAAAAGAGTCATCACGTAACTGTCTCGATTTCAAGACCAATTTTAGGAAATTACATTTTCAGTTTTATGAACAAGAAAAGGGACGGTTTAACCATATGTTTTCTTTGTAATAAGGGTATCTGAAAAACTTCTTGTGATGTTTAAAGTGATGATAAATAAATAATGATCTTTATGTTTTCATATATCGTACCAATAGGTGTAGCAGGTGTGATTCTCTTATGACCGTGTAACTTGCTGCGAATATGCAAACCAATGCAGATGTTCTATTTATTGCCTATTTTATTGAGTTTGCTTTTGGGTTTGCTTCCTTTTTTTCAGTGCGATTACTGAAAATTAGGCTGACCATTTCAAATCTTTCATCTCTGGCATGTCCTGGAGCACAAACATTTCTTCTTGCAAGCTTTAATGGAATTTAATCTGTTAAATGTAATTTTTCGTCTTACTGATCCAACTCGGAAGTCTGTAGGTTTATTATATGTATTGAGTCTTCATTTCTCTGAAGTGCTACTGCTGAAAATCAGTTCTGTGTTTTTCTTAGGGAGTAGTTCATAACACATTCATTTATTTAACAATTTGTTGTCTTTCCTGTGTTTCAGTTTTCCAGTTTGACACCGAATTCTATATCAGTGGACTTGCACCTCTCTGCGACCAGCTTGTTATACTTTCATATGTAAAGGAGATTTCCGAAAAAACGGTAATTGTTTTTATGTTAGAGTTTCTTCACAGCACTAAACTGCCCTGTGAGTTGGGCCTTAAACTAGTCATGCAGATCTGATTATCTGTGAAAAAACGTGTAGTCCGCTGGTAGTGAACAGTGCTTGAAACTTCTCTGACCTATAAAATAAGGTTAGCAGAGGTGATGCTGAAGACTAATGTACTTACCTTTCAGAAGTCCTGTCTGGATTCCTTTATTTCTTGTAGGAGGCAGAGAAGGTCTCTAGATAGTCCTGCTCTCTCCTTTTTCCTTCCTTTCCCCCCTCTCTCTCTTTCTCTCATTTTCTCTCTTTCTTTCTGATATTTCTGCACCAGAAGAAATGAAGAATCTTTTTAAACCATAAGAGAGGCTTGCTGACACTGCATCTTAGAAGAAATGAGAGCAGTGAAGTTGATCAACTCAAGCAATAAGAGTCACTGTGGGCGGGGGTGAGATGCATGATTGCGAGTGGCATCGTTGTCTCCCTTGCTTCCAAGACCTGTAGTTGTGTACACCCAGATACGTGTGAAGACAGGTAGAAATTAGAATTCATGTCAGCCATTTTTACTGCGCGCAGGCGAGTGCCGTGTCTGTCTCCGACATTTATTTCATATTGCCAAATAAAAGGTGAGGCAGTGGAGGAAATCCTTGAAGTTGCGGTGTGAGAATGGCAGATGCTCTTGATCATCTCTTTGATAGTACGTCTGCATTAGACAACCATCACCATAGTAACCTTAAGCAACTGGGTGCACAAGTTGCTAGGCAATGAAATGCTGTAGGTTCAAACAAATGCTCGAGCCTGCTGAAATCAATAGGGTTAGCTTCTAGCTCTGCTGCAGGATGTCAGATTATTATTTCTTTATTTATATTAAGGAGAAAAATAATGCCACAGCAGTGTTTCCCAAGAGAGCTGGTACAGTAGTCCTCTAGTGCGGGAGAGTTGTTGAAAGAAAAGGAGGCAAACAAATGGGGTAAGGAAGGGGGAAGAAAAGGTGGGTTGAAATGCTAGGGAGCAAGAAAATTGGGAAGCCACTGTTAATGAAGTAGTAGCATGGGAAAAGAGCTAGTATAAAGGAGGTAGTAACTGATAAAGGTTAAAGTCTTTCTAACTGCTTCAGGAAACAAAGATGAAAAGAGGATTTCAGGTGATGTAATGGTAATAGAATATAGGAAAGAGATTTTTTCATGTATTTGCTTTTAATTAGCCTTTTAAACAAACTCTGAATACTGGACTTCGATAACTTCTCAGTTCTCTGGGTAACTCTAGCAAGGAAACAAAAGTACTCTCCTCCCTGACACTGTGTCTGCGCCCTGATGTGGTGGGAACCCTCTTGGCTCCATGGAGCCCGAGCTGCCTGAGCTTGCAGAAGTGCTGCTAGTTACAAATGTTGTTGGGTTGTGAGGAACACTGTTCTTCCTATGCTTGATTTCACAGTTTCAAATGATAGCTTCCTATTTGTGACAAACTGGATCAGAACTGAATTCATGGCTTGCTTTGGTATTGTTTTTCTTGGTTGTTTTTTTATTTTTTTGCACTGGAACAGTTAAATTGAGAAAAGAGCCGAGTGGTGCTGCTGCCGAATGAGTAGGCCAGAGCTGTGTAAATCCACTTTGCATGTCTCTTCGCTCTTTTGTTCTGTATTTTGTTATAATTCACAGCCAGAAGTAGAAAATGAGGGATTGTCTTGGACCTTGACTTAATTAAAAATACAGCTAGTTTGAAGACAGCCATTTCCCTTGGATAGAAGATGAAAATCCATGATGTCATCTTACCATAACCGCCTACATTGCACTTGAAAGTTCATGTTACTGTGATCATCAGCACAGCAAGTGTTTTAGATTATTCTCATATTAATGTTTTCCTTACTGCTGCTGGACACTGAAAAGCGCAAACTTAAAACACCGGGTAAAAAAACCCAAGAAGTTCGCTTATTGAATGCAATGGTTGATGATCATCTGTGATAGCCCTGAAAACTTCTGTGACCAAGAGCAGAAAAATAGCGAGGAAACTCAGGGGAAGGGTTAGACCTGTGTCTTGTCTAAACCTCCTTCTCTGCGCTTATCTGTTCAAGTGAAGCAAGCCAAGAGTAGGAATAACTTTGTGTTTCAGATGCGATTACAGCTACTCTGTGGAGCACCACTTTGCAGCTTGTTTGCAATTGAGTACCCAGTGCAAAGTACTGGACCTTTCGTAACGTTTGCAGCTGATGGATTTCAGCTTTGTTTGTAGATGACCATCAGTTGGCATTGCTAAGGTAAATGGTGTAGGATACAACTAAGATGTTTGTTTTTCTAGGAAGTGGAGTGTTGTGCAAGGCCTAGACTGGATATTGTACAACCCCTACCTGAGTCGTGTGAAGAGATCTCTTCTGATGCACTAACAGTACGAGGATTTCAGGAAAATGAATGTAGAGATTATCATTTAGGTAGGTGTTCTTAATATTGTTCTGTTTTGTTTTCATAACTTGGTTAAAAAAGACTTGATTTGAGAGGACTCAGCCTCCTTTTTCATTTGTATGTCATCTCCTTGAATAACTGTCTTATAACTGTTTATGACACTGAAGTGTAAAGTGGAAATCCACAAGAAGCAGTTATATCAAAGAAAACAAATTTGCATATATAAACATCATGATTTTTGATGCCATCTGTTAAGTCAGACATACTGGGGAAAGCGGAAATATAGATCTCATGTAATGTCCAGTATCGTGGAAGGCAGTATGTTTGATGAAGATGTATTCAACATGTGATCTGTAGGAGCTCTTCTGTCTCTTTGGACACAAAGGGCTTCAGGAATAGTGAAATCAGTGATACAGTGTCTGGAAAAGCTTCTTTAGAGCCGAAGATGGAATAAATGACATTTCAACAGTAAGATGCACCTGGATCAACTTAAAAGGGGCTCACTGATACTTAGCTTCCCAGTACTGACAAAGCTGTCAGCGTGTAACAGACCCCAGAATGGTAAAATGTAATGAATAGAAACTGGAGTTTGGCACCTTCAACCTAGAAGATAGATTTAATTATGTAACAGGCGGGGAGATTAAGCCCTGGCACAATATATACCTGAATCTTTTAAATAAGATGGAATGGTTTTCTGTTATATGTGTTGTAGTTGAGAAAGATGCATGGCAAAGCTGATGTAGAATTTCTTGGTGAAGATTATATAGCCTGTGTTATACAGAAACATTCCTTCTGGCTTTTAAAATCCATGAATCTGATTTTTAAGCATCTTCTCTGGCAGCATGCTTCAAATCATAGGCTTGGCAGGCCTCTTTGTGTGCATCAATGCCCTTAAGCCACTAGACTCCTCCTGATCTCTAAAACATCTCTGCTGCTATCAGTAGAATTGGCATTTTTTTATACTTGTCCATAAGCAGAACATTGATGCCCACAGTTGTACTTTTATGCTTAATGAATATTCTAGTTAATCTGACAAGTCTAAATGTTTTGGGTGGCTTTAAAACAAGCGTTATTTTGTGGATTGCTTATCAGTTCAGGATGCGTGTATAGATACAGATGGTGGATGGTTTTCTTTGCTGTACCTACAAAATACTGATGATGTTTCTTCATGGGTTCTGTGGAAATAACTATTCTGAACAGTCATCTTCTGTGTTTGGTTTTACCTTTAAGTACATTTTTACTTTAAGCTTACTCAAAAATAAAGGCTTATGGTATAAGCAAATGCATTATACATATAACCTTAACTTGTAGCATTGCAAATGCATTGCTGTAATGATGTGCTGTGTCCCCAGGGGTTATGGCATCTATCATTTATGCTTTTGATGGCCTTGACCTTGATGGGGAGGATAAGTTTATTGCAGGCTATGTAGTGTAATAGTCCTCTAAAAGTATAATAATGTGTTCTAAACCATCATAAAGTTTACACATAGTGGATGAATCAGAATTTACAATAAGCTGTAGTGATTTTTTTGAAAGCTATTTTGCCATGTAAACCAGTTTTAATTTATTGGAGAATACAGCTTCCCAAACAAGCATGTTCTGCAGGAGTAGCCTTACTGTCTTCCTTGCATCTCCTCTTTTTAAATTCCCCTCAAGGGTGTACTAAAAAGCAGGGCTTTACTTAAGGAAAATATAACAATAATAAAACTGTGTATGCATTTGCAGAGTATTCGGAAGGTGAATCACTTTTTTATATCATCAGCCCAAGAGATGTGGTTGTGGCTAAAGAGCGGGACCAAGATGACCACATTGACTGGCTTCTTGAAAAGAAGAAATACGAAGTAATTTTTACAACATTTTTTCCTTCAGACTTTGTTTGGAAGTTGGGGTGGATGATGAACTTTGCTAGGTCGTTTGGATTGGATAGTTTCTGTTCCTACAATCATTGAGTAGATGCTTGTAAAGGGTAGGAGCTGACTATACATCTCTCCATCTCTCTGGAGAGTTAGTCTTTCTACTGAAACAACTCATCTGAATTGCACCCAAGTGAGGTAGCTGAATTAGATGCTGTGAATACTGCTCTCAGCATCAGATATGAAAAGTATTAGCTGTCACTGAAAATTATTAAAGCTGGTTTTTGGCTTTAAAGCAGCAGAACAGTTAACTAATGAGCTATGTGGATATTTTTCTAGATCTATCCCAACTAAAGAGGGAAGGGAAATGGACTTGGTGGGGGACACTAGATTTTTCACATTCTATATTGCTTCCACTATAGTATGAAGAGGTTGTGTTAGGGTACTGTGCATTGCTCTGCGCTACTTACCTTCGGTGCTGAAGCTTTTAAAAGCAAAATAATATGGGCTTGAACTGTAGGTATTGGTGCTGAAAGTAATGTTACAAAAAAGCCGAGCCAGTATTAAAAAACAAGGGTAAACAGCTCCCTTGGAAAAAAAGCAGCTTAGTATTTGGTTGTCTAAATATTGGTGTTTTTAAGCATGTATATCTAAACAACTAAAACAATAATAATACATTCTTACAGATGATATTAACATGCACCCAGTGTTCTGGATTCTGATGTCCTGCAGTTAATAATTTAGAACACTTCTTATGATGCATAAAGTAACTTGCAAATGCTTATTTACATGTTATTTATTGGATGCCCATTCGGGCACAGATGCTCCGAAACAGGCATGCCACAGAAAAAAAAAAGTGGGAAAGCCATTCAGCACGTATTCATTTCGTTAATGCAATCATGATATTCCTCATGCAGATTTGTTTAAATCCTCGTGGATGCTTTCGCATCTGAATAGCAAACTCATATGATGAGTTCAGTTTTGCAGTTTATGTAAATCACAGCATTTGGTCCCTGAAGACTCCAGTAATTTGCAAGTGACAGCTGTGTGTGTGCCTTTGTGAAAGCCATTCAAGGTAGTAGATAGCTTGTGTGTTATGATGTATGTTAAAGGTTTCATTTTGTTTGTAAAAGTGCCAGTTTTGTTTCCGTACATTTGAAATAAGTAGAAGAACAGCAAAAGATACTTAAATATAAGTCAGTCTGACTGGAGAAGACTTCTGGGCTGGGGAAGTGAAAGGTAGCCTTCCCCCACCCACTTGGCTGATGATTTTTTTCGCAGGTTTTGGTAGTGAAGGGTTCTCATTTGAACATGATCCAATGCAACTGCATTGTCTGTTTCATTGTAATCTTGCGATTTGATCCTAATATAGTAATGTGGAGTGAACCCAGATGGAAACAAAAGTAGTTTTGTCTCTGGTTGACTGCTTTTGTTTGAGTATGAATTCAAAGCTGTTCATCCAACCATGGCATTAAAAATTCTATTGCTTCAAACACTCTGCTCTGAAAAATAGTTGATTTATGCAGTTCTACAGCTTTCTGTATTGAAAGATCGTGTTTTTGGCTAGTATCTGTTTTCTACTTCTTGAATATAGGAAGCTTTGATGGCAGCTGAGATAAGTCAGAAAACCATAAAAAAGCACAAGATTTTGGTAAGTCTCGAAACTTCTTTTCAAAACAAAATACCTGATTTCTTTTAGAACGCTGTGAGATGCTACAAATACATTCCCTGTTCTGTATTGCACCGGACAATAGCTGTTAGGCATACTCTGACTAGCATTCGATTTCCTGGTTTCGGCTGCAGAACAGGAATGTTAGTGTGTAAAACACGAAAGGATCTGGATTTTATGGAGGTGCTATTGACATTAAAAAAAGAGAATTGCACTTCTCTGATTTCTGATGGGTTTTTTGTTTGCTTTTACTTTTGTATTAAATATACTGTTGTTTCAAGTAACACACAGTATTACAATATTAGAGATTGGAAGGGGGGGTGACACATTTCTCTTTAGCTTCTACCTTGTACATATGACAGGGTTTTGGCAGGAGTTGAAAAGGTGCAATTGGAAGACCTTTTAAATGCTATTGGAATTCAGTTGCAGTTTCACATCTAGCGTGCTCGTGTTGCTTTGCAATTCTCATTATTTTACATAGTTAAGCTTCTTTTCTCCTGTATAGCTATTTCCCATGTTTATAGTCCCTTCACAGAGCAACAATGGGTATCAATATTTAAGATAAAAGTGGGGGATAATGTAATAGCCACAAAAGCATTACTAATTTTAACTCTTTTGTTTGTTTAAATTGACCTGTGTGAACACATTGGTATTTCATTAATACTGCTACTTCTTTAAATGGAAGTTTTGTATTTAAGTACAAAGTATTAGAAGATGCGTTTAATTTTTAGCGAGATTACTGCTATAATATGTACACTGTATATCAGTATATCTTAAAAATTCTTTTCTTTTTGTGTAGTCCGGAAGTTGAGTCAAGACCTAATGGCATGCCATCACCTATCACAGAGTTTGCGTGAATTAGCTGCTCTGTGACCCTTGCAAAAGAAGTAAAGAATTCTTGAAGGAGGTCCTGACAATACATTAGGGATAAAAAAAAAAAAACAAAACAGCTTTTCTCTTGGTTTGCAAAAATTTGCTCTGCTAGGATGTCATTCAGTGGGGGTATATAGAAGCAGAGCTGTTGAGTGTTTGGTCTCTAATGCAAAACCCATGGAATGTGTTGAGGGAAAAAATGTTGACATCAAGCTCTAAGTGAAGGATTAGTGGTACAGGAATTTAAAACAACGTATGCTCTGGCCAGCAGCAGTCAGACCAATGATACCACACTCACACTGCCTGACAAGTCTGGTGGTCTTGGGGATTTTTTAGGTTGCAGTAATGATCACTGCCCATCTGCACCTCTTGAGCAGAATGCAAGGGTCCTAAACAACCACAGATGTACAGCTCCTTTCCTTATACGGTCTTCTCTGCTCACTGGGGAGCTGGCCCGCAGGAGAAGGAGACTGCCACAAATCTTCATTCTTGAGAATGGTGAAGTTAAAAGTACAAATGTAGTTCCTATACTTTTATAGAAATGGAATCCTAAAATCTGGTGTAGGTGCATGAATTTTTTTTTTTTTAACTTTGTAGTAGATTGAACAATTGAAATTGTTAGGTACTTCAATTCTGCTCATATTCTGCTCATATTCTGCTCACAGTTCATATTCTGCTCTGCTCAGTACTGTCCTTGATTTTGATCAAAAATGTGATGTTGTACCTCAGAAGACCCAAATGGGGTTTTTTGTAAGAAGCAAGGACTTTTTTTTTTTTTTTTTTTCATTGTACAGCACTTTTTTTTGCTGGAAACAATGTGCTTTTAGTGATGTGATTCTTAAGTTATGCAGTGAGTACACTGGCTGCATTGACCTTGACTTGAGCATTGGGATTACAGCAGAAGGCATGATTGTTTCACCAAAATTTTAATATATTAAATGTCTACCAAAATAATTTTACAGCTGACCTGTGTGATAAACACTTGAGAATGGAATTTAATATGTAATAATCTTGCTAAATTCTCAGTAATTCCTTTACCTTATGGAGCAGCAGTAGGATTTATATTCTCAGTCAACATTTTTCCCCCCTGAAAAATTTGTTGACAAAGAAAGTGTCTCGTACAATGGCTGGTGGGTTTATTTTTGAGATAACTAATGTGGGCACTGACTGATCAGCTATGTGTTTTGAACTGTCCTTAATAAGTAGAGGTGGCACAGTCTTCCCAGTGTCAGTGTCATTATGAGAATTATTTAAAACAGCATCTGAATTTGAACCTGTCTAGGCAAGTATTTTATGTTGACTGGTCTGTGGGCCCTACATCTGAAGGAGAACTGGGGGTGTCCACTTACGGCCTGGTGCTTGATGTAACAATGGTGCATGCAGATGGAATTATGGTTATTGTGGCAGTCAAGTATTTGACTTGCAAACTTTTCTAACTAATTCCTTATTTTTATTCCCTTTAGGATATTGGCTTAGCCTATATAAATCACCTCGTGGAAAAAGGAGAGTATGACCTGGCTGCTCGGTAACAAGTTAAAGATTTTCTTTACTGGCTGGAAGTGTATCTGTGTGAATAAAAAAGTGAAAGCAAATTATTGATTCTGAAGTATTTTGTGATGTTGATTTTTTTGTGTGTTCTAGAGTTTCTCAAGATTTAAAACATACAGATGTATTACTGTTCCCTATATTTTCTTTCCTGTAGTGACCCAAATGTTACTGTCATCTTTCTAAAGTTTAATTAGTATTGAGACATACACATTTTTGAAAGTAAGCCTTGATTTTTTTTCAGTCACACTAGACTTCAAAAATTGAGGTTTTCTTTGGATGTTGATAATCTTAAGTTTATTAGTGTGTCATTACGTGTAAGACTATCACAAAATAAATTGTGGTTATGTGGGTGTAAACAAAAGTGTCAGATTTGGGTATCTAAAGTAAGAATCAACAATTACATAAGATTTGTGTTTTCATGTATATGTATGTGTAAGTATATCTTTTTAAGTGCTTAATTTTACTCAGCTGAGATTTAAAAATGTCACTCATAAAGCTAATATGGCCCTAATCAATAAGAATGAATGCATAATAAGCAGTCAAGTCCTCTTGGATGCAAAGAAGTTGTAAGATCTGAAAGGAGTAGTACCTGGCATACTCTGCTTGAAGCAGTGGTTGCTGAATTAAGTGACCTTTGAAAGTGTCTTGATAGGGAGAAGAAAGGAGAAAGGAATCCTTGCAGTAGCGCTGTCACATTTGTGTTGTTCTGTGTACCTACTTTTGTTTTCTCGCCTTTCATCTTCCTTCCAGAAAGTGCCAGAAAATTCTTGGCAAAAACACTGAACTCTGGGAATTTGAAGTCTACAAGTTTAAAGAAATAGGTCAGCTTAAGGTATGTTAATTTCTATCTCTGAACTCAAGTAATTGGCATGCTGTATTTCCTGCATGTTTTGACCAGGTATCTGAAGGATCACATTTAACGGCACTAGTGTGGTAGCAGGATATTACACTGCCCTTGAAATTCCTGCACCAGATCTCTAGTTGTACAGTTGTCATTCAGATTGATGTGTATATGTTAACAACCCTCAAAACAGGGTTGGAGGCATAGCACATACAGGTATTTGGCTACCTATTTCTAACTTGTTGACAGCCTGCAAGTAAAAGACCTCCCCCCAAGGCCTTTACTTGCAAAGATGCTCACAGTTAAATACATCTTTCCCATTTACTGTTCACTCCCTTCCAGTTATGTCCTGAAAAAATCCTACCCCAACTCTTAAGGAAAATAGCCTCTGTAGGTGCCAGCCTTTCTTGAAAATCCACGTCCTTTGCAACAGAGCCACAGCTTTAACTAATTGCAAAGCAACAGGGAAAACCTGTGCTGTGTGCTAGAAATGGTGGCAAGAAAGAGGAGCAGTCTGCCCTGTCGTGTGTTTTCCCTGGTCACAAGCCAGCTACCATAACGGTACACGTTTAATGTGAGATTCTCAGTTAATAAATTGCCCAGGACATAAGGACATAAGCACTGTCACTGCCAAACCAGTAGAAAACATTATGCACACTCCCTTTGGTAATGCGTGTACATTTATTTCTGAATTTTATGTCTTCCTCTTCAAACTCAATGAGCCAAAAAGGACATATTATTAAGATCTCACAGCATGCAGTCCCTTGCTGGTTTTGAGCTGTTTAATTCTGTTCAAAGAGCGAAAGTGTTTCAGTATTACTGTTTTCAGAAATGTCTGGCTTTTGTTTTAGAGCCATGCCAGTGTGGGAACAGCCTTGCCTTTTGTATGAGTTCTTAGTGTTTCAGTGCACTCTTTGTCACCTTGAAAGATGAAAAGTCATCTTTCGGTCTCTTCATTTCAATCCAATAAAGGACCTGAGTGCAGGTGCAGGTGAAATTTTGATACAGGGCTTCTTAGTCCTTTTGGGTTTATTTTGTTTTTTAGATGCAAGTGTCTGGAATGGATGTTTTTGTCTCCACTTATGTCATCCAGCAGACTGTAAAATATAAAAATATTTGCAGGTTTGCTGCAAAAACATCTCTGCTAAATTACTGCCTTTCTAAACAGTTGTTTGTTTTCAGCCCCTTGAAAGTGGACTTGGAAAAACATAAGATGCAGTCCGTTATGTTATTCAGCTTCAAGCTGCAGTTCTAGAAGATGCCTTTCTTATTTTACTATTTCAGTTGACTATAACTTGTCCCAAGTTCCTAAGATACCTGAATATCATCAAGGATGAACTAAGTTGAGCCAGATCTAAATGAAGCAGTTCTTGAAAAGCCTGCGTCACTTCTATGCTATTTGGAATTTTTACCTGCTTACCAAACCAGCAGGCATTAAACATGACAGTGTAACTGGGCTATAATGGCTTTAAGCCCTGATGAGGAGACCCTGTTTGAGATTTGGAGACAAAGTGTATTTTGAAAGGGAATTTTCTTAAAGAATTTGCACTGCATATAAGCGATTGCCTGAAATCTGACATTTCCAGAATAATGTGACTTGCTGATAAATAAGGTGGCAGTGAAACTAGAGTTTTAAACTTTCCTTCCTGCAGAGGGACTAATTAGTGATAACCCAATGTCCAAGCCTGTGGGGTGAGTGTCTTGTCTGTTTGTTTGTGGGTTTAGGGAGTTCTTGAGTGTCCTGTACTAAAGGTGCTGTTTGGCTACCAGAGGCTGCGTTTGATATCTTGACATCTCTCGTGTCTTCAGTGAATGTCCTCTAGCAAACCTTGTTATGGCAGTTTCAAGATTTTAGAGCCTTGCGATGATCTGCTCCTCTTTTCTTCCAGCAGCAGTGGCTTGATGGAATCATGTGCTTGTGCTCAAGTCACTTCAGTATAAAATCCAATCTCAGCTCAAACAGCTGAGGAAGGTGGATTCGAAGGAAGATGCCAAACTCTGCGAGTGCGGGCTGTTGTGGCATGACGGATATGCTCTGTTCTGTTGACTCTGCTGTGACAGCAGTGACTTTCAGCAGGGGTGCAAGATAATTAGCTAGCGGCAGCAATGTTTTGTGACCAAAACGTTGGCTAGAGGACATGTGAAAGACTTCACCTGACTGTGGTGGGCATAGCATAGAGCAGCATTATGCAGACAGCATCTTTCTTCTCATAGGTATCCTCGGAGGAATAAGTAATTATGGCTTAGGCTTACTGGTGAGATGTTTTAGACTATCTCTTGTCAACTTTTATATGGGCTTTCTTGTGTATACCCTATCCTTATACCTATTGATCAAAAATCTGAGAGCAAGTCTTAAGAAGAAACAAAGGAAGAAAATATTTCTGTGTATAGTATCCTTTTTTTATTTAAAGTCACTTTCACCATGTGGTTCAGGAATTGATGCAAAGGCGTCCTGATTCTGGAGCTTTTTTGTCTGACCTCGCTCCTTAACTACTGCTTAAAAATAAAATAGGAAGAGTTTGTAACTTCCAGCACGGGTCTTAGTTCACCTTTGTGCCTAGGCTTAAAAATAACTTGGATGCTTCTCAGTCTTTGCTGAGCAGGGGGGGCAAACTGCAGGAGGTGGTTGTGCTTTTCCTTCAAAGCAGTGGGACTTGGGGCAGGAGACATTTCCTTCCCGGGGCAGCCTGGCTCCCACGCAACGAGGCAGCTGCACTGCTCCGCAGCTCGCTGTGCGACCGAACAATGGCCAAGAGTTTTCAGCAAAGCCTGTTGGGCAAGGCTGTTCATTTAGGAGGTGGCAGGAAGGCAGAAAGTGGGTTTGAAAACAGCTGTTGGAGAATGTCCTCTGCCTTCAAATCTCCAGCTGATGTCCAGCTTGTTTTCTTTATGGTCAGAAGAGGCTTTTTTATGAGGGGATCAGGAATATGATTCGCCAGGGCAGCTGGCAAGACTGTGTCCTGAGTTAGCTATTAAATTCTGTGACAGATGGTGGGAGCTGATGCTGGCAGCAAGCTACGTTTCAAAGACTGGCCAAGCTCAAACAGTGTGGGGAGAGAAGAGGTCTCCTGTGAGCAATGAACTTTTAATTTTTGCAAAGTCATTAACAATGCTTTTTTTTATTGGTCTCTTATGTTCACATCCTTTTTCATCTACAGATGGAAGACTTTCATGAAATATGTAACTTAACCAATTGTATTGATTTAAATACTAGGAGAATTTGTTGTGACTAGTCATTGCTGTCTGTAAAACTGCAAAAAAACCTGATGTAGTGAGATGTTATTTCTCTTGCTTTCTTCAAGCAACTTCAGTAACAAAATGCTACTGCACCATGTGCCATTAGTGGGCAACAGGCAACATCTCTGAGCAGTTTGGAGGAATTTCATCAGTGTTGGGCCTTCAGCTACAAACCCCAAAGTCCCAACACAGCTGGTAGCAGCAGGGTTTATTTTGGCAGGCAGTAATAACCTGGGCCTCTAGTTGCATGGAATAATAGTGCTAATAAAACGCTGTGCTGAAATTCCAGGGTATGAGGTGATTCATTCTGGCAGGTTCTTGTCTCCTGCCTGCCAGAATGCAGTTCCTTAACACCTCCTATAGAGCAACAGATCACATGCCTTCGCCTTTTCCATGGAGAGTTGTATTCTCAAATTAATTTTCATTTGTGTATGTAAAAATAGCTGGCAAAACAGAACTCTTCATAGAATCATAGAATGGTTTGGGTTGGAAGGGACCTTAAAGATCATCTAGTTCCAACCCCCCTGCCACAGGCAGGGACACCTTTCCACTAGACCAGGTTGCTCAAAGCCCCATCCAACCTGGCCTTGAACACTTCCAGGGAGGGGGCAGCCACAGCTTCTCTGGGCAGCCTGTTCCAGTGTCTCACTACCCTCACAGTAAGGAATTTCTTCCTAATATCTAACTTAAATCTACCCTCTTTCAGTTCAAAACCATTACCCCTCATACTATCACTCCATGCCCCTGCAAAAAGTCCCTCTTCAGCTTTCCTGTAGGCCCCCTTCAGGTACTGGAAGGCTGCTAGAAGGTCTCCCCGGAGCCTTCTCTTCTCCAGGCTGAAGAGCCCCAACTCTCTCAGCCTCTCTTCATAGGAGGTGCTCCAGCCCTCTGATCATCTTCGTGGCCCTCCTCTGGACTCATTCCAACAGCTCCGTGTCCTTCTTATGTCGGGGGCCTGAGAGCTGAACACAGCACTGCAGGTGGGGTCTCACGAGAGCAGAGTAAAGGGGCAGAATCCCCTCCCTCGCCCTGCTGGCCACGCTTCTTTTGATGCAGCCCAGGATACAGTTGGCTTTCTGGCCTGCAAGTGCACATTGGTGGCTCCTGTTGAGCTTCTCGTCACCCACCACCCCCAAGTCCTTCTCCTCAGGGCTGCTCTCAATCCATTCTCCGCCCAGCCTGTATTTGTGCTTGGGATTGCCCCGACCCACATGCAGGACCTTGCACTTCATAAAATGTAGTGACCTCACAGTAAGCCATAAATCAAAAGTACACATTTTTCAGCTAATAAATGCTTATATCTTTTTACAAGATATAAGACCAAGACTGGGCAAAATGGATTTTGAAAACTTTCTTCTTCTGAGGTGTCTTTTGTGGGTTTTATTTTCTGAATGACTAGCAATAAATATTGAGACATATCTAAGTGCAATGGCTGATACTCCCATTCTAACTAGTATCTTACCACTATCTTTCTAATGAAAATTCTTTCAGGTAAGTAATACAATTCCATTGTGTACAATCCTAAAGCAAATAACTTCAGGATACTGCTTACAAATACGGATATAAAGCACTTCCAGGGTTTACCAAGAGCCATATTTTGCATGTAGCTTTGGGGTTTTTTTTTTGTTTCACAACAATTCTTTTTTCTGTCATCAGTGTACCAGGATGTTACATGTCATTCCCCTTTTAGCACTTTGTTCTCTTTGTTCCTATAGGCAATTAGTCGTTATTTGCCCAGACGAGATCCAGTTTTGAAACCTCTGATCTATGAGATGGTCCTGCATGAGTTTTTGGAGAGTGACTACGAGGTACTGCAGCCTGACGTGTCCCCATGTAATAGCTATTGCCAGCAAAACACCCTCAGCAATGTAGAACTCTGGTAGCAAATTCTCTGTTGTATTCAAACAGATTATCAGTGGACAATTCAATGATAATGAGAAGATTAAATAGATTAATTTTGGTTTAGTTTTTAAGAGAATAAGTACAATGTTCTTCAGAGCATGCAAATACTGTGAGATTCGTTACTTATAAATAGTTAGTTGTAGTTTGTTTAATGTAGCACAAGTGGTTGAGGTGCTGCACAAAGCATACAGCACTTGAAAGAGACCTAGCTTCATGAATCTTAGTAACATTGCCCTGAGAAGGAAAATCTGTGTTCTGCACTGTGCACGTTCTGTGGGCACGTGAAAGTGGCTTAGAGGTGAAGCACAGCAGGTATCATCTCAGAGGCTTAGCCAAAGCTTTCATGTTTTGAAATGTTCCTTAGGCAGTTCTTTCTATTTCTCTTACAATCTCTTATACTTTTAGGGGTTTGCAACCCTTATAAAAGAGTGGCCTGGAGATCTTTACAACAACACAATCATAGTTCAAGCTGTAGTGGATCACCTGAAGAAAGATCCACAGAACAGGACTTTGCTACGAACACTTGCAGAATTGTGAGTACAACTTTAAACTTCTATTACAAAAAGTAAGCTTGAAATAGTATACTATAGCTTATAAATAATCATCTAACTCTCAACAGAAATATCTGCTTTGCTCCAGTCTACAAAGTACCAGCTTTCTCTACTCTCCACTGCTGATTGCACGGCTTAGCAATTGTTTTCCCTTCCTTGTAAAGTGTACGCTGAGTATGGAAGCGAAGTGTTTAGTATAAGATTGGATTTGCTACTCCTCTTCCCAAAACAAATAGCTAGCATTCCTCTTTGTGCTGTCACAGGAAGCCTCTTTTGTGAAGTGTGCATTTCAGAATTATTCTCAGGAAAATAAAATGGCATTTTCCCCCCTCTATTTCAAAAGTAGTATATTTAGGTTTACTGCGTGGCTGGAAATATGTGACTGGAAAATGTGCCAAAACTGATCTCGTTCTAGGCTACTTCACACAGGGATAAAGCTCTTTGGCTTTCTCAGCCTGATTCCCATGTTAAGATCTTTTCATACTGCTGCTTTGTAGAAAGCAGAGCTACTGCTATTGCTATGTTATAGTCTGTCCCAAAGTTTTAAGAGAACAATGGTTTTTAGCTCTGAAGTGAGTTCCAATTAGTTTCCAAAAATAGAAAAGGTCGCGTTTGGTGTGGCTTCTTCTGTGGTTTGAAAATGGGAAAATGAAGATGCAGAGAACCACAGACCAGAGCACAAATGTAGTGGCCGATATAAACAGAATTGAAATTAATGTTGCCCAGTGTTATTTTCCCTCCACAAAAGTGAATCACAGCAACTAGTCATGCATTCATCAAATCAAGTAGCATCCTAGCAAGCTTTACGTTCTAGAGTATATTTATATTTTCCTTCATAGGTGATTTTCCTACACTTAGATATGTAAGATCACATGTATTATCACATTGTTTTTTATCAGGTATACTTACGACCAGCGCTACGGCAGAGCCCTAGAAATTTACCTAACGCTGAGACACAAAGACGTCTTCCAGTTGATCCACAAGCACAATCTTTTTAGTTCTATCAGAGACAAAATTGTTCTGCTCATGGATTTTGATTCAGAGGTATGATGATCTTAATGATTTTATATTCACTTTCCACTAGACATATTTTAACAGATTAAAAATAAATGAGCTAAAGATAGTGTTGAGACCGTGCATTTGCTGTGTCTGGATACATGAGGAGAAGAGATTTGCATAGAATGAAAAATAATTGACTCGAGGATAAATTTTTTCCCTTATATTTCCATTTGACTATCACTCAGCGAGAAGAGTGCCAGATCCAAGATCATTTTTGTGATCCTCAAGTAGACTTTCGCCATGATATTCTTTATGCATTTCTCATCAAATAATGCTATTAATAAACAAAAGAAAGGAAGCAGTGAATTTCTTGTGAGGCATATGTTAAATGTACTTGCCACTTTTCTTTCTCTGCAGTTCAATTAATCTCCTTTTGAAAGTTTGCAAGGTTATTAACATAATTCCAAAAATCAAGAAGTGTGCATTTTGTGCTGAATTTAATCTTCTTTCTTCCCAGCTGGCTAAAACCTCAGCAAATTATTTTTGGTATTATCCTTAGGGAAAGAATCTGTATATTCCTTGGGGGAAAACCAAGTAGATCTGCTCGCTCAGTACAGCAGTTCTCTAAGCACTGGAGCTAAAATATAGAGCCATCTCTACCAAAGATCATCTTTTGTGTGGCCGTTCTGAACTGCATGAAAACATAATGTATACTTCTTTTTTATTAGACTAGATTATGTCAAGAATCTGTGATTTTTGTATTTTTTGGATGTGAAGCAAAGTTTCCTCTTTTAAGAAGAAGCAGAACCAGAACCCCTATGGCCACTCTGTTTATATGGTCTTGTCTGCTTTTGTTATGGTATCGCTGTGCAGATAGTTTGGAGGATTCTAGTTGTAAGGCAAGTTGAGTCATGTGTTTCCTATCCAGCCATCACCCTGCAGTTCTCTTTTGCAATGGGACAAATAGTATTTCTACATCATTTGGCAGTGGCCTTCTGTGACCCATGATTCGATGGGCATACTTCACCTGCAATATAAGTGCACAGTATTGATTTCTACTAGCGTGGAAACTTAGAAGTATTCTGGAAGAATACATGATGTGTTCTCCTGTAATGCTGTGCTGTCAGGGAATGCTGATGTTACGCAAACTGATCTCTGAATTACTGTTGCTGAAAAGAGTAGGTCTGCAATATCCATCTGATACCCATCAGTGAACAAGCATAATACTATATAGGGTGTGAGAAAATGTGTGTACCTGTTTCTTAACCGAGTTCTATTTCTTTACTGTAGAAAGCAGTAGACATGCTTTTGGATAATGAAGATAAAATTTCCGTGAGTATGACAAGTTCATGGCATGGCAGTCCAATGCTTGCTTGTATTACCCGTCCTTCTTCCAGTCCTGTAAATGTGATGTTCATCACAGGTTTGCTAATGTGTTGGGTTTTATTTGTTTTCTTTCAGATTGACAGAGTCGTTGAAGAATTAGAAAACAGGCCTGAGCTGCAGCACGTGGTAAATATTTCTATATTCTGTTGGTTTCAATTTGAGCCAAATAAACTCTTTGGGCATATCTTCTACAGATGTGGTTATCCTGTCAAGGTGCACATGACACTGAAGTGTCATAAATCCTCAGAGCCAAAGTGGCTACTTTTGCTAATCCATTTGTTAACATGGCGATAGCATTTTTACAGTAGTAAAACAACTTTAAAATGTGTACCTGTGAGAACTTGATAACATACTGCTTACTCGTTAGCATACCATGAGGTACTCCTTATGGAGTTGCAGACACTTGTCTTCTCTGGTCAATTACTTCTTGCTTGTATGCCTCCTCTTTCTCTACATAAAAATGGGGTGGATGGTGGGTGCAACTCTGAAGCATGTTTTGCTGATCCATAGAGACAGTGAACTGCTTGTCTTTCTAGAGCTGTAACTTCCATACGCTGCAGGATTGTTCTTGTTTGTGCAGAATTACAACATCCCTGTAAGGCTGTGGCTCCACATTGCTATTCCAAAAGCACCTCTTCAGTTTGAACGTGCTGTCAGTGGAATACGTAACATGTAACCGTGGGCTTGGGCTGTATTAGGGAGGGAAGTTTAACTTGCTGCTGTGTACAGGTGGGGCTCAGGGCATTGATTTGGTGGAGAGCGGGTTTATGTGTTAGAGACCTGATTATAGGAAGCAGCTCCATAAAGTGTGTAGCCCGCAGCCCCAGAGCTTTGCAAAGATGACTGACTGTCAGTTCATGGAAAGGATGCATCAGTTTCAAAGTGTGAAGCCTGCTTCCCTTTGAATAAAAATTACTCTCCAGATTATTCTCAAGGCTTTTCTGTGCTCATCTAGAGAGAAGGAGCTTTGCCCCAGTATCTGTAGTCTGAGGTACTTCGGTTAAAACGTTAAAATTAGATCTATAGTTATCTGTAGCATATCTAGCTAACCAAAGTGCTTCATTTAACATATTTGTGCAAAGTTTTCTGTAAAATTCAAAATCCAGTAGTTTCATTGAAGGTTAAAGGACAGTTTCTTAACTGTTGCTGAAAACCTGTTTTATAGAGCTCTTTTTGGAGATTGTTGTGATGAGGGTCTTTCAGAAAAATGTAAAATTAGTGTTTTGAATCAGGATTTAATCTCTGTGCCTTTTAGTATGTGCTAACACACATTCCTGAGGAAATCAAGAGGAGTGTTTTATTAGGAGAGAACAAATAATACTGCCTAAGTGGTTTTGAGTTCTGATTCTCTCTTTTGATTCCTAGTATTTGCACAAGCTTTTCAAGAGAGACCACCATAAAGGCCAGCGATACCATGAGAAACAGATCAGCCTTTATGCAGAATACGATCGTCCAAACTTGCTACCATTTCTCAGAGACAGCACACACTGTCCGCTAGAGAAGGTAAGCCCCCAAAATCTAAACACAGGTCCTCGATTGTCATGTCTGTAGCTTGTAGTGGTGTGAATTTGTAACTGTGTCTGGTACTGCCCTCTACTGCCAAAAGGAGGGATCCTCTGAGTTTGTGACCATCACCTGTAGAAGTTTGGTTTGTGGAGCTGGCTGACAGCTGAGACCTCCTCCTCTCAGCTCGCAGGGCAGGAATTGGCAGGGATTTTTAGTGCAGAAGTTCTGAATTCGCACTTGATGCGTACCTACAGCATATCTACGCATCAGTGCCTGGCCTGACTGGAGAGCAAGTTGTGGTTGCAAGAAGTTTGCAATCATTTTGCCAAATCTAGGACTAGTCAGTGTTAGATCCTGAAAAATGAGTAACAGCAACTGGAGTTTTCCTGGCTTTGTATTCTAAGGTACTAAGTTGCTTTCAAAATAATATACACAATATAACAGTCACTGAACCAGCAGAGCTAAAAGTATTTTGCCTTTTATACTTCCGCTAGTGGACTTGGGGTTTTACTGAGTATCACGTTTCCACCTTCTTTAACATTTTCACATTTTCCTTCCTGGCTCTGACTTGTCAAATTTAAAAAAATAAATAAAGTTAAGGGCAGTCTTGGTATTTTTCCCCTGCTTGAATTAAAGTGAATCAAATGGAAATTTAAGTTTTCCTCTTTAGGTGGGTCAGTATTTTATTATTTGTTGCTGTTAATGGCCAAGCAGAGCAGACTTTGTGAAAGGATGCCTCTCTGCATGCAGCTATAATGAAGTGCTGTCTGTAAACGATGCAAGCACATTGCTGGCACTGCTTTGCTGAAGTTATGGGCTGGGTGCAAGAATATGTCAGAGACCCGTGAACCTTTGGAAGGTGTGGTGCAATAATCACCAAAGTGAGAGAAAAGGATGGTAGGAAAAGTGTCATTCTAACCTTCTGTTAAAATGTTAATATGTTTCAGTGAGAAGTTAAGGAAGAGAGGAAAGATACCAACACTGTATAAAACTTAGTTGAATTTACTGTCACTGCTAATTCTGTAATTACACTTCTTACCATACATATCATATAGTAACACTTTTTGCAACATACAGATCTTTATACTAAGGAAATAAAAAGGGGACCAAGAATCTCCCAGTTACTGATACTTTTCAGTTCCTGTTAAACAGATTCCAGTGCAGTGTATAAATTGCAAAAAAACATGATATTTGAACAAATTCACGCTTATTATTGCTTTAACGGAATTATATACCCAGTAGGAAGAAATAATTCTTATTTTTGAAAAGTAAACCACTTTTATTCAAGTGCAGTTTAGGAAATGTTTTATAAAGTGAACTGAAAGAGAAGTATGAATGTTCCCTGTTTTCCTCCAGAGGGAGCATGACAGTCAATAAACGTGCAGCATCCAGAAATACTGAATACCTGGTACTTTGTAGTTTAAGTTCTAAGTGGAGAGAAAAAAGGCTGTCAACTGTGTTTATAACTTATTAGTATTATTCATACCTTCGTTCCCTTGAAGTATCTGGTTGGTAATTCACTTACTCCTATCCCAAAATTCATTGTCCATATCTCTAATCTTCATAGTAACCCATGTGAAATAATTTGAGAATGGAAGGAAAAGTTAATTCCTACCTACATCTTTAGCTGTAGCTGTATCTTATGCATTTATAGTTTTGATTTCCAGTCTTTATTGGTGAACAGTTGTCTTCACAGGAATGCCATGAATCTTGAGTTTGCTTTCTGCTTGCAAATTGGAAACAGACCTGGCATTGGTTATGGCTTACCAGCCCTGCCAGTTTTCTGTTACTAAAAACTTGTTGGCAATCAGTTTGGTAATTTTGGTAATTGTGCTCAGTGTTTGTCAGCTACAGACAGATTCAGTAACTGCTTATGGTATTTAGCCCTCAGGTCTTTAAACCAAACTTACAAGAAATGCTTCCTCCTTATTCTTTCATACTTGGGTTGGATTATTTTTGTATTGTCTTCTTGGAGGTCACTGGTACAAAGTTTGGAGGGCACTCTCTGCCTCCCAAAACCATTCTGGTTACCCTGAGGAGATCTACTGGCTTGTATTATGAATGAATGTCAAGTAGACCTCCATCACTAGAGACTTCATAAGTCCACCCACGGGAAGCAAGTCTTAACAGCAGGATAACCTGATTGCTTTTGGATTAACCAACTTTTGGAACCTGAAGAAAGAAGTTGCCAGTAGATTTAAAGGTAGAGACTGGCATAGTCCAGACTGAAATACCTGCTCTGTCCCCAGATTTATTTAATCTTTTAGAAAAATAAAAAAAATGCCATGGGTTTCTCCTTTTAATTAATGCCAGAGGACCTGACAGTGCATATTAAGGGAGATGTATTCCTGTCAAAATGAGTAATGCAACTTCATGGAAAAGTATCTTTAAGCCTCTTGAAGCATTTGTGATCAATAAAGTATCATGTTACATGGTTCCCTGTATTCTCTTTCCCTCCTCCCTTCCCTTAATTCAAGGCTCTTGAGATCTGCCAACAGAGGAACTTTGTAGAAGAGACAGTCTATCTTCTGAGTAAGTAACACTCAGTGCAACAACTTACAACATGCTTTTAAACTTGTCAAAGTTTATGCTGTGAAAATATATGTTGTATTATCTAATATTGTTTCACACGCTTTTCCAGAGGCGAAGTTGGTATACAGGCAGTAGGACCAAATAACATGATTTAGAAAATAAAACAAAGCACTGAAGTATTCATATGATGTCTTAACTCCATATATTATGTTATTGCATTTCTGATTCAGTGTTTTTCTGGGGTTTTGAAGGTCTTGGGGGGCTATGGGGAACAGGTTGGGGCGGGGGGGTTTTTTGAGACAATCTCCAAGACAAGAGTAGTACTGTCAGTTAGTTTGAAGAGATGGGTGAAATAAAACAGTGTTTTATTCTGTATACATCTCAGAAGCTTAATATTATCTTTTGCTGAGGTGGAAGATTTGCTTATGTTGCCTGTTTCTTTTTTTTCCTTAATAAAATTAATTGTAAATTAACTCCCCCGGCAGGCCAAGGAATTTACCTCTGAACAGGAGGCATTGTAAGACTAAGATTTTTATGTATGTTTATGTATTAGTTATAAACAAAATGGAAAGCATTTTTTATCAGTCTTTTTTTTAGTAAGAAAAATGTTTTGTGGACCACTTGACAGCAGAGTAGGATTTACTCATAGGTTTACTTAAAGAATAGTTCAGTGTTTCTACTATTTCTTCCTCTTCTAATTTTCCATGGATGTAAACTGTGCTATACTTACTGCAAATTAAGAGTGTCCATGCAGGCTCTTAAAGGGGGTATTTTATGTCATAGTTTACATGCATACACATACACATGCTCCCCTTTACCTTACACGTTGCTGCAGTTCAGAACCCCTAATATGACCCAGCAAGTGCTTAAGAAAGGCTCCAGATCGCACTCCAGCAAAGTGCCCCAAGCACTTGTTCAGGTTATACTGATTGCTCTGGGATTTGCATTCCTACATCAGATTAGATTAGATTTGGTCTTAGTTGGATTAGTCTGAGGCAACTTTACGCTTATAAAATTCATATTGAAAGAGCTTCTTAAAGCACTGAGCATTGATAGGCATTTAGGATTTATAATCTCTACTTATTTTCTCCTTCTAGGCAGAATGGGTAATAGCCGCAGTGCCTTGAAGATGATAATGGAAGAATTGCAGGATGTAGATAAAGCTATTGAATTTGCCAAGGAACAAGATGACGCAGAACTTTGGGAAGACCTCATTTTATATTCTATCGACAAACCACGTAAGTGGGATAGTTTCCCAGACGCCTTGCATGTGGGTTTGGTTTTTTTTTTTGAGGAATGCTATTGCAATTAAAGGATTAAATTATCCACCTGCAGGTTAGAGAAAGTGTTTATGGATGGCCAGGGAGGTGTTCTGGTTTGTGGAGCACAACATAGCTGTCCTACTGTGCATAAAAACTTCCAGTAAGGCAGCATGTGGGCATGCTGCAGAATGAGTACTTAGGGATTTAACATTTGACTAAGCTCTGCATAGTTATGTCCTTAATGACAAATTAAGGGGAGAATGGTGCTTTTAATGTGGCAGAATAAGGCTTTATTTTAGACAGTCTCAAAACAGAGTGTGCAGGCTTGATGAGGATGTTGTGTAGTGTGTTTATTGCAGCTGCTTCCCTTTGAAATTCTGAAAATGAAGAACCTACACCTTTCTGCCCCTCAGCAGAATAACTAATTTGGTTTGTTTCTGTGGTACAAAGGTAAGATATGTAATAATGAGTGCATTTTGCCTTTCATCCGTTATATGAATAGCTACTCAGGTTTAAAGTTTAGATGGAATCAGAAACTGTTTGAATCTCATAAGCAACATCAGTTTTGTTCAAGAGGCAGATTGAGAGGAGTTCATATGACTGAGAAAATAAAGAATTATTTTAACTATCTACTCCATTAGTTTTGCAACTTCTTCTGGAGCTTTAAATCAAGGCTTTAAAGTCTCTCTTGGGATCTCTTTTCCAAAGGACTGAATGTCTTGTAGAATTAGTGTCAGAATACATATCTTTTAATCTCTTGGCCACTAATTCTAACAGGAAGAAGCAACCGAAATCTGTTACTGCTTCAGAAGAATGGCATTCTCAAGTTACCCATACTTAAATGCAGTTCATCATTAAAAGCGATGCTACAGTCAGCGACATCTTTAGAACAAAAGGCATTCAAAGGATATAGAATTCTTTCAGTTCCATCTGCCCATATGCGGAGCAACTCCAGTGATATTCCTCAGTTTTGGGGGCTGAAGAAAAAACACAGCCTTGAGGTTCATCATTCTAGTGTTTCGTTTAGCCAGGTGCAATTCAAAAAGCAAAAGACTTCTTTTGTGTCACTCTCACCAATGTTTAGAAATGTGTTCGTTAGGTTAAGAGTTTGAAAATTTGTTTTGAAATCCTGGAACTGGAAACAGAATAGTTACATAATGTAGTTAATTTTCTGGCTCTGTTTTCTTGAGTGCCCTTTTTATTAAATTGAAATCCATTATTTACTTGTGGCTTTGTGCTGGATACTCTGTTACCCCTCTTCTGCATACCCTAGAAGTTCTGTGAATTGCCAGACTATATCTTCCTCTCTTACACAAAGGCCTGTAGCTGAGTAAGTACAGCTGCAACAAACACATGAAGGCTATATGAAAGAGGCTTAGTGTTTTCTCTTAGTGGAGAATTGTCATAGAATCAGCCAAAGCCTGTAGCCTGTCACCAGAGCATCCTTTAATCAGGTGTTTTGCTGGATTTTTTTCTTAATTCCTCTGCCTCTTGGTTTCACAGCTTTTATTACTGGTTTGTTGAACAATATTGGAACCCACGTGGATCCCATTCTTTTGATCCACCGCATTAAGGAAGGCATGGAGATTCCTAATTTGAGAGACTCACTGGTGAAAATTCTTCAGGACTATAACTTGCAGGTAAATGTTGCATTCTTCCTGTGATAATCATTTTCAGAGAGACAGCAAAACCGCTTTGCTACTGAATAGCACGAGAAATGGCTGCCATGAAGGTTTGTTCATTTTGTTCAGATACCTGTCGTTGACACTGTGGGTTGGTACAAAACTATGACAAAAAGGGTAGAAATTTGCCAAGATCAATAGTGTCTTCTATTGATGGCTTCTAGCACTTCTAAGTCCCTCCCATGCTGTCATAAGCCTGATGGTAAGTAGAACTGTAAGGATCTTGGGTGATTCAGACTATTTTATATGGCTCGACTGTCCAATATTGAAAGTCCCATGACCAGTACTTTTCATTCTGTTTCATATATGAGGAGGCAGAACACAACCCACACTCACTAAAACATTCACCAGGTATAGAGCCGTATGTTAAGTGTCATACTAACTAAAGGAAGATGAACTTTTAAAATCAAATTCATGTCTGTTGTGCAGAATGTGTTGAAGTCTATGCATTTAAAAAAAAAAAAAAGGACTACTCATTGGATTATGGGAGTTCTTATCCCAGTATAATTATACAGATATGTGCAGTTCCCTATATGACTGGTTTCTGATGTGTATTTGTAAGAACTTACAAGAAGTGTCCCCTTCAGTGTTCCTGAAAGTAACAACAGAGGAGGTTGCACTGCATATTTTAAACCTCCCTGCTATCAAAGGAGGCCCAAACTTGAGTTTTCTGTGACGCTGCTCTGCATCTTTCTACTGAGAGACGTAAGGATGTAGAGCAGTTTGAATGCTTCTAGTGTGGCTATGTGGAGTCCAAGAAAACATAGCCCAGTGAGCAGCTGAAACTCCAATTTTCTGAACCTCATAAACATTTGTTTCCCATCTGCTATTAGTCTTTTGACATCTCTAGCAGGTAGATGGGCCTGATGGTTTTCAGTAAGGTCATGGTCTCTTACCAGGCCAAATAAAGCCTATATCTGCTAGAGCTCTGAGTGATGTCAGAAGGCCTTTTAAAAAGGCAGGGTTTAAGCCTTTCCAGGGCTTTTCCATTATTTTATCATATGGGCTTTAGGTTATGACTTTCATTATTTCAAAGAAGCATTTTACATGTTTTGTTCTCCTGACACTCGTTATGTGCAAGGAGCTACCCCAGATAAACAGATACATGTTTGCATATAATGCATGTTGTAGCATTACTTCCAGTTTTTAGTTGACTTCATGAGATACTAATAATATCCTTCCAAAATGATACTAGCTAAATAGCATGCTGCATTTAAACAGTTGCATGTTAATCTTGCTGCTGTCAGTACCCTGCTGCTTGCACTGCTGATCCTCCCGTTTCTGCATTCTGTTGCAATCAAAATGTCATTTTTGGTGTGTCTGCAGACAGAGCTGCGGCTTTACACGTATGCAAAGTGTGTTGCGTGGCTTCAGACAAAGCTGATGGCATAGTTTGTGAGGGAAGAATCATTTTGTCTTCAAATACCTTTTAGCAAAATTACTTTGGGATTAAAAGGATATATTTAACCTTCAGAGTGATATCTAAAATTATTTGCTGTTAGCATTGAAATGCTTCATGGATTTCAAATTAATTCGTTTTGAAGTAGATTTGGATAGCTCTAGGGCTAAAATTTAGATCTCGTAGGAATAATAGAAATTAGGGGAGCTTAATATAATTTGCACTTGGCTTGCTTGTACGATAGCAAAACAATATAGTCAAAAAAAAAAAGACTATTTTTCTTTAGAGAAATGTAAGCTATAACTTAAAATAAGGCTGTTCCTGAAGTGTTACAGGCAATGTAAAGTGCACCATTTATGAACAGATGGTGCGTCTACACTGAAGTTGAGAGATGTGATCGCAGCTCTTGCACGCTCACCTAAGCAGCCTTACATTGGCAAGCTCAACTTTTTGTAGCAGGACTGTTTCCTCATTCAGCATATGCCTCAGGACATGGCTGGGACTTCAAGTAAATGTGTAAGCGGCCTCTCATTGCTGAGGGCAGTTCTGCCCTAGTTTCATCATTACTGCTGCCTCATTAGCTGTTTTGAAGCTAGCTTTGGTGTGTTTGTATGACGCCTGGTCACACCTTCACATCGTGTTGTGTAGGTTCATGGTGAGAAGTCCATGTCCTCTGTTCTAGCATGGCACAGCTCTCTGGATTTTGGTAAAAACTTCCTGATTTGTATCACCTAGCGTGCCAGATACTTTGAACTCATACAGCCATCCAAATTTTGTTGGCTAGAACTTTCTGTAATTTCATCTCTTCGGATCTTGAACTCTGTGTGCACTTAAGTTTTATTGTTCCCATTTTCAAAGGCAAAAAAAGAAGATCTTGTGCCAAGACCCACAAAGGAGGCACACAGGTTAGAACCTGTTAGAACCTGTTGCTTGGCTTGCTACTACCTAAAACACAACCTGTGCGGATTTTTTCATAACACTGCCTCCCCAAAAGGTATTACAGATGTGCCATTGTATTATTTAATTGTGGTCTCCTTTTGCAAGCCCTAATAAGATTGTTTTATGCTTATGTGAGTGGATGCAAATTTCCTATTATGCTCTTAAAATTCCATAGCAGTAAACTTTACAATAGATGTGATTTGAAATATGGGTAGGAGCTAAAAGCAGTGCCTTTGACAGACTCTGTCTTTTTGAAAACAGTTCTTTACATCCCAGCAAAACCAAGTGAATCAAATTGAGTGGCTGCCAAAGCATGCCGTGTGTGGCTTACTGTGTGCGTTAGAGAATCCAAGAAGGAAGTCTACTAATGCAACAAAATTTGTTGTAATTTTTTTTTAATCTGGGATCTTCCCTGAGTAATTTAAATTTTTATTGATGTTGGCATATTGCAGACAGATTCCTTCACTTTAGCAAATTACCACCCATTAGATGAACCACTGCAACTGTTGTACGTGCTACTCTAAGCTCACCTCAGCTCTAAAGTAATGTGGTTAACTTATACCTTTGAAAAGGAGTTAATATCTGTTCACTACCAACCAACCAAGCATGGCACTAAGATAGGGTTAGGTATTCTATTGGGTGAAAATAAAACGTAGATCCCATGAGACTTCGTTCTGAAGCTACAACTTCAATTAAGTACTACTAGTTTAATTTTGCTCTGGTGTTACAGCTCTGCTTTATGAGTAGGGATCTATTCAGTTGCCTCATTATTCTTCAAGAAAACCCATTTTTATCTTCCGACTTCAGGAAATGCAGTTCTGTCATGAAGTTAAAGCTGGGCATATACTTAAGTATTTTGCTAAACAGGAAAAGATTTAAGTACTCGTTTACGTGGTTTTCTGAATAAGGATTAAAACTCCAAAGGATTATTTTTGTTTGTTTGTTTTTTCCCTCCTGAGGATCATTTATTATAATGTTTTCTCTTTGTCATCATCTGACTTAATTTATTAAAACCATAGTAGATAATTGAGTGACACTGATTTATTGTAGTGATGAAGGTTTTTTTACTGCTGAAATAATACTGATTTTAGTGTTTATATGCAGTAACAATCATAGACAACAAAGTTATGAAGACATAAACAACAAAGACAAAGTTATAGTTGTCTGAATTTTAACAGCAGTATTTATCAAGTAAAGTGTACTCTAAAACTTTTTTATTATATTTTATATCTAACTCCCGAAACCTAGTTATTTGGTGCCATAAATTTATCGGTAAAATGCACCACAGACTACTTCCTTTGAATTTATAAACGCCTGAAGATGTGTTGTCTTAAGGAGGAACCTGCTTATTTATTAGAAATTACACATTCCTAGCACATTTTTTATTTAATGGCAAATAAATTACCACTCTCCAGTCAACATTCTCAACATAATGAAATGCCATTCAAAGCTATGGCAAGCTAACCAAATTGAGGTAAGTCATATTGATACCCTGACAAAAGTTTAATAATTTTCCTCCTTACCTCTTGCATTTAAAAGTGTTCAAAGACACAGAATCGAAGCTCAACTTTATCTCTGTACAGTTGAAAAGTTGTTGTCAGTGTAACATTAATTCAGTTTCCACCCATAGACATTGCTTTTCTGAGACTCATACAGAACCTCTGTTCCCATTAGCAATTTACCAGTGCAATTATTTTTAAAAGCTCCCTTAGCCAACACAGTTAGGGCAGTAATGCTCTTATTTGACAACTGTAGCAAAATCGGCATTTACTAGTATTGCTATGCAAAATATAAATTCAAACTATTATTTTTTTCAGTAAAACCAGTGCTACTGATGTTGTTTTCATACAACTTCTTTGGACTGAAACTCATCGGTTGGTACGATGGTTTGATCTTAACAAAGACCTTCTTTCTCAAATGTACCCTTGAACTTTGTATTTGCCTTTTATGTTCAGTTCCCTGAAAATTAAATTGAAAAAAAATATGAAATGGTTCACACACGTTTAAGTCTCTGGTATCTGACTACGCAGTGGTCTTAACTTATGAATGAGAAATACAGGAGCCTTTTTAAAAATAAGTCCTGTTATTATGATCCAGGTTTCTAAAGCATTGTACCACAGTGAAGGCTGATAGAAAAATCCCCTTATTTGTGCACTTGTGAGTTAGTTACAAGCCTGTTATGCTTTCCAAATGTATAAAATAGGTGTCTTTTCAGCTTTCATCTATACCTGAGTGAAATTTCAGAAATGCTTGTGTTGTTGGAAGAGTTTTAAATACCTCCCTCATTTCAGAAAGAAACACCTAATTTCTCAACCTTTGTATGACAATTGTTAGAAGACAACTTCAAAAGATTTTGGCATTCTTAAGATTTGTTTTCCCTAGCTTTACAATATAAAAGCAATTTGCACTACCTCTAGGTTCTGTGGATTAGCCATTTTACTCAAACATTGACTTATTAGTTTAAACTTTGATTGAACCTGCAGTAACTCTGATGGATGTAGCGGTTCATCCATTCATAGCATTCAGGTCCACGTGTTCATAACAGAGGCTGTGAACTAATAGACCCTGATGATAATCTAATGAACGCTGCTTGGAACAGCATCTGGAAAAAAATGTTGAGTGTTGCTTCTGAACATGAATAAGCTGCTGTTCAGACGCCTTGAGGGCACTAGGGGACAGGTGGCAGCTTGCACAGAGGGACAGCTGCCTTTTGGTTAAGGTTTGGTGTGCTTTTAATTGTGGTTGCGACACAGTTTGGAAGCATTTGGTTGATTCGCCTTGAGAAACTTGGACTTGTTTGAGTGCTAAGCTGAATCAAGGCCTGAATTTATTCCCAGTGCTTTGAGTATACCCTTCAAATTAACTGCATACTGCAGTGTTTTTCTTTAAAGATAACATTAGGCATTTGTAAATCAGGACTTTTTTAATGAAATAAAAGTTTTTATGGCTTCTGATTTTAATTATACAGTAGCATCTTCCCTAATATAGTCAGAAAATGAACTAGAATTCTTTTTTGCAATAAATGTTTTGGTTCCAGAAGTTTTATTGATTTGGTAAAAAGCATTATATCTGCCTAAAACTTTCTCTGGCTGTGCAATGCTGTCCTGCTTGTGCTTAGAATCATGTGCTTTTACAGGGTAAAAAAGTTCAGCTTCATAAGACTTTTTGTTACATAGGTAGCATCCTCTTTAAGTCCTATTTTATCTCCCCAGAAAGTGGTTTCATTAGATTTATGCTTGATACCAGTTTTAATGCATTTAGCCTAGTCTTAGGGCACACGATGATCTACTTCTCCCTTATTTTAATATAAAGTTAATTCAGGCATTCTTTCTCCCTCTGTCTCAACTCCAAATTCCCTCTCCTGCATGTCGTCCTATAGCTCTTAAATTACCCATCTCATTTTTGAGCTCTTCAAATCTGTTTCTGCAGAAGTGTTGAGATTTATTACGTTGAGCTTTGATATATTACATTCTTCATGGTGACTTTTCCTTTTACATAACACTAGCTGCCTACTGTATTCCACTTCTAGCAAAATAAGGTCTGACAAACTGTCATTGAATGTGGTATGGAAAAATCTTAGTGGAGTTTAAATAACGGGGGGGATGATAGTGCATGTGTCTTATATGTCTTGTAAGATGTTTCTGTTACTTCTGTTTTTTAAGGCAACAAATAGTATTGAGGTTTTCCAGTGACCTAATGATGTGTACAGTTTCCCTCTTTATTTTTCTTTTTTTTAAATGAAGTTTTCCTATGGGCACACTGTATGTTAAGTAGAAAATAGTAAATCATGCTCCCTTTTTCCCTTTGTATTGCAGTTCTGCCCCTCTCATTTAGCATGCTTACTTTGCTTCTTTTACTTAAACATGGGATTTGTCATCTGCATATGCCAAGTGCAGCTAGCAAAGACTCCAGTATATAGCCATGACCTCATCAGCTCTAAGTTATTTACCTATATTTGGGATATAATTTGCTGATTGAGAATATTTTGAATCAGGCAAGCACTTGTTCTGAAAGATAGTCTCATCCAATTGTCCTTGCAAAAAGTTTCTAGTAATTTTTTCAAAGCTAATGACATTTCTCTATATTTAAAACAAAATTTACCATTTTGTGTTGCCCTTGGATAAAGTTGGAAGCGGAAAGATATAGTCAGATAGTTCCTGAGACTATCACAGATAAAAATGATTAATTTTCTAAGTGTTTGTCTTGTAGAGCTGCATTCAGTTTCTGGTGCTCTGAAATGTTTTATAGCTCAGTGTGTCTAATACTGGAGAATGTCATTTACCCACTGACATGCACAGTTTGAAACGCTTAGTGTTATTAAATTTTATTTTTTTTAATGTATTTCAGATTTGCAGTCTTAACTGCGTATCATTCTTGGCAGTGTGTCCTTATTACTTCACAGTGTGTATGTGAGAAGATGGAGTTTTGGACAGTGTTCACCTGGCTGTAAAATCTATTATTATATTTCTTTTTTAGGTATATGCATTAGCTGTATCTTGGACTATTTTAGAATGCCCAGTGTCTCCTGTCATGCAAATAATCAGGAGAAAGGAATGGACATTGCCTCTTTATACCATTTTTTTGGTAGGGTTGTTCAGCTTAAAATTGATTGTGAGCCTCTTTTGAAAGCACTTTTCAGAGGAATTGTTGTCTTGGAAAACAAATTCCAAACATCAATTTGAGAGGAGGAAGAAAAATTCCACAAGACTTATTTGGGTTTGTCATGTTTTCATACTTGCTTCATTAAGTACTGTGAAAGAAGGCTCTGGATAATTTTGGTGCCCTTGATTCCTTTTTGTGTTTCACAACATTGTCAGGCAATGAAAAATACTAATGTCCTGGTTTGGCCTAAACCAGACCAATTTTCCTTTCAGTGATTTTTACTTTCAGCTAAGTCTCCTCTAAGTAACTGCAGTTTCTGAAACTAACTGCATGTTTTGCAGGCAGTGTCTGCTTCCAGGACTGATAACGCTCGAAGTTTGTAGTTATCACTGAGGCACCGGTAGGGATGTTGTGCAGAAAGGCGCTTGCTGTACTTGTTCTTAGAGAAACCAAGGTCACTGCTGAATTCCTCACTGCTTATGAGTGAAGAGCCGAAGGGGGGTTGCAGCTGCAGGGGGGAGCGGACAGGACAGGTGACCCAAAATTGACCAACGAAGGTATTCCATCCCATACACGTCATTCTCAGTATAAAGCGGGGGGATCACGAGGGTCTCGCTCTCTTTCTGCTATGGCCGGTGTCCAAGGAGGACTCCATCTGTTTTCCTGCTGGCCCCGATCCCGATCCGTGCATCCCTGAATCCAGCTCTCGACCATCGCTAGGCCCAGCCTGGGCCTTCCCGGAGCCTGCCCTGCAGTGCCAGTGGTGACGTGGCTGACTTCAGGGGAGCTCAGTCTTGGTTTTGTATATATATTTGTATGTATTCGATTATTTCTATTATTATTATTATACTCTTTTTTATTATTATAGTTTATTAAAACTGTTTTAACTTTCCAACCCGGAAGTCCCTCTCCCTTTTCCCTTTCCCTTTGGGGGGAGGGGGGGGGGGATAACAGAGGGCATCTGCCACAGGTTTAATAGCCAGCCCAGCACGCTTCCGCTGCGCCACTCTGCTTACTAAATAAGTAGAAAGGGGGCTGAGACTTTTGCTAAAGAAAAAAGAACTCTGGACCTTTGGTTAGTTTTATGGACATTTAATACTGCTTACTAAATGATACCTCAGAAGGAAATATGTTTGAACAAAATTAATTTTGAATTGCTGTGTTTACTAAGGTTTTATGATTATGAAATGCCTTTCCTGAAGAAGACAGGAAAGATACGGGTAGAAGAAGTTTTAAAATGCTTTGGAAACTAATTGTGAGGGGCAGTGTAAAAATCTCTCTCCATTGTATTTTGTTAAGACAAGCTCAATTCAAGATCATAGTTTATGACAGTAGTACATTTGTAAAGGATTTTATTTTTTTGAGGTTTTATTTTAATATTGTAGTTTTTCCTTTAGGTAGAGGTGGTGGTAACAGGAGGTTCCTCCTTTCCCTCCTTTAGAACAGCTTGAAAAGTCTTAAACATTGTTTGCACTCTCTTTGGCAGCAGAAACCCAGTGGAGACTTGCCAAGACATTTGATGTACCCATCTATTCAACAACCGCTGTATTTTGTGTTCTTTACACCAACAGATCTTGCTGCGGGAAGGTTGCAAAAAGATACTTGTTGCTGATTCTCTTTCTTTATTGAAGAAAATGCATCGAACTCAGATGAAGGGTGTTCTAGTAGACGGTGGGTACAGAGGCAACGTGGTGACTTTCAAGGTTTTGAAGTCTTCTCCTTGGTTTATAGATCCAAGCCACATGACTGTCCCCTTTGGAAGCTGCCCAGAAGCCTGAGTATTGTACCTGATTTGTAGAGTGTAGTTTTGTTCTTTCCCTTTGCAAAGGAACTACGCATATCTCAAAAACTACAAGACCCAGCATGCAGCTTTTTCTCTTCATCAATCTCTGCATAGCCAGTAGTGTATTGTGTCCTGCAGTTTGTCTATAAAGGTGAAGTACCAACACGGATAGTCAGATAATAATAATCTGCAACCACAGCAAAAGCTACAAGATAGTTTTCAGAAATAGTTGAAAAGATTTTGCAAGGTGCTAATGATGCATGTGAGCAGCGCTGTGATTCACACCTGCTGAGTGGTAACACCAAGAGGCAAAAGCTGACAGAAGGACAGAGGATCAGAGCTTCTTGCTATGAAATGCTGCAGAGATATCAGGCACACCTATCCTATGCTCTTTTTTTTTCAGTTTGCCTTTTGCCTCTACAGCACTGATCCTAAACAGCCTCACTCCTGCAGCTTTGCCATCATCAGAATTGGAAGATCTAAACATTTCTCATGCTGTTAATAGAATGCTGCTTCAGTATTGCTCTTCAATTTTTAATGGACTCCGTTAGGCATCTTAAGTAAATACTTTAAGACCAAGCTCCATTTCTGTAATAGTGGTGTGTTCATGCCTGCTTTATAAAAAAGTAAACATGGAGTTTGTTAACAAAGCTGTTATAAGTTTGTTTTGTTTTGTTTTTCCAGAGGAGAATATCTGCGAATCATGCCTGTCTCCAATACTTCCTTCAGGTAGGATGCTTTTCTAGAAGAGAAGGAGGTTGTGAATTTTTTTTTGTTTGTTTTTTAGAGGAACTGCTTTTTGCTTTTATTGGTAGAAATGTGTAGTAGTCTCCCTTAGAAATCACTGTATAAATTTCAGTCTCCTGTGCAAAGCTTGCTTATGAATTCTGATGTGGGAGTGGAGTCTAATTAGAACTTTTTTTGTTGCAGTAAACCCAGATTTTCTTTCTTAATCATCTTTGACTTCCTTATTTTCTGTTTTGAAATGCATGGAATGCACGGCAACTTTTAATTCCATCAACATACATATTCTCAAAGATTATTAGAACCACAAAACTAAGCTGTTGCCACCAAATCTTGTCCTACTCTGGTGAAAGATTTAGACTGAACTTGTAGATTATAAAGTTTCATGGAATATACTTCTTGTCTGAATGGTGGAGAACTCTTGGCTTCAGTGACTGCTGTCATATTTGAAACAACTCATAACAGAATGTAGTTTTAAAACATCTTCTACAGTTAGTTTTGAAACTAGAAATTCATTATATTATTTTGAAGATGTACATTCTGCAAGGCAACTATAGTTCAGAAATATCAATATAGTTGTTGGGCGTCTTAAATAGTTTTACTAGGAGAACATCTATCATGGCATCTTTAAACAAGAATATGTAAGACAGTATACCTATGGACCTTTTTTTTTGTTTGCCGAGTATGTGTAGCCCAATAGAATCACTTACAGGTTTTTTTTAATCTGGTTTCTACCATTTTTCACTTAAATAAAAACAATATACTATGATCACATGCACCAGCGTACAGACAGCAGCAGTTGCATGGGGATAGAAAAATTGGCAGAGCTGAATGTGCTAGTGCCTTCAGGTATGTGTGTCGAGGGAGCGGGAGCCAAGGAATCTAATGCGGATGATGCTGATGAGTGAGATGGTTATTCTTTGGCTATGTGGATGTTGTATGTAGGCTTCTAATTGGGCTAAATATTCATGTGGGAATGGAAAGGCACATAGTGCACTTAGGCAGCTTCTTGCCAAATTTCAAGATCATGGTGTGCAGTGTAGGCGCTAGAGCTGCTTAATGTTCTGATTCTCCGTGCAGTGTAGGCAAGAATTTTTTTGCTAACTTTTCTTCAAAATGTCTGAATTATTTGGTGGTAGTTTACTCTTCTCCCTCCCCAAATTTAGCATATAGCACATGCTGACATGAAAAAATTCTGGTGAAAAGATATACAGCATTTAAGCCACAGGATGGAATTGTCTTGTAACTCCATCACTGGGACACATTACCTGAAACCATCACTCTCCATATGAATGAGCCAGAATAGTTTGGAAATTAATTTGGGAGGTGTTACTTGATGTTTCGACGTGTGTAATAGAATGCAGACATATACTGCTGTAGCCACTGAATCATTTGTTTCTTTGCCCTCTTGTAACGAATTTACTTTTCTTTTTCCCAGATGCATCCAAGTCCTTCAACGTGGTGGTGTTCCACTGCAGACACATGTTTCATAAAGAGTGCCTCCCGGTATCTAACACAGTAAGGAACTAGCTTAATCTCTCGACACCTTTGCTAAAGATAAAAGGACTAATTATTTCCTTTTGTCAACTGTGGAGAAGGGCATGGGTCTATCAGGAATTATAATATGATTACAGTAATTATTTGTGATGATACCCCATAGTAGTATGTGACTAAGGAAAGGGAGTTTAGGCCAATGCAACTAAAGTTCATCCAATCTAGAAAGAAATCGCTGCTGTTTGAGAAGTATTTTATCACTTTCTGCAATCTGAATATAGAATACAGCTTTGAGACATACAGGGAATACGACCTGTTTGATTTTTTTATTAATTCTTTTCCATTGCAGCTCTCACTTTAAGTATGTTTAATTAAAGACAATAATCAAGGTATTTTCTCAAGGGAACCCTATTAAGTGATTCTGACCTGGAAGAAAAAAAATCACTAATTTCAGAGTGAATATTTAAGTATCTTTGTAATCCTCTTGATGCTCAGAACATGTTTTTCGTCATCAGGGAAATGATTCCTTACCCCCCACACCTCCCCCTGCAGTAAAAACAAACCAAAAAAGTAACTTCTGGATGTAATCAATTTTGAATTTAGGAATGAAAGCATCAGAATGGTAACAAAATTGCAAAGAAAATGGAATTTAAGGTTTTCTGATTCTCTATCTGTCTCTGAAATTGAACATCTAGTGAAAAAATAACTTTGGTGAATCATTTAATCTGCAAGTAACCAAGCAAAGTACTTGTAGCCATATGGTACAGCATGTATACTTAAATATGTTATGAAAATCTTAATGAATTAGATCATTTGCACGAGAAAGCTCAACAACTAGTAAATATTTATCCAAACAATATTTACCACAGATTTTATTATTTGAGAAATAATCTAAAATTTATCTAGTGTTCTCAGTTTTCTGGGACAGGTAACTTGTCAGATGGGATTTTTAAATGTGACATGGATATTGCATTATATGTATTCTATAGTACGTATGAATACACAGGTACCTGCATATATCTGAGCCAAATTCTCCACTGCTATAGTATTTCTTGGCCTTAGGTAATCAGTTGTGTTACTGATATTTGGTTACTCGTGACATCTTGATAGGAATGTAATGCATGCATAAAGCTTCACACAGAGCTAAACACAGGAGTAACAATAAACATATATTTGATATCACATGGGCAGTATTCAGGCCATATTCTCAGCTGTTGGAAATCTGTGGAGCACTATCCAAAGACAGAGCTGTGACTAAGACATCCAGTGGTCAGTGGAGCCGACCAAGTGACTTACCCTCTTTATTTATGAAGATAATCAGTGATATTTTTGACTCTGTATTTTTCATTTTTGTTGTGGAAGAAATTTGCCCTTACTCTCCTGGAGGATGGTGGTAACATAGTTGGAGTGAGTGATGACATGTACTGCCCTCTGACTCCAGAACAGCCTGCTTTATTATGTTCTTCTATATTACCTTCCTACACCTATCCATTAATATGTTGATAGGGAACAGCCTGTCTGTGAACAGTAATGTTGAGAAAGGCATTAGCCCTTTTCATTCATCTTCCCAGATTCTAACGTGGCTACATTTCTTCTAAGAGAGTCTTGTTTTCTTTTTAATTTCTAGGTATCTCCTGTCCAGTTCTGCAACATATGCAGTGCCAAACACCGAGGACCAGGGAGTGCAATCCTGGAGATGAAGAAATAGCAGTCCCCTAGTTCTCCGTGCTAGTCTGTGACACCAACTCTGTTAGGACCATGCAGAGCCACTGTAGTTTCTGTTAGTCATCATTTCTGTTGATAATTCTAATTGTGATATAAAACTGCTTTCTGTAAGTTACCCAGCTTATTGAACGTTTTAGGGAAAGAGAAAATGTGAAAATCTTTCCCTGGTAAGTCTTTGTTACACAGTACGTATGTCACTGTTTCTTTGCTCAGCTCGTTACTTAACCCTGCAACAGAAAAGAGAAGTAAAATGGGAAGAAAAAAAAACAGTTTGGAGATTTGTGCTTGCTGTCAGTTAATGTGCTTTACAGTTTGGAGCCATATCAAGCTCCAAGAAGAAGAAAGATGAATTGCTGTGAATTCAACTCACCAAACTAGTTTAGTCCTGATTTAGTCTATTAGTGAACTGTTTAACTGATGACCCATAGGAGTCTGACTGCTTTCAGTGGAACTGCTTCAGGACTTGAAGCTGGCTGTGTGCTAACTCATACGTTAAATTAACGAATTCATTAACTGTTAATTCCACACATTGGCAATTTACCTTGGTTGTATGGTTACACATTCATGGTTTCTTATAAACTGGTTATTTTCTCAATTGATCTTCACAATGCAGTAGTTTAAGGTGGGCTTTTCTCATGTTAAACTCATCCAGAAGCTGTATTTGTAAATGTTAGCAGTAGGTCTTTACACCTATTTTGTAAGTGTTGTTGTAGTGTATGATTTCATTTAAGTACAGGGGAAAAAAAACCCGTCTCACCTTTCCAAGATCTCTAGCAGTTTCTTTTGGCCTTAGCAATTGAATAGCTAAGTTAAAGAAGTCTGTTTGGATGTTAACAAAAAACATACTAATTTTGAATTTCAACAGTGCTCGGTTTTGTTGATCCAAAGGAGGTGATCTTTCAGAATGTCTTCGTAGTAATATAATCTCCTTATAATGTTCCCTGATTAAATTAAATATAAGCATCTTTTCCCTGAGAAAAGTCATTTTTCAGAACTCCAGTATATTTTTCTTCTTTAATAACTGGAGTTTGAAAGTAAAAAAAATACATCAAATTGTGAGGTTTAAACAAGTACTTAACATCATAAGTTCTGAAACAACGGTACACTGGTACTGCAGTGTATCTGTAAAACTGGAAAATGTAACACCTCTAAGTTCTTCTGAACCTTACCGCCACGTAGGTACACCTTAAAATAATTTATACTGTAGAAATCTGGATTTCTAGTGTATGTAAATTAATTATACTCTTTTGATATCCTCCAGGCAGTTGGCTGAGCTGGTCTAGCAATCTGAAGGGTGATTTTTGTTGTCCACTGTGTAGATCTGTATAATACTGGAATAAAATTTTAAGTGTATTAGAAATCCAGGATTTGGTCTGCATGTTTACAGAGACAAAATTGTCATTAAAAGCGTAGATCTTTCAAAAACATAGCAATCCTATTCTATTGTGATAATACAGACAGACGAGGAAAAAATAAAAAATGGTGCAGATTGTTTATGGACATGCAGTAGATGAAATAATAGAAGGACAGGAGTTTTCTAGTGCAGAGCATAGTCCGCATACGTCAGGCTTCACCCATGAATTACTGCCTGGCTCTGTAGCAGTTCGTTTTCAGTGGCTAGTGCACATTCTCAGGTATATTGTTCATTTATCCATTCTTTACTACACTGATCAGGAAAGCTGCTTTGATTCCTAGTAAACGAAATGCTCCAGTGAGCTCAGGGGCTGTTTCACCATGATAGCTGAGCTATTGCATGCCTGTAGACAAGTTCAGAAACTTTTAAAAAAACCTCTTCCTCAGTAGCTCTAAGCAGCTTTTCTGTGTTATACCCTGGGAATGCACTGTGTGATGCCATAAGCTGTCAGCTTGCAGGAGGAAAAAGTCAAATTGCTCCTATACAGTTATGCCACAAAGTGTTCTGCAGCTCAGAGTTATATGATAATTTAAAGCAGGTATATTGTTTACTTCAGCTTGGCCTTAAATTCCCTGAAGCATTTGAGTGTTCAGTGACTCAGTTTGCTAGCCTGCCATCACTGGCAATTATATTGCATTATACCCTGGCATATTCTTTGCACTGTGCAAGTAATTTTAAATCACTGTATGAAAATCTAATCAAAATCTTCTCTAAAACCAAAGCTGCTTTCATCTGGGCTTCAGGGACTACCCTTTTCATGCTCCTGAATTCTAAGTTTGCTCATTAAGATTCAGCAAGAAATGTACAGTCCTGACTTTGATTCACTTTTCTTCCTAAGAAACCTTCAGATCATAGAAAATATCTGAGGTTAGAGTCTAAAATATTCAGCTACTCAAGAGCTTTTCATCTGGAGAACAGTTCTGCCTAAGAAGTAGCCTTAAAGTTGCATAACCCTTCAGAAAAGTACAGAATAGCACTTTACCCAGTTTCACCAGTGCTTATTTAAGATGTCGATCTATTTATCAAAGTGCTTGTGCTTCTAACTAAGGTAAACTTAAGGTAAGTTCAACAAGGGAAATACTATTTTTTCACTGATCCATCCAGTTCTGTGTGATAGCTTTGTTGGTCACTATTGAAAAACACTGAAAGCATATGTGATGGATCGAGTAAGAATGTATTGGTCTATCAAAGAGACAAAAGTATTTTGGTTATAATGAATCTTTGGATGATTTTTCTCATCTGTCTTTGTTTTATTATTTTGAGGCCCACGATGGTGTGTGATAGGCTTGGTGGCAACGTTGGGCTACACTGAAAATTTTGGTGGGCCCGAAAGAGTGAGGAGCTAGTGGTGCTTGGTGAGCATGAGGCTATTAACTCCTGCTGAGAGCTCAGTTAAAAGTGACAGCATCAGGATAAAGGTTGACTTCTGCAAAAGGAAGAGTTAATCTGCTCCTAGCAGACGTGTGGGGACTGGGAGGGACCTGCCAGGAGTAAAGCTCTAGCCAGTAATTTGTGGGGTGAGTAAGAGGTGCCTGTTGCTATCATAGTAAATTATTTATTGGGTGATCTTTTTATGGCTTATAGACAATGTCTGAAAGGGACTGGGACAGGCTCAGCAGATCTCATGGGTCTCCTTGAAGTTGAGAGGTGTGTGACTGGCTTTTGCCATCTCCTGCTACAGCCGAATCTCATGTGTTTACTGGCTTGTAGCTTGTAGCTTGTCTCAGTGGGCTTGAGGCAGCTCCTCTACCAGATCAGTGATGTATTGAGTCAGCTGTGTTTGGTGCTTGGGCAAGAGTCTGCTGCCCAGCATTACATGAATCAGTGGGTCAGTTAATACTTCAGGGAGTCATTCTATATACAAGGTATGTCCTCTTGCTGTAGCTGCATCTGACAGCTGCTCACCTGTGGGAAACTTCGAACGCGGGGGCTGTTGTGTATTGTAACAGGAGTAAGTTGTTTAGTGTCTGACACCAATCTTGTGTTACAGAGACAGAGCAAAGACAAAATGAGGAGTTTTCCCATTTTTAAGTCCACATCATATTCCTATTTGAAATAAGTGTTTTTCATGGACAGTTGCTGCCAAGGTCTTGCCTGCAGATTTGTCAAGGACTACTGCAAAGCAAAGGACAAGAAATATGCAGTTGTCTGCTATGTTTTGTAATGTATTTTTAGTAGGAGACTACGCTGCAACATCTTTTTCTAAATTTCGGCCGAGAGCTGGATAGAGACTGTCAGTATTCTGTATGGACTGCACAGGTTGGCTTATCAAGTTTTCATGTTAGGAAATGTAATCACTTTCTACCTTAGAGTTAATGGTTACAGTCTTTTAAGCAGGCACTATTTTACTCTGCTGTTGTGTACACTACCGCAGTGGGTTTCTGCTTGGTGAGTAGAGTTCCTAACTGCAATTCAAGGGAACTGGAATTGCAAATAACTTAAATTAAAACCTCACATTGCATTTCCCATTTCTGCAGTGTTGTGATTTAGCATTCAAGTATCGTATGTCTCAGTCACCTTGGAAAATACAGTGTCATCCCTGCAGGTTGGTTGGACAGGTCCCTGCCTGTGCCATTTGATAGCAGTTTGAAAAAATACTTGCAGGAAAATTCTTACCTAATGCTGAACAAGGACAATTATATGAATGAGGAAAATCTCTCTGAGAAGCCTGTTTTCCCTCTCTCCTGTTCTGTTGTACACTTCTGACTTCATATCCATGCAGCATAACTTTTACCCATGTTTACAAATGCTAGAGACAACATCAGGGGTCTCTTCTTCTCTAGAATAGCTTCCTCCTCCAGCAGATCTTTGCCAAATACTAGCTCTAGATCAATTGCTGTACTCTCAAAACAATTTAAACAAGACTTGTAAGAAGCGAAGTACCACATTTAGAGACTGACTCTTTGATTATATACTTTTGGGACTGTCTTCTTACTCCACTGTGCCATGAAAGATTACTTTTCTCTTGGCATTAGAGAAACCCCTAGATGGTGTTTTTTCTGTTCTTCAAGACAATGTGTGCTTTCTTTTACTATGATCAAATATTAAATTATGTGGAAAACAGGACATTTGTAGTGTCTGAGGCATCAAACGCACAAGAGAATAGGATGTGTGAGAAGTTCTGTGAGAAGTCAATGCGTCCTAGTGGGAACAACCTAAATTTAGTCTTAAAAGGCTTCAATAAATGGCGATCATAAGCTTTTGCAACAGAGCAGGTCTTAGAGGCTCTGATGCGTCGAGGCTGTGACATTCCCCCAGGAGCCTGCAATCTGAATGGACAAGGCTGCCAGTGGCTTCTGCTGCTGGGTTGTGCTTAGGACCAGTTGTGGTGCTGCAGCAGCAGGAGTTGGAAACCTGAGTGGAGGCTGGTACCCCTATGGCCTGGAGGAACTGCCAGAGGTTGAGGTGTAGTAGAGTAATTAAGGGATAGAAACTGGCAGGAGCTGCACAGGGCAGTTGAATTGTTGCCTGGGTATTTTTTCCCTTTGCTTTTAGTCTGATCCCAGTAGGATTTAAGTCCAATTAGGTTGACAAGGTAATGGTATCTTGGTGTATGATGGCTGTAAAACCGTATTTAGCAAGATGTCAGCTGGATGATGTGTTCCAAATAGCATTCACGTAGGATACAGATTTGTCTGGTGGCAGTGAGGGGTGAGAGCCATAATAAACAGTTGTGGATTTTTTTAACATCAGATTAAAGGAACTGTTTTTAAAAATGAGCAGTTGTGTCACATTATTATCATGTCTTGCACACAATACAGTAGTAGCACTGGAAAGTGCAGTGACAATAGTGTTTTTACTCTGTAGGATCCATTCAGTAGCAGCTATTTTTGCACATGCTGACACAAGAATCACTGAAGCACTTTTCAGGGTGTCTAACACCGGCTATTAAGAGCCTTCATCTGGAATTTCTGCAAAGTAATGAAGATCTTTTGTTAACCAAAGTTGGGAAGCATTTACTCCATGCAATCTGTAAAGCTGAGCCAAGAATATATTTCTGGCATAACTCAGTTCTATCCTATACAGATTTTCATTCTCTCTGCACTATCAAGAAACTTTCTGGTGATGCACTAAGGGGATTATGATCTGTTTACATTATCCCATATTCATACTCTCTCTGTCTCCTTCTCACCTCCTCCCCTCAACATCCCCCCGCCAAAGTATGTGCATCGGAGTGAGTGCCTTGTTTTGAATTGTGTAGTGATTTTCCAGTCAGAACCTGCAAACACAGACACTGTGCTGTGTATATGTTAAGGTGGGCGAGATCAAAAGTACGTGCTTTGTATGTCCTGTGGAAGGTAGCCAGATCTTTGTTCATTCTTAGTTCCTGGGGGAGTTCATTCCTCGGTGTCAAGCCAAGGAAAAGATTCTCCTTCAGAAGTGAACTTTCCAGAAAAACAGTAATTTTCAGTGGTGCCCAAAGAATCACTGAGGTAGGAAGGGACCTCTCAAGATCATCTAGTCCAGTCCCCCTGCTCCAGCATAGGTTGCTCCATCACCTTCCCAGGGATTGAGATGAGGCTGACAAGCCTGTGGTTCCCCAGATCCTACTTCTTGCCCTTCTTAAAGATGATGATATCCCAGAGGATCAGTTAAAATGAGGACTATGGCCTTGAAGAGTGATATTTGCTTTCTTCCAGTCTTCAGGAACCTCTTCGAATTGACATGGCCTTTTAAAGATAATCAAGAACTTTTTCTTCATGCTTAAGTCTTTGTGCATGAGTATTTTATAATGTTGCAGTCCAGTCCAGAGATGAAGGCAGTATAAACTACTGTGGGGTTAATCATGGTCCTCAACAAAAGGGCAGATGTTCCTAAGCGCCTGGTTTGGCAGAAGCATTACTCAGTCTTTACAACCATTATTCACAGAAACAGCACCGACTTCCTTAGCAGTGATAAAAATGCAGCTGCATTTGAGCACGTTTCTGGCACACAAATTTTCCTTTGCTGCCTCTTTCTTTCACAGGTAACTGCTCCTCTCTTGCTTACTGACATAACCAACACCTGCCCTTGCAGCTCTTGCTGCCTGGGAATTGCAGTGGAAATCCTCTGTTCCTCCATTGTCTGTACTAAGAGCTGTGTCCAGCTGCTTTGCAGCTGTTAATCTTGCATCAGCTCAACAAGCAGATGTAATACCTTTTCATTACTCATGAATGAAGGATGAAGCTGGACACTTAATTGTCTCTAAGTACCAAGGAGGAATGAATGAAAATACATTGCATGTGGTCGGAAGAGGAAAAAATGGTAGGCCCTTTTTTGGGGAAGTGTGGGAGAAATTTTATTTCTTGAGCAGAATCAGTGTAGAGGATTAGGTACTGATTTCATTTAAAAAAACAAAACGGATTTTTTTGTGAACTGTGCATAAAGCAAGCTGTAATGTCTATGCTAGATGGCAGAGATCAGAGGTGGTGAGCTCAAGTCAGGCATCAACATACACAAAATCCTCTGCAGCTATTCCAGAGCTTAATGAAAGTTCTGCTTTTATAGAGTGCATGGTATTCACTGCTGTTCCCTCTGGTTTACTTTTCGTGATAGGACTCGCTCACCTTTAACAGGCTGAAAAGCAGGTAGCCTGGATGTGCATCTCCTCCGTGCTCGACAGCCATGCTTCGTATCTGTAGATAGAGGCAGTTCAGCAGTCACAGGCTCCAAGGCTGCAAACTGATGTGCAGAGGACCTTTGATTGCTGAAGTGTGTGTTGGAGCTTTGGAAACATGAGACAGATTTTGTTCCTGCTGAAACTGATGGCAAAGTTACATTGACTTAAATGAGGACAGCATCTGACCCTCCTTAGATAGTAGTTTGCATTATGAATAAATACTATAAAATCAATTAGATCAGGAACTTTTCGTTCTGAGCTGGCTGTGATAGTCTGTAACTGCCTAGATGCGTGTAGTTCAAAATTACTTAAATAGTGGAGCTTGGCGGTCATCCACAGGATTCACCACCGAAGAGGTTTATGACTCTCATTTACCATTCCAGGAAACAGTGAAAACCATTTTAATTAATAATGTGTACTTCCAAAACTGCATTAAAACAAAATTACAAGGACGTTTAAAGAGATATAATACCTTGTGCTGCTCCTGTGAAATATGAGTGTGTTGATAGTTGTAGTTGTTTTTAAATGCTTCTTCCCATATGCTGCATTGCATGTATGACAGCATCCATGTTATACTGGAAAGGCTCACGCTGCTGGATCTGAAGAATGAAAATCCAGTGTTGCACAATGAGATTAGGTAAAGAAATCAAATTATCAGGATTTCTTAAGCAGAGTTTTCTAGATACTGAATCCTCCCTCTCTCTTGTTGTGTTTCAACCCAACCTGTCCTTTTGTGACCGCAGCCAGCCTTTACGCTGAATTGAATCAAACATGTTACTGAATTCATTTACTGTTTATTCAGTTATTATCTTAAAATTAATGCAGTGGCAGGTGACAAGATGATTTTGTATGTTTTGTTGGGGATGAATCCCAGCAATTGAAATCTAAAACTGGTTGCTGATATCTGGTGTGATGTCATGCTTATCATTTGATTCTGGTCTACTGCAAATGTCTGTATATCTTTTTTTGGGGGGAAAAAAACAAACAAAACCCCCCTTCCTATCTCCTTTTTTGTCCATTGTGATGGTGGCTGTATTGTCTCAAGAGTATTCATAGTAACTGTTGCCAACACATGATCATGTACGAGAAATAACCTAAAAGGTATGAGGAATATAAAGCACTTAGGTCTATTAAAATACTCATGGTACACTTCTGAAATATTCCCAGTAGCTGAAGCATGAAAAGCAGAAAGGCAAAATCCCAAAATATACTTGAGAAAATAGCATGGTAAAAAGGGATTTTAAGATTATACGGAAGTGAGTTTCACCTCAGCTGGTATGGAATTAAGTTTCTGGCACTGAAATAAGTTAGAGATGTTCTTAACCAAAGACTAACAAGGAATTTTGTTAGTCTTCACCCAGAATACTCCAAGGGTGAAGCTACAAAAACTCTGTAAAGCAAAATGACATATTTTAATATATTTTCAGTAAGGAACAGTAAAAAAAGAATCCTAGCAAAAGAAACCCTAAAACCTGTTATTGGGTAACATAAAATTTGGAGAAAGATGTAATGTATATCATAGAAGTGCTGTTTGAAGGGATTTCTGGAGGTCATCTAGTTCCAGGCTTGAGGTTTTGCTGAGAAGAAGGCATCACTTAGACACCATGATACCAACGTTCAAATTATGTAGAAGTATCAGAGAAAACCTTGTGAGCGAAAGGCAGGCACTGTACATTTAGGGAAAATTAGAATCAAAGGAGGTGAATAAATGAATACTATCAACAAGTAATAGAGAATCGGTAATGACCTGAAATATTATGCCTGCATATAAAGCATAATAATAGTAGGGATGTATCATCAGCCACATGACCAATATGGCAGCACAGAGTGCAAGGAGTTGAGGACAGAAAGAGCAGTAACACTGGCAGGCCTCAGCCATGCCTGTGTAAGTCATGATGAGGTTTCAGTGCTACGAAAGACTCGAAGCACCTCGTCAGAGAGCACAAAAAGAGGAGTCCTGGAGTTTTGCCCTGGGAACTGCACAGAACCTGAATGCTACAACTGAAAGGCGTTTAGTAAGAGACTCCTGTGATCAAATTCAATGTCCTTGTGAGATGTAGAAGCAAGAAAGTAATCTGTAACAGTAAAGATTAACTGTTCAAAAAAAACCCAAACAAACAAACAAAAACTATATAAAAATGAGGGAGCAAATCAAAAGCAATAGTTAAATGTTTACAAGCGGTATGAAAAATGCTAAATTCCTGATAGTGGACTTTTTTTTTTTAAAAGCATCTCCCCTTTCCAAAGTAAGCCTTGATAGACAGCAAAGTAAAGACAGTGCTTAGACATAAACAGATCTCCTTAAAAAAAATGCATGTTGTGTCTAGAGACAGAAAACAGAAAAGAACATTATGTTCAGGCAAGTTAATGTCAAGCCACAATAAAGCAGGCCAAGAGACTCAATGAGAAGCAATATGCTAAAACTGGCAAAGCTCGCAGTAAAAATGCCATCAGCGAGCTGTATATAAGGCCACCTGTAGAAAATGGAAGAAAAAGGGTTTCAATAAAGACACCCCAGCAGGAAAACCAGATTAGTTCTTTGAAGTAAGTATTTATTATGAAAGTGTTCAGGGAAGGCCTAGAGTGGAGCCTGTTTTAACATGGAAACTTCTGAAATTAAACTGTTTGTAGAAAACAATCAATAAATAGTATCAAACTGCATGCATCGGTAGGTGTTGTCCTAAAATTCTGGTGGATCTCAAGACAGGATATTGCTATATGATTAACTGTGATGTGTAAATTGTCTTTAAAGTAAAACCTAATACTAGAAGAACAGAAAGTAGTAAATATGACACTAATATTTTCTGAAAGGCTCCATGACAAATCCATAGAAATACAGACCAGTAATTCTCATGTCTTTACTGGGTAAATCAATAGAAGTGCTATTTAAAGAAGAGACACATGGATATGTCTATTTTATATCTTATATTGGGGAAAAGTGAACATGGATTATGGAGATGGAAGTTATGCCTCCCATTTATCTGAATTTCTAGAAGGACTTGATGAACCTGTCAATAACTAATTCAGATGGTATAGTGTTTTTACACTTGAAAAAACTCCAAAAGCTCATGTTAAAGTCCTTCAACAGGATTTTTAAAAAAGCGGCCTTGAAACAAGAACAGAAGGATTTCTAATAGATTTAAATCTGTTTAAAATGAGACTTGATGTATGATCAGCTTTCACAAGGAAAGAGTGATTGCCGGTAAAGCTCCACAGGGTTAAGTGCTGGGGCTCAGAGTATTCAGCATAATCGGTGATCATTTGGAAAAGGGCTGGATAACAAAAATATTTGCTAACAACATAAAAGTAGCCAGACTCAAAACTGAAAGCTCACTGAGAACATTTTTATATCAGGGAGACAGGAGTTGAATGCACGCTTAGTAAGTTTGCTGATGATACTAACTGGGAGGTGCTGTTGACTCTCTCGAGGGACAAGACGCTTTGCAGAGGGATGTGGATGGATTGGAGCATTGGGCAATCACCAGGGGCATGAAACTGAAGAAGACCAAATGCCGGATTCTGCATCTGGGACAGAGTAATGCTGGGCACAGCTCTAAATGGGGAGAGGAGTGGCTGGAGAGCAGCCCTGCAGAAAGGGGTGTGGGGGTGCTGGTTGACAGGAGGCTCAAGAGGAGTCAGCAGCGTGCCCTGGCAGCGAAGGGGGCAAACCGCATCCTGGGGTGCATCAAACACAGCATGACCAGGTGGTCAGAAGAGGTGATTATCCCAGTGTATTTAGCATCTTGAGTATTGTGTGCAGTTCTGGGCCCCACCATTTAAAAAGGATGTGAAGGTCCTTGAATGTGTCTGGAGGAAGGCACCAAAGCTGGTGAAGGGGCTGGCAGGCATGTCCTCTGAGGAGTGGCTGAGGACTCTGTGTTTGTCTAGTTTAGAGGGAAGGAGGCTGAGGGGCGACCTCAGTGCTCTCTGCAGCTTCGTGAGGAGGGGAAGTGGAGAGGGAGGTGCTGATCTCTTCTCCCTGGTACCCAGCACCAGGACACGTGGGAATGGCTCAAAGCTGGCTGCGTCCCTCAGGGGAGGTTTTTACTTGCCATGAGGAACCATTTCTTTACCAAGAAGGTGGTCAAACCCTGGAACAGGCTTCCTGGAGAGGTGCTCGATGCCCCATGCCTGTCAGCATTTAAGAGGCACTTGGACAATGCCCTTAATAACATGCTTGAACTTTTGGTCAGCCCTGAAGTGGTCAGGCAGTTGGACTAAGTGATTGTTGTAGGTCCCTTCCAGCTGAACTATTCTATTCTATTCTATTCTATTCTATTCTATTCTATTCTATTCTATTCTATTCTATTCTATTCTATTCTATTCTCCTCTTCTTCCTACCTCCTCCTTTCCCTACCAGTACGTGCTGAGGAAATCTCTGATGACATTCTTCCCAGCCCTGCACCAGCAGAAGGCATTGAATGGAAAATCATGTCCCAGCCTAGGCATTGGCTCTGTCATGTTGTGGGAAGGAGGCATGTACCTACTGATGGGGGTGAGAGCTCTGGATCGTCTTGACACAATTGGACCATCTGCACAAATTTGCAAAAAGCAAGCGTGAAGTGCAGCTTTTTAAAGTCTTCTGTTCATCCAGTTGAGCGGGGTTTCCACAGGATGGCAACACCCCACATCTCTGACACTAGTGGGGTTCAAAGATCAAGCCCTCAGTCTGAAGCAGAACGTGCTCCTTAAGCAAACGGTTACAAATCTTTTGGAGGTCAGCAATACTTGTTCATTTCCTGTGGATTTTTTTTTCTCCTTGTACACAGTTTCAGAAATGCCGGAGCTGCTTCCCATGGGAAAAAATGCTAAAACACAGGAGCCTGAGCACAACAGCACTCCCTCAGAGAGAAGGTCCATCTGGCCCAATACTCTGTCTCCAAAGAGGCCAACCATCAATGTCTAAAGGAGAGCATATGAGCAGCGCAGGTCTGCGTCTGTGAGCGTCCTGGGGGTGCTCATAGGCCTCAATGGCTGGGAGCAGCCTCCCCTGGGACCCCCACCCCCACCATCTCCTGCCAAGGGCCCAGGGGATGTGTCTCAGCTCAACCTGGGGCCTTCAGTCCCTGCCTGAGCCATGTTGTAGGTGTGCCCATCTCTGCCCCTGTCTCCTGGGTGGGCTTGGGACCTTCACTGCAGAGAGCTGCTCTCCTGGACGGACCCCTCAGGCCCAGGTCATGGCTTGTCAGGCAAAACTCCAGGCGTAACACAGCAGAACTCTTCTGTTCTGTTCCCTGCGCTCACCACGAGTCGACTAACGATGAGACTGTTATTTGCCTGAAATGCCAGGGGTTTTTCAGCTCCAAAAACACTTTCAAGGACACATGACACAAAGGTTACAAGTGGAAACAGGATTTTATTTTTCTTTTTCTGAATCTGTTTCAGACCCGATGCTCACAAGCATTAACACAATGTGCGTGTGTAGCCAGGAGCAGGCTGATGCGTTCTTCAGTTTAGAGAAAACATCCCTTGCTGTCTGGCAAAGGCAGGTCACAGCTACAGAAAGTAGCAGCAGGAATAGAGGCCAAGCAGTCCCTGCTTCCTGAAGGGTGAGAACATGAAAAATGAGGTTCGGTACTAACCACCCACAAAAGAAGAAGAAGAGGGGTGTGGTACTGTGGGCTATTTTCCAAAGCAGGACATGTAGCGATGACCATCACACTTTTTGCCTTCCAAGACTTGCTCCATCGCTGTGCTTCTTGGGCAGCGATGCATGAAAAGTGCTCTCGTGCCTGCCCAGCGCTTGTATTGCACGTGGGGAGAGCTGCAAAGGGGCAGCTTGGGATGGTGCAGCGAGCCTGGAGCCCTTCTGAGCACGGGCTGTTTTGCACAAGCAAGAACCCCTGGGGCGATGGAGCCAAGGGAAGAGCAGAGCTCACTTGTGCTGGAAACCTGCCCTGAGCAAGAGAGCCCGAGAGAGCCAGGGCACGAGTGGGGCCTTGGAGGGCCAAGAGCAGCAGGCAAAAACCTGGCCAAAAGGGCCCAGAGGAGCCCTGACAAGGGGCTGTGCTCAGTGCTACAGAGGACAAGAAGCAACCCCCGGGGGCCACCCTGGGAGTCTAGAGAGCTTCCTCACCCCGGATGCCGGGCATGAGAGCCACCTGTATGGAGCATGAGCAGCAGGCACCTAGCCAAAAGGGCCCAAAGGAGCCCTGGCAAGGGGCCATGCTCAGTGCTGCAGAGGGAGGCAAAAAAACCCCAGGGCTACTTGGCTAGGCCATCGTGGGGGGAAAAAAGCCTTCCTCCCCCAGCTGCAGGACACGAGAGGCCATCTTTGTGGTGCACGAGCAGCAGGCACTAACCCAGGCAAAAGGGAGCAGAGGAGCCCTGACACTGAAGTGGTCGTGCTCAATGCTGCAGAGGAAGGCAAAAAAACCCTGGGGACCAGTGCCAATGTGCCCCGGGGGAAAATTCCTTCCTGACCCCAGTGCTGGCGATCGGCTACTCCCTGAGCATGTGAGCGAGACCTGCCTCCTCGTCCCACAGCCTGGTCACGCCTCCCAGGGGATGCCCAAGCCCTATTCTCCCTCAACCTGCAGCCATCTCAGGGCCTTCCCACTGCAGCTCTGCCCACCGCCCCTCTGCCCAGCATCCTTCGGAGGAAGCCTTTGGGGTGCTGTCCCCGAGGCAGTCCCTGTGCCCAGGGGGACCTAGGGCTGTTCCTGCCCTTGGTGGCCATGGCAGAATTTGGACAATGCCCTTGATTCCGTGCTTTAACTTTTGGTCAGCCCTGAAGTGGTCAAGCAGGTGGACTAGATGATTGCTGTAGGTCCCTTCCAGCTGAACTATTCTATTCTGTTGTGTTTCTATTCTTTTCTTTTCTATTCTAACATATCCTAAAGGATCTTGTCCTGTGTCTGGGAAATCTTTTATTCAATTTTCACCTAATTTCATTAATAAGAGAGGAAAAAAATAAAAACCAAAACAGCAATGCAAAGACAATGATGGATTTTAAATTAGGTCTTTGAGAATGGAGACCTGGGAGTCACTATATGCAGTTCAAAAATAATCATAGAATCAGAATGGTTTGGGTTGGAAGGGACCTTAAAGATCATCTAGTTCCAACCCCTCTGCCAACAGGCCGGGACACCTTTCCACTAGACCAGGTTGCTGAAGGCCCCATCCAACCTGGTATCCTGATTCCCAACTCCTCCATCTCAAAAGGCCATAGTAAATTCTAACAAGGCTTCATGGGCCTGATCTGGTGTGGTAAGTCTTGGTTTCTTATATTAAAGCCTGCTTTAGGAAGGAAAGGGAAACAAAAGAGGATTTTGGGCAAATACAAACAAGTGATTGAAGGGTAAATTGTAATACAGACAATACTTTTGGGAAAGTAGATGATAATGTCCAAACTCTAGGGAAAGTCATCATTATTTTTAATATCATTTTGTCAGATGTGAGAAGCATCTTTCCAAAACTACTTTGTGGCCAAAAATGTTTCCTTACCCAAACTTACTGTAATTTATATATGAAGAAACATTAAGTCTCTTAATTCTCCCTCCTGTCACTGAAGAGTTGCTCCCTACAGGACTAGCATGTTGTCTAGAGGTCTAGAATCTGCCTTTTGGTATTTCCAAGCAATATTATATCCTACGGGTCCCTCGAAGGTCTACATGTAAGGTCTAATAGATCATACCATTAAAAACTTATACTGAGCATGTGAATTTCTTTTATCTTCTTTTGCCTCTCGCCTGATACAAAGACAGTTGTTCCAGAAAGGGTTGAGCTGTGCAGCTGAAATTGCTGTGGACACAAGATAGCTACAGCATTTACTTCCTCTAACTGTAGCCTCTTTTTTTGTGCTAGTGCTCCTCTCCACTGCTTCTTCACACAAAAAAATCTTCAGCTACCTTGAAGACAAGCTTCACAAACGATAGATAAATGATGCTGGGATTATAACGGCTCCATGCAAAGGTTCATTCAGTCCTCGATGAATCTCCTCTTCTGATGTGTGTTCATCAGGTACACAGTCAGTTTTCCCAGGATCCCTGCAATGAAAGAGGTTTCCAGCTTAATGAACCAGAGTAAACATTTTTCCATTCAAATCTGTTCTAAGGCAGCAAATCTATTTTGAAGCCAATTTAAAGTCAGTTAAAATGTTTTGAAGAAGCAGGAAGGAGCTTTGAAAAAACACTTCTGTGGAACCTCAGTGATTTCTGGCACGGGGCTGAGTGTCCTGTGTCTGGGCATGGAGCTCTGTGGCAGTGTCTGGTGGCAGGTTAGTGTGTCAGCAGAAAACCTGTGTTTGTGCGTGTCTCTGGCAGGTTCTGCATGAGCACACCGTAACAGGCTTCCCTTCCCTGCTCCCGATGTCAGGTGCCTCCCCATCTACCACGGTGGCAGCTCACTTTAAGGTAGATGTACCACCCTTCACTGTGCACGAAGTCCCCTACCCTAGGCCATTTGATCTACTTCATTTGGCACAAGCTGCGCCAGGATGCTAAACTCTCCCTGGTGAAGGAGCCAGTAAAAGCAATTTAGCGTTCCTACTCTAAGCATGAAGGAGAAGTGAAACAGGATCCCTCATTTCATTTGCTCAATGCAGAAAATCTGGATCCTTCTTTCTCTCAAGACAGGACTTGTCCCAGGGTTTGTCTTTTTTCTACCCTTCCATTGCATCTCTCCATAGCAGGCTTATGACTGGCTGCTGGTTGGGTTTTGGCGTGGGGGGTGGAGGGAGAACTGTACATCTGAGGTGGCTATCATTGCTCTGCTGTTATTAATTTCTCTTAAAAGGGTCACTGGCATGAAAGCAAATAGAATCAATGATTTCACTCAGCCAAAATTTGTCATTGCAAATGTCACAGTGCAACACTTTCAGCTCCTCAGGCTACTGGGTGGTACAACAGAAGCCCGTACCCAAGGTTGTGGCGATCCTGAGAAGGCAACAGTTCAATTCCTGCTTCCTTTCAAATAGCCAATAAATCTCACTGAATGACAGATGGTTACGTTTCAGAAGGACGATGAAGGAAAAAATTCATAGCTGGTGCTATTCTGAGAACCCTGGGCACCACAATGACTTGGTACGTGCGTAAAGATCAAGATGACCTTGTAAATGAGAATGACATGGCTTGGTGTTTGGGTTAAAATAAACAAAGACATGAAAAGGTGCACAGGGTCCAGCCAGTGCCTAGGCTTCCTTTATGTCCTCTTCATGTAGTTTTTGCAAAGAAATGAATATAAATCTTTGCAGCTTTTTTTTATTTGTGTTGTGAATCTTTCCATTGTGTAAAAATAAAAACAGAAAAAAACCTCAAAAAAATATAAAATCAAGGGGGAAAAAAAAAGAGAGGCAAAAATACCCAACACAAAACCTTCCTATGATGAAAACAAAATGTCTGTCTCATGCTCTGACCTTGGTGCAACCATACCAGTGAGGTGGCACAAATCCATATTCCAGAGTGATTTCTTGGTACTGAAAAACAGAGAAAAGTGATCCCCAGCTATCCCGGCATCAATGAGCAGCATGGTGCGAGTGGAGCAAAGCAACTGGTGTTGAGGATTCAGTGTCTGCATTACAGACACTTTACCTGCCTTGCTTCAGAATCAGGCTAGTTTGGTCCTGTGGGCTGTGTGCCCACAAGCAACAGGAGCAAAAAAGATCAACTCTGGGAGCACGTTTTCTGATTTAGTTACATCCAAAAGGAATCCGGTTTGCACGTTGTGACAGGTCTGGGGTGTGAACTGAAGCACAGAGAGTGGGGACAGTTCAAGGATGGCCTGACCCACAAGGCCAGCACAGATGAGTGACAGTCTGTGGTTGTGATCTCCACCTATGAGAACAGGATAACAAAACTCAGCCAGAATTGCACGGAAACTTGGTTTGGTAGATTTTTAATGGTTTTTATGAACAAAAAGGTAAGGGTAGATTTGTACTATAAGTGCTAATATAGTTACTTTTGTTTTTATAGATGCTATCCCTCAGATGTATTCAGTTTTATGTCCACATTTTTTTTGTTATTCTGGACTCCATTTGGATCAACTGTGTAAAGCAAGAGTTAGGAAAGCAGAACCTCAGTGCAGTGATAGTTAAAATCACTGCATTAATTTTAAATATACTCAAGCATTCATCCTTCTCTTCAATACAACATTTAAACCTAATTTAACTATGAAAAGCAACAGAAAAAATGGTGCTATCTTATTCAACATATATTCTGGTTGGTAGTTCTCGATTGTGTATTTTAAGAAGCAAGAGGGTGGTGTGTAACCAGCTATAGAACCTCCTCTTAATGTTGCGTTAATCTGTTTATAGGCTTGCTTCTTTGTGTCTGCAATAGACTTACGCCTCAAGCTGCTGGTAAGTATTCTGCCAGAGTGCAGAAATAGCCCTGCTTTGCAAACTAAATCAGGTGCACTTGAATATTTTAGAGAGCACCTTGAAGAAAAAAAAAAAAAGAGTAAAAGTGTTCTGGTTAGACATCTTTCATATGATATGTTTTTATTTGTAGATAAATCCATTTTTCATTTAGTCACTTTTTAACTTCATAAATAAAGCAGAAATGGGTGAGAAAAATTTCATAGTACAGGCATGACCTTTTTTTCCAGAGTTTTAATTTTATTTTATATCTCTCAATGTTCAGTAAAACTCAGGATGAAACCAAATGTCCAAACCTGGAGATCCTCCCTGAAATGATGCTTCCAACTTCTGCAGTTTTAGCTGCTAGCACTGATGAATATATAACGTGCTGTTTTTAGAGCAAACGGTTTGTTCCAAAGTGGGCTTGTTTTCTCTGGCTTCTCCTGTCATTAGCAATCCCTCCTCTGTTACCTGCTGAGGAAATATTGATATTTATATCAAAAAATATATTCCCATCACTAGCACGTGCCCTGTCTCCTCGTCTGCAAATTACTCGAAAACCTCACTGGATTATTGACTTTGACTCAAAAAAACCCTGTCTTGGTCAAACAAGATAGTTGAAAGAGTTACATTGGCCTCAACAAACCTCAGACCACATTCACACAATTCTGGCTTGCTAATATAATCTCTCTGATCATTCAACTTTTCAATTTCTCCATAGGCAGAACAATTAGCAAAGACTGGTACGAAGATTTTCCTAATTAAGTTAATTATGCACTTTAGAAGGATCTCCGTAGGTGTAAGAAAAAAACCCAGTGGTGTTCTGCTTGCTGCCTTTTGTTGTCTTGTCTATTTTGAAATTATGTCAGCTCTCAGGCAGCTGCTTTTCCATGCTCTGTGGTGAGTTATGCACAGCGTCTCTTAGGATTAATAAATGGCTGTTCCTAATATGTTCCTCTCATGACAGACATTCCAGTACAGTCATAAAGTGCATGACCTGATTTATTAAGATATTACAGTAAAATATTGGGACTGCTTCTATGAGTACCTCACAAGGGATATACATCTGGAATTTATAAATGCAATAGTGTAGCTGTCATAAATACAATGGATCACCAATGTAAAAATTATGGCATCAAAATGTGTTGTGATCCTATGGTGGGACAGTGAAAAATATTTTTAAAGTTTAAAACTTCTGAACTGCTGATCTTGACCAATATTTGTATGGTTTCATGTTGACACCGGCATTACTTCTGTTTCCATTGCAATTCACCTGCCGCATCTTGTTAACTATTCATCACAGCCACCTGCCTGAACCACGCTGGCTGAACTAGACAGCACAGCATCATTTGATACACATCCCAACCTCTTCTCCTTCTCCCCTTTCCAGCCTCTGGCCTTTCAGGCACTAAGCAGCATCTACCTGGCTAAATGTTTACTTTCATCTTCGTGGTGGCTTTTCTTCTTGGTGACTTTGATTCATCAGTCCAAATTTTATCCATTTAAAAATGTTAGCTTTAAAGTTCATAGTATGTGGGCCATGGGCAATTGCTGTCATTTGCCTTAGGAGGAGAGTGCTTCCATCCATCTATCTAAACAGAGCCTAATTTCTGTTCAGAGGTCTAACTTGTAAGAGGGCTGCAGGGAGAGGAGATGAAACCCACCCTGAACAATTACTGTAAAGGCTTACAAAGGAATTTGATTTCCTCAACAATCTTGAACACTGGCCTCATGCTTTAATTTTGTTCCCTCTAGGATGTGATACAATTAGAGGGATCAGGCTTGGAGTTTTTCCATCTCAAAATGAGTATGTTTTCACTTTCACCTAGGGACACTGGCTCACTAAGAAAAATGTGTGCCTTGAAACTCACATTAAAAACTAAAAGTAACAGCTGCAGTGAAATTTCAGAGCAAAACTGTTCATTGTCTTTGCATAGGCAACTGCTCATTAAGGTTGGGTAGTACCAAAGCCTACATTACAATTAAAGTTGGTTTGTGTTGCACGCCAAAACACATGGATAGATGCATCCCCTGCCTCAGAGTACGAATTCCTAAGCCAAAGCTTATTCAAGTCAAACAGAAGTTTTTATTGACTTTGATAGTAGCTGGGACAGGCCTTGAAGCCCCAGAACTTCAAAGGAGCTTTGTAGTTTTCTATGACTGTAATGAAAAATCCATGAAAAATGGAAGCAATTCCACCTGGTCCTCTACCAAAGGCTGTTTCTTGATCACATCAGATTACAAAGAGACCAACATTACTTGGGCATTGATCTGTTTGTGGGAACCAAGCAATAGGTTTGATACTGTTATACTCATTCATGTGGTCCTTTAGTTCTCATTCCCCATAAAAGACTGAAAGCTTTTGTGCAAGGTATTTTCCTCTCCTTTTGCTTTCTTCTAAAACCATTTTCATAGTGTACCTAAGTTAAATGTGTTCTATCTTAGTTATAAAGATGATAATCAATATGGAAAGCAGATTCTGTTCATTTGCATGGTGATATGCTTCAATATGAGCATAGACAGCTTCTCCCTCTCTCTTGCTGAGTGCTGTTTACCTTTTTCAAATTCTTTATATAGGGGAGTTTTTCAAAGTAATGAATGTTGCAAAAGATGATGTCAGCAGAAGGGTCTTGTTGGTTCCTGCTGTCGAATGATCCCATCTTACTGCCCTTCTGACATCTGCAGGCTAATTTTTGAGCCCAGGAATTGGCAGCACTGCTCTTTTGGATCAAGGTTTTGAGTTATATCTCAAAGCATGTGGAAATGTGTCATGTAAACTCTACAATGTAGTTAAGCAATGTTTTGATGAGTCATGTAATATAAAGCATGACTTAAAATATCTTTTCACATCTACACTACACCAGGCTGGTTCAGTCTGCTTCTGCTCATCTTTATCACGTCCCATTGCTCCGTGCTCACCCCTGTATCTCCATATGTCACCACCACCTTTCGTCTCCTACGTAGGTCATTAGGCCCAGATGCAAATAAAAAGCTCAGTAGCTCAGTCCTGCAAAGCCTACACTGCATTGCAAAGTTGTGTCTAGAGGGGCTGAGACAGTTTCCAAAGTTTCCTGAGCTCTGAGGAGTGGGAGAGGGAGAAAAGACTCATTAACTGTGCAACCCAGACTCCCTCCATCACTTTTTTCAGGCAACTTTTACCATGAGCAGATAGAAACTAATAGCAGTGTTTACACAGTATATCACACATACAATTGCAAAGCAGTTCACTATTGTCTAATAGCTAAGACTGGTGAGTTGCTGAGCTGATACGCCACCACCCCAGCAAGGCACTGGATGAGTCTTGGCAGTCCAAGGGCTGGCCTCCATCCCTCCTTGCAACAGGGCTGAACCTTCACATTGCTCTTCCAAGTCCTTGCTTTTCCCTTATATTTTAATACCTCTTCAGGTCACAGTTTTTCCTGTGAAATTTCCTCAATTTGCTCTCTGTCCCAGTCTCAACAAATTGTCTCCACCTGCTGCTTTGTTTTCCACGCTTTGCACATATCTAGCCAGCATGCTTTCTCACAGCGTCTCCTCACATCTCAGTTGTTATCTCAGGATCCTGAGCCCGAGTTGTGCAGCTGGGCTGTATCAAAACCATCCCTTAGCTCACACACGGCCGCAATCCAGGGAGGAGGATTGCAAACAGGCTCCTCGGAGTGACTCCAACTGCGGGCACACCTCTGCCAGTCGCTATGAAATGCTGAAGACAGGGATGTTTTTCTCACATGAACGTAGGTGTAGCTAGGTGTCTTTGTGAAACCAAGACTCAGCGCCTGATGCCTTAAATAATTATTTTTCTTCTCTGGGTGGGAAGGGTAGGATGTGAGATTGTTACCACCCACTTGTCTAGTAATAGTCTGGCATTTGAAGCACCTGCTCTGCAAAGGGAGACATGGGTTTTGGGCCTCGCTTAAAGCCTCATCTCTCGAATCCCATGTGAGCACTGTGACCACTGGGCTAGAGGGCAGTTAGTCTGCGGTCAGTGGCAGCAGCCATTCCTGGCTTTGCAGCGGACGCTTGCCCACACAGGGCTGTCCCAGCAGAGCTTGGGAACAGCTTTGCAGCAGCCCGCACCCCAGCACAGCTCTCTACAAGGCTACCAAGGAGGCTACGAGGGAGTCTCTTGATGTTAGGTGGACCTTAATTCTCCACAGTTCCAGTGAAATCCTGCAAATAGACCAAAAATGTGCAGTTAGTCTGGAATCTCTCGAGTTTTACAGTTTGCCTCAGAAGTCTGAGTCTGCTGGCACTCAAGTCTTTTTGGCGAGGGATGGAGGGATCATTTGGGGGAAACTCGGTATGAATGGTTAATAGGTCTTGTCCTCATAAAGCAAACTAATATCCCTAACCTCGCCATGAACTCTTGAAACATCATCTCATCTCCTCTGGGTTTTTCATCCTGTTCCTCCCCCAGAGGTTAAACTGAAGGAGCAGAAGCTGTGTGCCTTCCCATGCTGTGGGTCTGCTCCCAAGAGCACCTCCACCATAGGGGTCATGGCAGATACAGGCACAGAGCTGGACTTCCACCTGTGAGGTAGAGCCCCAGACATCTCACCTGAGCTCTCCCTGCTGCCAGCAAGGTGGAGTGAGATGAAGTCAACCTCAATCCAAGTCTGAGGTGTTGTAATGAGAAAAAAACTTTCAAAGAAGACTCCTTTCCTTCCTTCCCAAAAATGCCTATATCTTTTAATCTTGTTTTTGGATTTTAGAAGTGTTTTAGCAGGCTAACAGGAAAAAGGGTTTTTTGGCAGACATGAAGAGAAGGATCAAAAGAAAATTGTTTCACACTTGACATACAGAAGCTGTGGAGGCTTCAAAGATTTGTTCACAGGTAGATAGCAACCATACTGAAATAATTAGTTTTGTGTGTATCACTGTTCTGACCTGTGCCTCTGCATCGTTTCTCAGCAGCCCCCTTGAACTCCTTGTTCAGATGGACGTCAGCTCTGGCGTAGTGAAACTATTGACACCTGCACTCACGCTACTAACACTCTTAAATTTATTTAATGCTCATTTACTATTCCATTAACCTTGATCAGAAATTCTTCCCTTGACGATAAAGGGGACAGGTACCTGAAAATACTGGTTTGAACAACGCTATACTGAGGTGAAGAGAAATCAGTGCACAGTGAAAATATTCACCACGTACAGTTAGAAGACATCACTACTGTGTAGCGAGCTCTCATCTTGCTGCATGCTGTTCCTGAGATGCAACAGGGAGAAGAGTAGCAATGTGTGAACATTTCTCAATACCGTTTTGAGGAGGGGAAAGGGAAGGGAGAAGGTGTTAAAATTTAATTTGGATGATGTATAACACTAACTTTTACCAAGGCTGCCTCTGATAAAAGATACAAAAAGCTGCAAAAAGATACTTCTAAAATAAGACTAGCATAACATTATTAGCTAGAGACTTTTTTTCCCCCCACAGTGTGAGAAAAATCACTGTCTCACATGCCAAGGACTAGGAAGCCTGCAGCAGTTACAGAGTTTGGTTCCTATAGTGACTGTTGTAGCAACTGTTAGCATCCAAATTGCCTTTTCAGTGCAGAAAAAGCTCCTTCCAGAGACAGTTACTTTATTATCATGCATACATCTATAATAAGGTGATACAGATCAGAAATGGAGTCTGGGGAAAGGCCAAAGAAAGTTTTGCTGCGATCTGGATGCTCAGGCTAACTTGTGTCCAATCCCTGCTGTCTGCTTAGAGCTCTTTTAAGTGCTGCAGAGATATGTTTCTGGAAAAAAAAAAAAAGGAACACAACTTTTCAAAGACAGTGCAGAACACATGAGCCACAGCTAAATAACAATCCCTCAAGCCAGTCAGGCCATTTGCAGGTAGGACTGTTTTAGGGACTGCTTCCCCCTGCATCTGTCCAGGACACCTTTGGGATGAGTAATAATATAACTGGGGCCATTGTAAAGGAAAGATTTTCTTCAGGCAAATAGAAATGTATGTTGTAACTTCAGTGTGCTGCTATTACCAATTTTGACGAGAGAAGCGCTGGCATTCCCAAAGCTCTGATGCAGATCAGTTTGGGATACCTTGGAACAATTTATGGATTATGGCAAGAAACTGAAAAGCAGTCAGGACCAATCTAGCTCAGTTAAGAACAAACCATGTATTAAGAAAGAAGAGTGGAGAAATTTGCATAAGGATCCTTGACAATCAAAAGTTAAGCGTATCTTCAGAGAGCCCATAGGTTTAAAACCTGTCCTTGGGTTCCAAAATTTAAAGCAACAGATGCTACAAAGTCTCAAGAGGGGGTGCCTTTTTGAAGGTTGGATTAATCCTTTGCTATGTTCTATGGTTTTCATTATTGAAGTGCCTTTCCTGTGGCCAGAGGTCACACCATTCCCTGCAGACTGCGGCTTTTTAGGACATGCCTGGTGGGTCAAAGGCTAGTAGCAACAGCTGGGCAGTGTTCCTCTTGCAGGCAATCTTCTGTACCCCTGGAAGCAGATCCCTGGTTGCTCTACATTGTTATCACTTCCTTGAAATCAGTGAGTTGTCAAGACAAGAAGATCTGCTGCATCAGAGGAGGCTTCCAGCTTCCATAGCCCAGCTCCAGGTGACTGGGAGGAAAAATCTACTGATATTTAGAAAATGCTGTGTCAGATATTAAACCAGCACAATTAGTCCACAATGGTTTATGTACATCTGTTTTCTTGAAGAAAAACAAATCCTATGACCTTTGTAAGAAAATAAATATATTTATTTATGTATATATTCCCTTGCTTTTCATGGCCTTTCTAAATTAGGGGCACACACAGTCGGAACAGTTATGGCTAGTCATCTTTCTCCAAATTTTAAACATTTCAGGATTAGGATTATATATCGTTCACCACGCCCCTCCTCCTAGCCCACATGAATGATGGAAGCAACAGCTGTGAAAATGTACGTTAGCACTAGGAATAAAGAAGGAGAGGTTAGATGATGCTCATAATGCCATTATCAGCCAATTCATGAGCAAAGAGTCATTCACAGCACCAAACTGATGTCATGCAGGTGTTCCCTTCACAAGTGCTAACTTGTGAGAGGAATGCAACACTGGGGAGGAATTCCCCAATGAAGGCAAGATTGTGGTGGAATGGCTTTAAAAAAAAAAAGAGATTAAGTGTCACAATATTCCTTTTTATTGTTATGCAAATGAAAGGTGTGATTTTCTAGATTCTCACTGTAAATACCACAAATATCATAAACATATTTGATGGGAAAGAGGAGGGGTATGGAAAATTGCGTGCGCAGGAATACACTTTTTAAGCAAAGAGGCTGGCTTTTCTTTCAGGAGAGATCCAAAGGATGTCCTACGGAAAGCCTTTCTGTTCTTTTTATCTGCCAGTTATAAGGGCAGATATTTCTGGTTTTGGCCTGTGACCTTCTGACTGAGAAGATGAAATATGTCAAGCACATCTATGCCCAGATTTTTCAAAAGCAACTTTTAATGACTTCTGAGTGCTGACCTTGGATAGACTAAAGCAGCCTGAATTTCGGCTAAAAGTGGCTGTTATTTTTCAGAAAAATTACATGCTTCTAAAGAGTCTAAGTTTGGGAGTCTTTTTTTTTTTAATTGTGTTATGGGAGTTTTTCTGCTTAGGTGGGAAAGCTCATATGTTGTCAGCACGATTCTCCAAAATTCATCTTCTGTACCATTCCCTGTGTTTTTAATTTAAAACCTGACATATGGGGAGGAGACCAACCAAAGCATAAGTATCCTGTGCAATGTTCATTCCTAGTGCTGGAATCGGTACTGTATACACAGCCTACCAAGATACTGTTGCTGCCTAAGTGATACCACTTAAAGCAAATTTCTTTGTGTAGCCTCTTTTGCAAGGGATCCAGGTTGGCAGTTATCCTCGCCAGGGGAGGGAGCTGTGGATCCCTGCAGCCCTGGCCACGCAGAAACCCATTTTTGGATCTCAGGAAACCTTGCCCTTCTCAACACCCTAGTCTGTTCCTCAAGCGTGTATTTTATTGACACTCCAACTGTGTAAAAAGTAAAAATACCTGGTATTAACTGTTACTTAATTACTTACTCCTATTCCCATCTCCTAACTTTAAAGGATTTTGGATCTCTTGCCATGTCTTCTTTCGTAGCCTCAAACCTGAAAAGATTCACCCAATGGCAGCAGCAATTCCAGGTATTGTCGCTCTAGCTTTTTTTTTTTTTTTCAATTTGAAGCTCATTTCTCTATTTCCTTCTTTTTCAAGGAAGAGGACTTGGAGGGGGGGAAGGAACACACCCCTGCAGAAGTCCAGCACGGCCATCCGTGCCCCATGGGTGCTACCCAGGAGCAAGTTTCGTACAGAAGCATCACTGGTGCTCGTTCTGTGAGCTAGCTCTGCAGGCTCCTCGTTAGTGCCGCTTTCCCACCGAAGTCTCTTTTTGGGGGATTTCAGAGCCTGGGGTGTCAGCCCAGCTGTTTGCTTGTTGAAGTCAGTGGAAGGACAGACCTCCAGGGGAACAAAGCGAGGCCAGTGCTGAGCAGTGTCTACCTGTATGTAGCTCTGCGAAGCCAGATAGGTTCAAATAATGAAGCTGAAATCGAAGGCCACCTTTCAGATAAAATGCTTCCCAGTGATGGAACTGTTATTCTGTGCCAGAATGTAAGTACAGGTTCACGTATCTTACCACGTTAATGACTGAGAGAGCAGTGTTCATCTGAAGTTATGGCAGTGAAGGAAAATGCAGAAAAACCCCATCTGTATTTCCTTTAATAATAGGAGTTTTAGTTAAAAGTAAATGCCTAGATCTTTAACTATAGGACATGTATGGTTTTTAATTTCAGATTTTTATTAAAATTTTCCTCTGGATTAGATTTTTACAGGGTTTGGCACCACATTTGTTTTATGAAAACATTTTTTCTTTTGACATGTATTTTCCACTGTGCTCCTTACCTTCGTCTTGTGATTCTGACAGGCAGCTCTCCTCTCTGTGACCCACATCCAAAGAGCAGTGAGACCTACAGAAACTGCCCTGATGATTTAACTAGTCTTTTTCTGCCCATTATATCCTGACCTAAACTGCTAGCAGAGTACCAAGCAGACGTTGTTTGTAAACTGAAATTTAAAATTTAGGTCCTGTACGCTTGAAAATCTAACTTCTCATGTTGTTTTCCCATGATTGCTAATCTGTTTGTCTCGACTGGCGTTGAATTTGGGTCCGTACACTCTGCCTCTCAAAATCCCCAATTACTGCGCAATTTCAACTCCCGGTCTGTCCTGCAGCTTCATTTGGATAATCTTCATTTCCCACTCTCAATTTGCCACTGCAGTGACTATTAAAGCGGCGCACTTGTGATGGGGATGTCTTTTACCTGCCACGTCTGGAGTGTGAGCTGTGAGTCTCTGTACATTGCTGTTTGTAGAGCTCTGTGAGGTGAAAGTCGCTGTGTTACTCCTAAGCAGTTGATATCTATATTGTAATTATCATTGCAGTGGAGATGGCTGCAAGACACTTGCCAATATTTTTCTCATAATAATATTGTAAAATTGATTCCTGTGGACCAGTGTCTTCTAATTTTATTTCTTTACATGAATGAAGAGTGCTCAGAAATGCAGAAATGTGATGAGAAGCCACGCTGTTGGTGAGTCAGAAGAGATGCCGATTTCTTCTTTTTCTGACTAACATTTTGGGTGAAAAGGGATCATCACCTGGCAAAAGTGGTGAGGTAGCAGTAGTGGTAATACTTACCTTCTCCCTTCCCCTTAGAAACTTTACATTCAAAAATCACCACTCCATTAGGAGCATTTTTCTGTGAATGACTGCTCGTCTCTGCTATTCAAGAGTGAAACTGAAGTGAAATCTCATTTTAGAATAACACCAAACAAACAATAACACAACAAATATAAGGAGAAAACAAGCAGGGTAAATTGTAGAAAATGATTCTTCCTTTTTAAATGTCATCTCTTTCAGACTAAGGTATCAGCGACAGAGAGGAAGAAATTTGCTTTAAAACGCATCTTAATGGGGAAGATTTCTCTTAGGAGAGATTTACAATAAATGTTATATAGAACAGACAGGAAGTATAGAGATATCAGCTTGATTATTGGCTGATAATTACTTTCCAAACTCTAGCTGATGGAGGGCAACAGGCACATTCATACACCGGCCAGTGAAAAAGCCATTTCTGGTTGTTGTCCAAGGCCACCAAATGGGGCAAAGCCAGTGCAGGTCAACTAACTGAGGAGGAGGAGACCGGCTGTATGACTGAGTACAGCCTACATGTCTTCACACTCCTCATCCACCAGCATGAAAAAACATTTTTGGGCTTGGTGGTGAGGGATCTACTATCGTTATATCAGACAACTGGGGACAAAAAGGCACGGGAGGGTGTCCTCCTTCCCCCTAGTAGCCCAAATGCAATAACATACTCTGCTGGTGATACATGCTATCTTGGTTATCTTTTGGTGAAGAAAATGCACGAGTGATCAAAATTAAGACCACCTCTTTTCATGATTTTTTTAGAATTAAAGTGGTGTGATCCTTTTGGAATCAGGTGCCAAACTGGCCAGAAAGAGAAACTCTGAAGAAGACGTGAGAAATTACTTCAACAAATTTGGAAGCCCTGTGCACACTGGAATTTTGTTTTGATCTTTCACCAGCCTAACAGCATTATCAGAGACTGCCTGCAATCTTTCAGATAAACTAGTTTCCTTGGTTGCTATGATGTGTTTTCTTTGTTTTTCTGCTTTTGGTTTGTTTTTTTTTTTTTTTCCTCTTTTTAAAAGATGCTTGTGTGAGAATTAAGTAAGCACCTACCTTTATACAGGTCACAATTTCTTAATCAACATTGTTACTGCTGCAGCCAGTTTGTTAAATCTGCTTCCTAATGCTATGGGAAAATGTGTCATGCAGGTTCAGGACTAGGCGGACATCAGAAATACAAGGTCTCAGGAAACACAGCTGGACTTACTAGGTGTATGAGACATTTTCTTTTGGCACAAGATCTTCTGGCTTGTATTTTGTACCAATCCAAAAAATCGATAAAAAGTGTTACAAACATAGAACAGTTCCCTGTAGAAGAATATAGGCGCAGGCTCAGAGCCTGGAGTTCCAGTGTTTTGCTTTGTATTGCTTTGTGGTGTTTGCCGCTGGGTTTCTACTCTCCAGATCAGGGAACTCTGTGCTTGGCCAAACAGCAGAAATAAATGCCAGAAGTTAATTTGGGGCCACGATACCTAGGAAGGCTCACTTTGCTAACCTCGAGTGACCGGTGCTGAGCAATTCTGTATTCGAAAGATTTTGGGGTGCTTGAGTGTCAAGGGAGGACGGAGAGTTTTGTTGCAACTGCCCTCTAGTTTTGACTGCAAGTTGTAATTCCGGGAATGAGATCAAAAATCTGAAACCAGTCTGGAGCCAGTTTATTGCTGTTGGCTGCTACACTGAGACAGGAGTGAGCGATGGATCAGAGGAGGACACTGAGAGCAGCACAATGGCAAGCCAACACATATCACTTGCATTCAGCAGCGTGGGCACCGTGAGCCCAGCGTGGCCACCAGCCGTGCCAGCAAGCCCAGCCTGGGCTCAGCTAGGGGTGCAGGACCCCGAACCGCAGCACCCAAATATTGTGCTGGAGGCCCGTGACGCTGCAGCCCCGAAACCACACCGGAAGGTGTCGAAGGAGCTTGGAAACTGGGAGTGACTGCAACTCGGTGGAAATTTCTAGGGCAATAAGTGTGTGCCTCGCACTCTCGAGCTGTACGAGGGGGGCTTGTGCCGGTAGCGACATGGCCATCAGCCGCCGCAGCGTGGGCAGCTTCTGGAGGTCTTCACCCCCGTTATCCTCTTGATGTTTTTTATTATCTAGAGGAATCGCCTCATCTCCAGGAGCCAACGCTGCCCGCCCTGCGAGGGGCCCAACAGCCGCCTCCCCGGGGGCCGGCGGTTCACCTGAGGCGGCGGCGGCGTCCCCGCCTCTCCCCGCTATGTCTTTAAGGCCCTCCTCCTCCTCCTCACCCTCCTCCTCCTCGCCCGCCCTCCCTCCCTCCATCCATCCCTGCCTCGCCGCTGCCGCTCGCCGCCGCCGGGCTCTGCCTCGCCCGCCTTTCCCCCCCCCCACCACCGTCCCCATCCCCGCCGCCAGCCATGGCCGACATGAAGACCGGCATCTTCGCCAAAAACGTCCAGAAACGCCTCAACCGCGCCCAGGAGAAGGTGCGCTGGGGGGGGGGGGGGGGCTAGGGAGGGGCGGCCTCGCCCCGGCGGACAGGAGGACGAAGGGGGCGGTGGCAGTGCCCGAGGTCCGCGAGGGCAGGCGGCCCCGCTGGCCGCCCGCTGCGGCGTCCCCGCTCCCTGCGCGGGGGTGCGGGGCGGGGGGCGGGTGGGGGCGCGTTATTATGTAACCAGCCCATTTAACCGCGCCAGCCGCCCCCCGCCCGGCCGCGCTGCTGTCCCCGCTCCGCGTCCCGGCGGCGGGCGGCTCTGCTCCGGGACGCGGCGGTGCGGGCGGTGCCGGCATCCACCTGCCGCAGGCCCCGCTCCCTCGCCCTTCCCGGGGAGCCGGGCGCCCCGCTGGAGCAGGCCGAGTGGCTGCGCACCGCGGCGGGGTGGCCGGGCACCGCGCGGGGAAATAAATACGGGTTCGCCTCGCCTCGCCCCACCGCCCGCCGCCAGCCCTCCTAAGAGGATTGCATTTCCTTTAATATCCGCGCTGGCTCATCCCCCCGGCTGGAGCCATCCTCCGTGCTGCGCTCCCTCGGTAGCCGAGGCGGCCGGCCGCGGCGGTGTGACAGGAACCCCCGCTCCGTGTGGCGGGGGCCGGAGCGGGGAGCGCTGGCGGAGGCCCCCGCCTTCGTTAGCAGCTGCTTCAGTTTTGGGGAGCCGCTCGAAATGTCATGAGGCGGGTCAGAATGTTGTGCAGCCCATGGTGTTTATCGCTTAGAAAACTCGGTGCCGATTCTTGCGTTGCTGTAGCCTGGAAACGAAAAACGGGCAAAGGCGGGGGGAATTTGTGTGAGTTTATGACCGAAGATGGGGGCCCTGTTGGCCAGTGTTTATTTTGTCCATCTTCACTCATAAAAGCCAATAGGTATAAACGTTCCACACCAGTAACTCCTCTTTAGCTGTTGGGTGTCTCAGAACAGGGCTATAGATGCAGACATTGAACCAAGCAGAAAAGCGTTGGTGTATGACTATATATATCATCCGTATCAGCCATTAGTACGGTTTGTTACAAAGCTGTTCTCAGCATGAATTTGGGGGGCACAGTTGTCAGCAAGTGTTGCAAGTCATAGCTTTTGAGGGCTAGTAAAAACTTTATACTCCTCTAGCATGTGTTCTGTGTTGTTACACGCCCTATGTAATAAGGCTCTGGAGAATTAAAAAAAAAGAGTATTTTATGACCACTGTTTCTTATACTTCACTGCCTATCAATCCCCACTTCCTTTTTGCCACGCATTGAACTCTGTGGAGCTCTAAGGGAATGAAAATTGTAACAATTAATATGTAGAAAAGTCTCATATGTAATCATGTCATTATTTAAGAATCTGATAGGTGAGGCTGTCACAGGCAAGTGATGGATTTTCCCTTTCAAATACTCCTATTTAGCTCACAAGATCATAAAGTATTAGACTTTTCAGTACCAAAGTCATGATTTGTTTCCGTTCTTGCAGGTTTGGACAGCAACTGTTTTCAAGTAAAACACATAATATATTCTTTAATAGTTTGAAGAGATCTGGTGACTTTATGGTGTGAGTTGAGCTGGGTCAGTAGTTGGAGTAGAAGCCTAAAAATAGTATTCGTTTCCTTGTGTCTTTGTCAGTGTTGTTATGATTAACTGTCTGGTAAAGCATTGGTGTCTCAAAAATCGCACGTACTGCTTCCAGGTGTGTCCGTTCAAACATGGGAGGTCTTGTTTACGGAAACGTGTGGCCATACTAGAGAGCACACCTTAATCTGAGTACTTGGGGTCTTGGTGTCCTGGCAAAGACTGCTCGTGCACCAGCCGCCTCAAGCCTCACGGGTGCCTTTGGGTGCAACCCGGGGATGCTGGTGGGCTCTGCCAGATGAGCTGCTCTACCTCTGTTTCAGTGATCAGCCTTGCCAACAAGGGAAAATTTGTTTGGTTTGATCTCCATGTATTGCAGTCGGGCATCTGGGAATTTTGGCCTTATGGCGTCTGTGGTGGTTGTTTCTTGTGTCAGTTATGACATTGCTTGTTCACAGGGAATGAAAGCTGTTCGTGGCCTGACACAGAGCAGGTCACAGTACCATGTAGCTCTGTATCCTTGCTTCCTTCTTCATAGCATGCATGTGTAGTTATTGCATGAGCTATGCACATCTATTCTCCTGTGCCTATACTTCTGGTTAGCTTTGAGTTCCTTTATGGTTATACAAAAAATCCTTCATTATTTTTGCTAAAACTTCACTTTGGGGAAAAAAAAAAAAAAAAAGCCCCCCAAATGGGAATGATGCAGAATGGCTTTTTGTTTGTTTGCTTTAGGTACTTGATGACAAGTAAATTATATCTAGGAGTTAAAAGTCTATGATTCATCTGATTTCTGATGGTATGAATAGGATGGCATTGTGACCAGTATGTGATACCACACTGGCTTAAAGAGATTTTAAATACATTCTGAGTTGTTTTCTCTAGTTGGTTATATTGGGTTTGAGCACCTTCAGTTTACTTAATGTGTCCTTATAGTCGATTGCATTTATAAAGCATTTATACATAGTTTTCTATTATTTTTTTTATTGATGCAACATATGTATTAAAAACATGGAGTGGTTGTAAAACATAAACCTTTATCTATGGAAACTGTTTTTCTAATGATGCTATCATCATCTTCAGTTCCTTGCAGTCTAGGAGAAATTTTAGTTGTACAGTTTAGGTAGTGCATGTGTCCATATACATGTGTGTCTAATCAATGTATGACAAAAGCTAAATAGCTGACATGAAAACATCTCATATTGTGCAAATCTCTCTGTCTTGCATTAGAAATGTTAAATCCAAGAGTTACATCAACACATCCTTTGCAGCCATTTTCCTAGTTTAAACAAAAGTAATCATCTATCTGTGACAGAGCAGACTTGATAACATCAATGATGTTTTCTCTTATAAGATTCCAGAAATATTTAGATTCCTCTACACTGGAAATGGGTGCAGTAAATGTCTCAGTGGCTTGATATGGCAAATGACATTAAAAAAATAGAGAAAGCTGAAGAAAATAAGAAATCATGCACTTAATCATGAACTGAAGTGCTAATGAGGGGAAGAAGGCAATTGTACAAAATGGGCTAGACTACGCTAGTACTCAAAATGAAACGTGATTTTTAAACAACTAGAAATAATAATCAGTCACTCCATTTTTCACATCATCCAGAAGATAGATAGTACTTTTGGTGGTAGCACATGTGCTCTGGCACCCTGATTTTGAATCAATGAGTGTCCCATCTACTAAATTACACTATTCTTCACTGCATTTCTTCAATGACTTTTCCCCCCAAATTCAGGAAGCGTGGACGTGTTGAGTTTGCAGCATCTGCTGGAAGCTGCCAACAGTCAGCTGAAGATTCTGGATTAAAGTTTTAAAAGCATCAGAGCAACTTAGGAGCCTACATCTCAGTTGTAAAAGTAAATAAAACAGTGATGCATTTAAATGTCTGTTTATACTGAAAGCTGAACAGATGTATTGGTAACCAACGCTAGCTGAGTCAGTTCTGAGGACAAGATTACTTGGATGAAAAGGCTGAGTTTGTATCCCTAGGTTCCTCTGGAAATTTGAATTTAAGCTGCTAACCCAACTTATAACACTAGTTATCTCCTTGTCCTCTCTTTTGTAACCCAGCATCTCTAAGTGAATAGAATAGAATAGTTCAGCTGGAGGTGACCTACAACAATCACCTAGTCCAACTGCCTGACCACTTCAGGGCTGAACAAAAGTTCAAGCATGTTATTAAGGGCCTTGTCCAAGTGCCTTTTAAATGCTGAGATGCATGGGCCACCGACCACCTCCCCAGGAAGCCTGTTCCAGGGTTTGACCAAGAAATGCATCCTCATGTCAAGTCTGAACCTTCCCTGACAGTCACAGCTTTGAGCCATTCCCACGTGTCCTGGCGCTGGGTACCAGGGAGAAGAGATCAGCACCTCCCTCCCCACTTCCCCTCCTCAGGAAGCTGCAGAGAGCACTGAGGTTGCCCCTCAGCCTCCTTCCCTCCAAACTAGACAAACACTGAGTTCTCACCCACTCCTCAGAGGACATGCCTGCCCACCCCTTCACCAGCTTTGGTGCCTTCCTCCAGACACATTCAAGTACCTTACATCCTTTTTAAATGGTGGGGCCCAGAACTGCACACAATACTCAAGATGCTAAATACACTGGGATAATCACCTCTTCTGACTGGCTGGTCATGCTGTGTTTGATGCACCCCAGGATGCTGTTTGCCCCCTTGGCTGCCAGGGCACGCTGCTGACTCCTCTTAAGCCTCCTGTTAACCAGCACCCCCACACCCCTTTCTGCAGGGCTGCTCTCCAGCCACTCCTCTCCCCATTTAGAGCTGTGCCCAGCATTACTCTGTCCCAGGTGCAGAATCCAGCATTTGGTCTTGTTCAGTTTCATGCCCCTGGTGATTTCCCAATGCTCCAATCTATCCACATCCCTCTGCAAAGCCTCTTGTCCCTCGAGAGAGTCAACAGCACCTCCCAGTTAGTATCATCAGCAAACTTACTAAGCGTGCATTCAACTCCTGCCTCCATATCATTGATAAAAGGGCTGAACAGAATTGGCCCTAGAATTGAACCCTGAGGACCACCACTGGTAACTGGTCACCAGCCAGCTGTATCCCCATTCGCTGCAAGCCTTTGAGCCCTGCCCTTCAGCCAGTTCTTCACCCAGCGCACCATCTACCTGCTCATCTCGCAGTTGGACAACTTCTCCAGAAGGATGCTGTGAGGGACAGTATCAAAAGCCTTACTCAAATCCAGAAAAACTACATCCACCACCTTTCCTTCATCCACTAGGCAGATGACCTTATTGTAGAAGGATATTAAATTAGTTAAACAGGACTTTACCTTTCTGAACCCATGTTGACTGTGCCTGATGATTGCATTGCTCTTTAAAAGTCCTTCAATAGCACCCAGTATGATCCCTCTCCATAATTTTTCCAGGTCCTGAAGTTAGACTAACAGGTCTCTAGTTCCCTGGGTCTTCCCTCATGCCCTTGTAAACTGGAAAAGTGTTGGCTAGCTTCCAAGACCTTTTGTAAATGATTGAGAGGGTCCTGCTGTAACATCTGCTAGCTCCTTCAGTACTCTGGGATAAATCCTATCAGGCTCCATGGGGTTATGAATATTCAACAGATACAACTGATCCCTGACAATTTCAGTGTCCACAAATGGAAAGGTGCTGTTCCCACAGTGGGGCCTTCTAAGTCAGAGGACCAGGCAGCCCAAGGTAGCCTCATGGACATTAGCTCAGGTGCAAAGAGGGGACAGCTAATAGGGGTGGTCTCTGGGCTGCAGGCTTGGTTTCTGCCATGGCCTGAGAGAAGAGTAACAGCACGAGGTTTGTCCCTGGGAGCCAAGTGGCAGAGGTGGCATCAGGAACACCCAGCAGCTGTGTTCAGTGCATGGCCCCCAAGGGCAGGGACAGACTCCTGGGCACAGGGACTGCCTCAGGCCCAGCACCCCAAAGGCTTCCTCCGAAGGATGCTGGGCAGAGGGGAGGTGGGCAGGGCTGCGGTGGGTGGGGCTTACCATTGGGAACCATGTCACCCCCATGTCACCACCACCTGGCAACGCAGCAGTCACAGTGCCCCGGGCCACTATAAAAGGGGGCATCCTCCCCTGTCCTGCTGCCAGATCTGGCCAGAGGGCAGCCCGAAGACATCCAAGAGGCAGAAGTCCTTGAGGATTCAGTGGAAGTACTTGGAGACTTGGAGGGTGGACAGGGCTGCTGGAAGTTCTCTGCTGCAAGGCCAGCTCCTGTCAGGGCCATGTTCAAAGCCCATCTGATGGATGGAAATCCTGCTTCAGCCTTCAGGGAACAGATGCGAGCCCCTCAGGAGATGAGAAGAACCACCAACCCCTGGAGGTGCCCGAGGCTCTCAGGCTTTTTCAGCTGGACAGCAGTGGCCAGAGCAAGGGAATGCCTTCTTGAGGAGCACTGCAGAGCTTGCCGTCCTCATCCGCCATGGAGCCAGAGGCAGCAGCTGTAAGAAATGGGATGCAGAGATGTTGCCAGGGTCCCAGTGCTTTGGAGCACTCACTGGTGCCCTGCCAGGCACGGGGAGGATTCTTGCCCCCAAGGTTGGTCAGGCCGGGGGCCTTTTGCCACTCTTGGAAGGCCCTGAGGTGGCTGCAGGTTGAGGGAGAATAGGGCTTGGGCATCCCCTGGGAGGCGTGACCAGGCTGTGGGACGAGGAGGCAGGTCTTGCTCACATGTTCAGGGAGTAGCCGATCGCCAGCGCTGGGATCAGGAAGGAATTTTCCCCCGGTGCACATTGGCACTGGTCCCCGGGGGGTTTTTTGCCTTCCTCTGCAGCATTGAGCATGACCACTTCAGTGTCAGGGCTCCTCTGCTCCCTTTTGCCTGGGTTACTGCCTGCTGCTCGTGCACCACGAAGATGGCCTCTCGTGTCCTGCAGCTGGGGGAGGAAGGCTTTTTTCCCCCCACGATGGCCTAGCCAAGTAGCCCTGGGGGTTTTTGCCTTCCTCTGCAGCACTGAGCACGACCTCTTGCCAGGGCTCCTTTGGGCCCTTTTGGCTAGGTGCCTGCTGCTCGTGCTCCACGCAGGTGGCCCTCGTGCATCCGGGGTGAGGAAGGTCTCTAGACTCCCATGGTGGCCCCCGGGGGTTGCTTCTTGTCCTCTGCAGCACTGAGCACAGCCCCTTGTCAGGGCTCCTCTGGGCCCTTTTGGCCAGGTTTTTGCCTGCTGCTCTTGCCCCTCCAAGGCCCCACTCGTGCCCTGGCTCTCTCGGGCTCTCTTGCTCAGGGCAGGTTTCCAGCACAAGCGAGCTCTGCTCTTCCCTTGGCTCCATCGCCCCAGGGGTTCTTGCTTGTGCAAAACAGCCCGTGCTCAGCAGGGCTCCAGGCTCGCTGCACCATCCCGAGCTGCCCCTTTGCAGCTCTCCCCACGTGCAATACAAGTGCCGGGCAGGCACGAGAGCGCTTTTCATGCATCGCTGCCCAAGAAGCACAGCGACAGAGCAAGTCTTGGAAGGCAAAAAGTGTGATGGTCATCGCTACATGTCCTGCTTCGGAAAATAGCCCATGGTACCGCACACCTCTTCTTCTTCTTTTGTGGGTGGTCGGTCCTGATCCTCATTCATCACGTTCTCACCCTTCAGGAAGCAGGGACTGCTTGGCCTCTATTCCTGCTGCTACTTTCTGTAGCTGTGACCTGCCTTTGCCAGACAGCAAGGGATGTTTTCTCTAAACTGAAGAATGCATCAGCCTGCTCCTGGCTCCACATGCACACTGTGTTAATGCTTGTGAGCATCGGCTCTGAAACGGATTCAGAAAAAGAAAAGGCAGGAGATGGTGGGGGTGGGGGTCCCAGGGGAGGCTGCTCCCAGCCATTGAGGCCTATGAGCACCCCCAGGACCCTCACAGAAGTAACTTGCACTGCTCATATGCTCTCCTGTAGACATTGATGGTTGGCCTCTTTGGAGACAAAATACTGGCCCAGACGGACCTTCTCTGTGAGGGAGCACTGTTGTGCTCAGGCTCCTGTGTTTTAGCTTTTTTTCCCCTGGGAAGCAGCTCCGGCATTTTTAAAACTGTGTACAAGGAGAAAAAAAAAAAAATCCATGAGAAATGATATTGCTGACCTCCAAAAGATTTGCAACCGTTTGCTTAAGGAGCACGTCCTGCTTCAGACTGAGGGCTTGATCTTTGAGCCTTGCAGGTGTCAGGGACGTGGGGTGTTGCCATCCTGTGGAAACCCCGCTCAACTGGATGAACACAGAAGACTTTAAAAAGCTGCACTTCACGCTTGCTTTTTGCAAATTTGTGCAGGTGGTCCAATTGTGTCAAGACGATCCAGAGCTCTCACCCCCATCAGTAGGTACATGCCTCCTTCCCACAATGTGACAGAGCCAATGCCTAGGCTGGGACATGTTTTTCCATTCAACGTCTTCTGCTGGTGCAGGGCTGGGAAGAAATGTCATCAGAGATTTCCTCAGCATGTACTGGTAGGGAAAGGAGGAGATAAGAAGAACAGAATAGAGTACAATAGAATAGCACAGCACAGCATAGTTCAGGTGGGAGGGACCTGCAATGGTCATCTAGTCCAACTGCCTGACCACTTCAGGGCTGACCAAAAGTTCAAGCATGTTATTAAGGGCATTGTCCAAGTGCTCTTATACACTGATAGGCATGGGGCATCGTCCACCTCTCCAGGAAGACTGTTGCAGGGTTTGACCATCCTCTTGTAATAAACACAGTCAGTGCTGTCACAACACTTCTGAAACTCCGGTTCAGTAAGGCTTGTTCCTGTGCATTTCTTGAGTAGCTCTTGAAAATCCAGCTAATGTGTTTTTTGATGTTGAGCTTCTAGGCAGTAGTATATTTGGTTTCATCCAAAATTAAAGCAGTAAATACTCCAGTTTATGAGAACTTTGGAGGTGTAAGTAGTGTTTGAAGTGTTGTAAAGGAGGAGATTCCATAAAGGAAAAAGATAATCCCCCACTCCCCAGGAAGGGAATTTGACAGGTCCGTATGCATCATGTGTTCTATAACCTATGACGACAGCTCTGAGGCAGGAGATGGGCATCTGCATGCAAGATGATGTTTGTGAAAGGTATGTTACATGTATTGTACCTGTGCTGGCCTGCCTGCAATGTGATGATAAGGTTCTAGCAACCTTGGGTTCATAAAAGCAAATTAACTGTCTTATGATATAAAATGTTGGCCCCACAGACGTTATAAAATCTAGTACACTGAAGTCATTACAGTGTTATGACAGACCTCAACATTGAGGGCCCTGCTGGCACAAGCACGTGCAATGAATAGGCAACTTCATCTCTGAAGAGCTAATTGTTAACATCTGAATTTACAAACAAAACCAATTAGAAGTCAGTAGTTTCTCATGTGAATGGTATGGTCTAAACTATGCAGCTCAGATTCTTCTAGCTTTAGGTTCCAGTATAAAAAACCCCTTGAATTTCCTTCTATTTTTTCCTTTTTTCTTCCATAGAAATTGTAGAAAAGAGGGAGTACAAGTGGTCATCTGGCCCATTCTTCTAAACCAAAGCAGAATCATCTGTACTGAAATTATTCCTTAGGAGTGATTTTCTTGCCAGCTTTCGCGAGTATCTAATGGTGGAGATTTTACAGCTTCCCTAAAAGGATCTATGCTATTGCTTAGGCACCTCCACTCAGAAAGTTCTCTTCTCACTGGATAGAAATGTCCTTTTTTGCAGTTCAAGCCCTTTGTTCCCTGTTCTAGCTTTCCTTGATGTAGAGGAGTGTGTTCTTTCTTCTGGCCTCAAAATTTACAAGTGGTTTTCCTCACTTGTCAGCATTCCCTGTCATGTAACTGGAGTTACTGCATTACCCTCCCAACCAGGACAAATAGTAGCTATTATTGAAATATTGTTTGCTTTCAATTGTTTTGGTTTCTAATATGCAGGTTAAAAGGTAAAGGTAGATTCTGGTTGTCTGAGTGCCAATCACAGAAGAAAGGGGAGACAAAACACCCAGGTCTCCTTCCTGTTAGGTTCTCATGTGATGTTTTCCCTGCTATGTGAAGGAAGGTAATCTGTTTCTCCTGTTCCAGTTTTCTCCCCATATGCAATGTTAACCACAGTCCTGTGGGTTACTATGTAATACACTCTTCCTCATTGTCACTTAGCTTCCATCAAGCCAAGAAAGTGCTATTTGTTCAGTTTTTTGGGGATCCGTATCTCCATGCTCACTGACCAAAGCATTATTAATATCAAGGCAACTTCTTCCTCTGTTCTTGCTTGGCAATTTCATCTTTTCACTTTTTTCTTTCTCATTTAGTTTTTAGTTCTTGAGCATGCATCCATTCCTCTACTGTTCTCTACACTTCACTTAGACTTTCTCTTTTGAATAAAATAAATTTTTTAAAAAATCTGCTGCTGATTTGTTGGTCTTGCTTCTTGACTGTCTTCTTCACTACATCTTGCTCCTCCAGCAGATCCTTTCTCTCTTGCACTGTCGTATTGGCTAAGACCCAATGTCTGCGCCATGCTAGCCATCATGTCATCAGCAGTCCGCAGCTGCCCTGCCACACAGTGTGACCTTCCTGTTGTGGCACAATTAAGAATGTGATTTTACGGGCACGTTGTGGAGAGATGTAGGGGTGGTGATAACCTGTGTATCTGGAAAATACAGGCATTTGTGGTCCAGATTGATCACCACCGCCTGCCTCCTCAAATAAGGTTTGCTACTGGCCCCTGGTCCAACCAGCTGCTGTAGATGGTGAGGGTGAGAGAGCAGTGAATCGAGGGCAGGAAAGGGGAATACACTTTGCCTTTCATGTCAGTAGCCCAAGTTTTCTGTGCTGGCTAGGAGGAACTGTGAAGGAGACTGCTCAGCGTCTGTCACAGCGAGATATTTCAGTGTGGATAAATGGCAGAGAAAAGCAGGGGTAAGTATGAGGTGGGAGAGAGCACGGAGGGGAGAGCAGCATGCTGTGCCCACCCTGCCTGCAGCAACTCAGCACAGCTGGCCAGGCTGTGGGGAGCCCCTGTTACTGCCTCACCAGGTAATAAAAACAAGTGTGGGATAGCAGACTACTGAGTTGGAGAGAAAATGAAAATAAAGGGTGAAAGATGCCTTTTAACACTATTTTGCAGTTGCCCACATGAAGAGGACCATAGCTCCCTGAGCTCACCTGGAGATGGCAGGGGGATTTTTTCACCTGTCTAAAATAGGCACAGTGGGTTTCATGCCTACCAAAACCTCTGATCAGGCAGCAGTCACTGCCTGCTATGCTGGTCCTCCTGCTCACCTCGAGGACTGCAGAGTTGGGGGAGAAGGGGTAGCAGATGGCTCTACTGCTTCATCACGGAGAGCATTTTCCCTAGGGAACTGTTGTTCAGTTTAGTTCATTGGGCTCTGCTGCAAACTCAGCTCCTTGGAGCCTCCAATCCAAAGTGTTTCCAGTGCTGGGTTGCTCTTCCCTAAATGTTCTGCAGCATCAGTGCTGCGCATCACTCAGCCTTTGCTGTTCTCAAATACAAGATAGTTTTTTCCTGACCAATGAGTAGCTAGTTAGTCAATAGTTGCTGGAATCATAAACCAATGACCAACTTGGAAAAGTAATTGAGTCGTTTTGTCATGTTGAGTCTCTGCTAACTGGAGTTTATTAATCTGTTTAAGACGGTGAGGTAAAATGGTGAATATGCCTATAACACATTTCTGGAGTGTCCATTTGTGCTATGAGAAAGCTAATGCAGGAAACAGCCTATTCCTTTTCCTGGCTGCTCTACCTTTCTTTCTGTTTTCTTAGTAATTATTCTTCATTATCTGTAGGACAGGAGCACCTGTGAGACTCTGCAGAATTGGGAACTGGTGTGGACAAGCACTTAGTTGGTAAAATTCTGTTTAGATATTTTTTAAGAAGGTTGGTGAGGCAATGGGGGAGGAGTTCAGCAGCCTTTCTGTGGGTGGGGGCACAGAGAAGTCAGGAGCTGGACCACACTTTGAGTCTCTGGTCTCTGACTCCCAGTGCTCTGCTACTACTTCTCAGTCGTTTCTGTTGTTCCTTTTTTTCCTTACCCCATCTTTTCTGACAAAAAGCTCCTGCTTACTCCCAGGTAAGATTTGTTCTCCCTGTCTCTGTAGCAGATAAATTCCTTTGATGCTCCCTTGAAGTCTCAGCTTGGAGTAACTTTCACCCCACTTTTTTGTACCCACAAGACTGTTAAATCTGTGCTTTGTAGTGATAAAGAGCCCAGTGCTACAGTCTGTGAACTGCAATCAATCTATTTTATCTGTGATACAAAAGAGGAGAGGAAGGCCTGCCAAAGTCTTGGTTTGTCACTGAAACAAGTAATTTGAAAAACAATTTCTAGTCTAGATTAGCAAACAAACCCCTATTTTTTTTTTTCCAGAAACATTTCACAAAATGCCATCTTTATATCACGTACACACGTGCCTGCACATGCTTTCAAGAAACTGTCAATCCTACATTTCACAGAATCAATCAGGTTGGAAGAGACCTCTGGGATCATCAAGTCCATTGAGTTCCCAGGTTTCAGTTTCAAAAACACTGTAAGAATACACTGATGTCTTATTTTTAACAAAAGACGAGTTTGAGAAAATAAAAATTGCCTAAAGAACACAGAGAATCTGAATTTTCTTTTTAGACGGTGATCGTCAGTAAGCATTTGCTTGTGTCCTTAGAGAAGTATAAGGGGTTAGCAGTAAGCAGCTGAGGTAGGTGATGGTCTGCAGTGCCATGGGAACACGGTTATTTCTACTGATGATTCACGCTTTATGTCTCAGCAAAGCCCCGTTAAGTGACCCGCATGCACAAGGGTTAATACATATTAAGCACAAAGTAGAGGCAGATAAAGCACTGCATACAGAGAAGTTGTTTGATTGAATAAAGGTGATCCATTTTCTGTGGGGAATAATCAGTCTTTGAGATCTGAGAGATTTTTTAATAAAAAATGCATATATTTGGTTTAGATTTAGGAAGTTATTTAAAGACTTATTTGCGTGCAGGGCATGTAGAGGAATAAATAAAACTATGATACTCTTATTAAACCTGTACAGATCTGTGTGTGGATGCTGTTGCTTATATTTAAACTAGGCTTCCAGATGTTCAACTTGCCGTTATCACCTAAATCCTTGCTGGTTTATGTGAGTGTTATCTTTTCACACTGGTGTAGCCACTCTATGTGGTTTGGATGAACTTTTTAAATACATAAGGCATGCTGCGGAAATGGATCTGCTGTAAGCATGAAATCATTTTTTTCAAAATAAAATTGTCAGTATTTTAGGTATAGGGCAAATTTTAGGCCTGTAAAAAACATAAGGAATGGTTAATGAGGCTAATCAGAGAGGAAAGAATGTAAATGATTGCCTCATGTTTTTCAGATCTGTCCTAACCATACTTATCACAGGGGAAACAGAAGTGCTAGGATCAAAGGCAGAACAAAGGAAAAGAAAAATTCATGGGTGTACTCAGGCCTGAAGAGAGGCAGGAGCATGGCTCAGTCCAGAGGTGGGTTGGTCTGGTGCAGGCTTAGGGCAGGTGTCCCCACGGCTGACCTTGCTAAGAAGAAGTGCATAGGGAGAAAAGGGCAGGGTAGTAACTGAAGGGACCCCAGAGAGGCAGGGGATGGCTAGCTGCTGCAACCACAGCACGGTCACTGCAGGACCACGTTCGGGTAGCGGTAGAGGAGCGAATTCATTGTACGTGAAGCAACAAGTGGAAAACAACCACAACAGAATGAGGTTAATGTCCAGGTGGGAAGATGGATGGCTGAGGTCCAAAAACAAGCCGGACGTTTGGAGATGAGATATGAATTTGAAATATGGAATTTGGATTTCAAGAAATGTGGAAGTAAAACAGTGCAGGGAAATTTATTTGATTTTAAAAAATAATACAGCCCTCCTCCTATATTTTCAAATAGTTTCTGGATTAATTAGTAAAGAAATTAATATATTCCTTATGATGTGACAGTCTTGCAAGCTGCCAAAATGTAACTTTCTTGATAGCACATCTCTAAATGTTGTCCTACTTAATTCTCAGCAAAAATGTGTGGGCAGAGTTAGTATCAGGACAATTGTATCTTCCTTCATGTTTGTTCATTTCCCCTTTTCCTTCTTTGTCCCTCTCTTCTCCCGTCATCCTTTCCCTGCTGCTTTCTCTTTCCCTTCCTCTATTCTTGTATGTCTAACCAAGCAAGTTGTCGCAAACTTAACCACCAGAGCCATTCAGAAAATGATTTGACTTCTGTTGTGCCATCTGGTTACTTGATAGGTGAACACAGCTGCACACTTCAAAGATGATTGTGCGTTTGAAAATCAGTACCAAGCCTTCAAGCGTTGCAGGCTTTCAAAGAGTACTGAATGTTAATTTGATTTTATTTGCCTCCTGTTGAGCATGAGAGGAGGGACAGATGGTACTGCTGGAATGGGGCTGTTCCCTCAGGGTCTGCAGGGCTGACCAAGGTCCTCCCTGTGTGGTGGGACGCTGGGAATAAAGTGACAGCACCCCACATAGGCAGTGCTGAGTACCTGGGGAAACACTGAAAGACGGGGAAGGTGAAACGGAGAGCAAAGTTGCCTAGTAATTAAGACACCAGTGCATAAAGTGCGAACATGCAACGTGAAGGAGTCCACAGTGGGCTCCATTCACAAGCTTTGTTTTTATCGGGAGCTCCAGCTGAATCCACAGGAGCTTCACCCAACTGGTCGCCTTAGGGTTTAACCCAGCAGTGCTGTCACTCCAGATTGAGTGAAGTCAAGGTTCTGTGTGTACCCCAGGGCTTTTGAACTTACTTCTGCCCTCTGTTCTTGTACTGAAAAAAAAGTCCTCCTATGAAATCTGTGCTTCCAGGGTCTGAAAAGCATGTTTCAGAGAAAGCAAACCTTGCTGATGTTTTGCAGAGCTGAAGAGGGTTTTATTCTTAACACCACTCTGGCATCATGTTTTCCTGTAGTCCAATCCATCATCATATTTGTTGCAAGCATAGTGCCAGCATCTTTTGTGCAAAGTTTCATGTTAGGGTAAAAATAAATGGTAATTTAGAAGTTGGCTGAGAATTTGGTTTGGTTTGATGGCCAAACTGAGAAACAAATCAGGAAGGCATTTAGGCAACCATTAGCTGACAAACACGCATGCCATTATGGCATCTTAACTCCTTAATAAGACAAATCTCCGAGAGTCAAGGCATAGCAATGTGGCAGGACAGGGAAGAACAAGCTCTAACTGACATATATTTTGGATCAAGGACATGTGTTTTCACACTGCAGGATGAATGCAAGTTTGAGTACGGTGTGTTTTGCTCAGTGTTTCAACTCAAGAGTGTGCTGTTCAGTTCTAGTTTCTACAGTGAGAGCTGTCTTCTATATGCAGTGTTTATCTGGAAAAGTTTTTTTAAAAATTGGACCCCATTAAAAAGTATATTTTAAAGAAGGCACCGTGCAATATCAATGTTGCTAAGTTGCTTCTCTGAAGGATCTATTTTTGTGAGCAATAAATCTTTTTTTTTTCCCCCTTCTAGTACCCAATTTCCATTTTGACTCAAAGCACTTATACCAATGTCTGTTTGCTAATGCCCATCAGTAGCCCACCCTACCAAAGGCTTACCATGAAGTATGCTGCTTAATAGTGGTGTTGGATTGCTCAGTAGTATCTGTTACCAAAAGTCTTTGCAGGACTGACATAGCAATATAAACCCAGCACAGACTTTTCCCTCCTCTGGCTCAAAGGAGGACATTTTTTTTTACACTCCGTTATACAGAAAGGTTCCTTACTTGTATGAAAGCAGTCACCAATCAAGCAAATTTTATTGCACATTAACGCATCTTGGAATATTCACACATTTAATGGATGTGGAAAAAAAAAGGCAGTGAAAAGCCAGTCTCAAACGCAAAGCACTTGTTATTCCCCCTCTCTCTCTCTCTCTGAAGCTCAGGATATTTTCAGTTCTGCTTCAGGGAAGGTGTTATCATTAAGTGTTGACAAAAAAAAAACACCTCTGGTGGATCGTGATGGATTTCTGTCTTTTTTATTAAGTCTTATTAAAAAAATGTGGAAATAGCAGAAAGGTGGGGAAAGGCTTTCTAAAAAGAGTCACAAATTCATTTCCACTCTAGGATATGTACACCGACAGGTTATGTCTGCATCTAAACCAGCTTTAGCTATACCAGTAATGAGCAGGTGATTTCCTATCAGGCCAAAATGACCTGCTGTACTACTGAAAAGTGTATGTTTCATCTAAGGTTTTTAGCTCTGGGACTTTCAAAAGAGCTCAGTTCCCACTGACATTCCCCATTTAATTTAGGGCTGTTGATAACTCAGTTCCTTATTCCTGAATGCGCCTTTCTGTGGTGCTAGCACCTGCTTAAGTGTTGTATGGTGGGTTTCCACCTTGCACCTCTCAGATGTCTAGAAATGGTGACTCTGGGGAGATGCGGAGGGTACAGATTTAGGTTACTCTGTGAAAGCATGGTGTGTTGTCTGCATCCTCATCTTCATCCAGTGTCTTCCCTAGCAAAACAGTTGTTCTCCAGGCCTTCATTTGGTGTGGTGTGAGGCAAGGTCTCACCTGAAGGTGTAAAGCCCCATGCCTGGGCAGGAGGATGTCTCTGTGCATTGAGAGGGATTGCATTTGTGTTCCCCCAGGAAAAAAATGAGTCCATGTCCTAAACACAGTTAGTCTGGTCCTTACGGTATTAGCAAAATAAGTTGTAAGAGCACGTTGTTTTCTTATCCCTAACCTAATGCTTTTGTGCACAAAGAGAAAGCTCCAGGGCCGGACTAGTTTGATGCACAACAACAAAGTTGCTGAACAGTTACAAAATAGAGACGTGTAAAAGGCGTACACTTGGCTCTCATGCATGGTCAGACTGGGCATCCATTGAAGTGAATGAGAGTAATCACTGAGAAACTTAACTGAACACTGGACTGCCATGGGATGTTGGTTGCAACGGGAAGCTGGTAGACAACCAGTGTTTGGTCAAGATAAAAAGCCACTAGCTAAGTTCCCCTGCTTTACCACATTTGCTGTAAGGATCTGTCTGTCCTAAACAGGATACACATAGATTTGTCTTTGTAGATCTTGTTCCACAACAAAATGCAGCTCCTATCCAAACCTACAGGAAAACATCATATGTTCTCTACAATGTCCTTTTCTGTGTGACCTGGTCTCATGAGGATAAAATTACAGAATCACTTTTCTGTTACATTTTGTTTCAGTTTGTGGCCAGCCATGGGATGGTGATCAAGGCCATTGGCAGTGAAATCCAGGGCAGCTGACCCAGGCTGGCCCACAGATGTATTCTGTAACATTAACGTCAGGGTCACTATAAATGGGAAAGCTTGGGAGGGTTGTGGGGGCCTTTTGCTTTGTTTTCTTCTTTCTCCTTCTCCTCTTCTCAAGAGTTACTATCCCTGGAGGGACTTGCCACCACTCTATGGGCTAAGTATAATTTTGTGTCTTTTGTATTAGTATCACTATTGGTTTTCTTATTTTATTAAATCTGTTTAAATTTCAACCCACGAGTCTCCCTCCTTTTCCCAATTCCCTTTCTCAGTTGGGGAGGGGAGATTGGGTGATAGAACAACTGGTTATTTTTTAGCCCTGGGTGCAGGCTAAACAGAGGAACTGTGTTACTTAAAAACTGAGGTAAAAAATTGTCTTTCCCATATGCAGTCTTAAAAGAATTTTTTCATAACTTTATGTGGATATGGAGAGCGAGCACACTCATGTTAATATAAATTGAACCCAAACAGATGGCTGGGTAACTTTATATAATGTGTGATGCTATGAGAATTAAAGAACTCAGCCTTAAAGCATTTATAATTTAGTAAACAATGAAGAAGCTGGGTCTGATACCCACAGGATAGTGCTGGTATAGGATTAAAGTGACACAATGGTTAACAGAGGCCAGCACCTACAGGTGAGAATTTAAGTTTTAGTGGGGCTACCTGTTTAAAATTAAAGGGAAAATTGGTAACTTCTTAATATTTTTCCACACACTGAAAAATAAGAAATGAGAGGACTAGAGGTTCAATATGGACAAAAAATCAACACTGATGTGTCTGGCATAAAATGTTTTTATAGCTGTATTAGAAAAAATGACAAACTGTTAAGATTTACAATTAACATCTCATATTTTCCAGAAGAGTGTGTCTGTTCTAGAATATCAAATCCAGTTACTCTTTGTGTTATGTAAACCTGAGCTATAGTAAGGAGCATAATAATCTCAAAACAACGTGTTGTTTTCTAATCCTGGATGTGTGGGCGTGTATTGTTGCTTGGTCCATAAAATCTGCAGTAGATAATTTTACCAGAGACATGAGAAAATGCCCGTACTCCCATCTGGGATCCGACTGATCCTTTGGTCTCTGATGAGCGTAGGAGTGATAGAGCTCTTCCTTCCTCGCAGAAAAGGCAGTGATTGATTTGTATGGGATAAATCAGGGGACTGGTCCTTCATCAACGTGAGTGTTTGTGATTCATACTCATACTAAGAGGTATTTTACTCTATCAGTAATCTTATGGAAATGTAGTGGACTATGCAGATTACTCCCAGGTACATATAGCAGGAAGAAATGTGCAAAAATAGTGTCAACTATCTTTACACCTAGGCTCCATTTATTCCTTTTGACTTCTTTTTAATGTTTTGAGTTGTTTTAATACAAAACCTGATCTTGAATTGAATTGTGTGGGAGTTTAGTCTGAATAAAAGAATTCAGATCAGAGCTGTGCATTGAGAAACACAGACTGCATCCATCGTACTATTTAGGCTTTATGCCTATTATGAATTGTGATGAGCTTGATATCAAATCAGGGTAGTAGCTATCCTTTAAAGATTTGATTCTGCTTGTGCCAATTTTATTCACTGCAGGATGAGGCTCTGCAGGTTAAATATAATCCAGTTCACTGTGCTAGCACAAGATTTAATACTATGTGTACTCTCTGTACTGGCTCTGCATGGGACTGGATTTAAGTTGTAGCTGGTTACATAGCTTTCTGCAATCACACCTGTGCTTATACGGGTAGTAGTATGTATACGTATATTCCGAAGTAAGAGGAATTTTTACTTTGAGGATATCAGAAGCCACGTTGTGAAATCTTGAGCAGTTAAAAGCTAGGCTTTCTTCTTGCTCTGAGAGAGTTTGCCCAGCTATGCCAGCAGCGAATCTGTCCTGGGATCATAAAGTTCCTGGTTGACCTTCCCTGGTTGACCTACCCATGGCCAGCATAAATCAATACTTCTAATTTGCTGATACTGTGAGTTTTGCAGCTAATTATAACTCTTTCAGCAAATTTGAGTAAATCTGCACAGCTACCACATCCAGTTGGAGGGAAAAGCCTGACACTGACTTTGTGCCAGCGTTTTGCAAGGGTGCATGCAGGCTGACTTGCTCAAGCCTTTTGCTTGCTCCCCTTGCAACAAATACCTACGCACAAATACAGAGGGCTTAATAGATCAGTCTGGGGCCGTCTGTCACTGTGTTTAATCTTGCTAATTTTTCTTTGCCTGTTTGTACCAATCAGTTGATGATACTTGGAATATGCGTGCAGTTTGATTGCTCCCTTTCCTTTTTGTACACCTCAACACCTTATTTTACTTCTTTCACTTCACTTGAGGCCTGACTGAAGGTATGTGATGTGTAGGCTCACCTCAAAGAATTACTGACCTAAAACACAGTTGTCCTTCTCCTCCTTTGCTTTTTTGCAGAATAATTACAAACTGTTTATGTTGATATGTTTAATGAAAAAAATAACCACAAACCGCAAAAAAACCCAGCATTGTCACAAGAAATGGGAAAGGACGGTGTACCAGGCTGTTTTCTTTGTATTTTGGGAAAAGGATAGTGTTGGATTTTTTTATCTGGTAAAAGAAAAAGACCTAACATGGATTTACTAAAAATGGGAGCAAATATTTTCCCCTTCTTTCCCTTTGAGCATTTCTCAGTGCATTTCTCAATCTCATATATAGCCTGTACAGTCCCCGTTCCCATCCCTGCCTCTTCATCTCTCTCTCAGTCAGACCAGCGACTGATCCTTCATTTAAGTTTAGATTTAGAATTGTAGAATCATGTAGGTTGGAAGACATCTGTGGATGCTGACTCGTCCACCTCCATCTCAGAGCAGGCACAACTTCAAAGCCAGGTCAGGTTGCTCAGGACTGTGTCCAGTTGTGTCTTGAATATCTCTGAGGCTGGAGATTGCCCAGCCTCTCTGCACAGCCTGTTGCAGCACTTCACCATCTCATGGTGATTTCTTTTATCCCTCATATATGCTCAGAATTTCCCTTGTCACAGCTTGTGACAGTTGCTCTACCTGTTTCTCTCTGCGCCTCTGAGTATGGCTTGGGTCAGTCTTTTCCATAATGGCTAGTTAGGTATTTGGAGACAGAAAATAGGTTTCCATCCGTTAGCTCTGTCTTTTCCTGGCTGAACAAGCCCATCTCCCTTCTTATACACAGTGCTTCAGCCTGCTGAGCATCTAAGTGGTCCTTCGCTGGCCTCTCTATAGTTTTCCCACATCTTTCTTTCTATGGGTAGCTCAGAAGTGGACGTGGCAGTGCTCCCAGTGCAGCTTCATGAACTCCAAACAGTGAAGGAGAATCATTGCCCTTGACCTGTGTCTGTGCTGCAGTCCTGGCCTTTGTCCCCACGGGGGAGCACATGGCTCTCAGGGCACAGATCCTCAGCGGCGGCGATCAGCAGCGGTTTTCTTTGATTGGAAGAACTGTTACAGAGAGAGGAACTGGGAGGAGAGAAAAAACTACTGGGTACTTCAATAACTCTTGTCATTCATGGTTTTAGGGGTGACTTCCTGAGACAGGTCCCTGAAATGTGTAAGTGAAATTCAAGGGCCGCTCTACCCTTTTGCCAGTCTTTGGCTCACAAATGCGAGTTCTCTGGAATCAATGGAAATGGATTTGGTTTAGCTGAGAGTGTTGTGGGGTTTGGGTTTTTTTGGTGTCTGTGTTTTTTTGTTGTTGTTTTTTTTTTTTTTTAAACATGTTGATTCATTTCCACAACAGCTTTTGCTTAATCAGGGCCTGAGTTGCTCCTTCTTTATTATATGGCATCATGAACAGTTCTGTTGAGCAACAAAGCAATGGCACTGCTTCTGTGGAGAAGGTCAGGATCCAAACCCAGACCCCCTATTAGTCAGCCTGCAGGCCAGATTGCTAGGTGGAGGGACCATATGGAGCGGATCAGTAAGTACAGGAACGCTGCTTTGTACACTGACTAGGAAAACTTAGGAATTACTTCAACATATTTAGCTTCAGCCTATGTGATGTGGTCAGAGTGCCGTTCTGCCACTGTAAAATGTTTTTGTATGCAGCACCAGCCAAAATATCATAATTATTGAACTGCAGCACCTATCAACTTTCTGGTGTATGTGCTCTGCTGTTAACTTGCGCTCATAATGTTTCTGGAGAGTCCAATAACAAGAAGTAACATTCTTGCACATACAATATACCAAGTGGAAATGTTATTGTTTCCCACAGCAGGGAGGAAAGGCTCTCCCCAGACACCCTCGTTCTTCCACACATACATGCTTTATGTAGAGAGCTGGAGACTTTTTACATTTTATTTGACATTTCCTGGATGCATTTAGTGTGTGGGAGTAGTTTCAGGCTAGACTTTTTTCCACACATGCTGTATGGTTGGTTGATAAGTGTAAGCTATGTTGATGTATTCAGTGCAGGAACATGTACCTTTCTGCGTGGGAACCCTGGACCTGGGAAGATTAAGAGTGTCTCTTCACATCTAGGTTCACATGTAGGTGACTCTACCTACATTAAATGTAATGTTCTCGCTGTGGCAGCTTCTGTGCCCTGGGAGAGTCCCACATATGTGCAGAGCCTTGTTGAAAATGTATTTGAGCATCACACATGCAAATATAGCAAGTATCGTTATACCTACAACAGATCTTACCTGTTTTCTGAGGATTGTGCTGCCCTGAGAGGTAGACAAAGACGTTCAGGTATTTGAGGCAAGAGCTCTCTGTGATTCCAAAAGCATTGGGCGAAAAAAAGGGAAATGCAAAAAGTAGGCATCAAATCTAGATTTTTAAATTGCTGTTTCAGTGTCATTCTGGCTGTGAGGGCCCTGGGGGACCGTTGCTGTCCCTGCCCAGCCTCCCCTCATGCCTGCCCATGGGCCCAGGACCTCCTTTCAGCCTCGCAGCTCTGCCCCTTCATGGTGTGGCCCTGCTCGCCCTGCGCCCTGACACCAGCAAACTCCTTCAGGAGTGGGAGCGCTGCCTGAGCAGAAACAAAGTAAAATTTGAGTAAAGGCTTTGAAAATATTTTTATCCATAAAGAGTGGCAACCACTACTTGCGTTATTTTTGTCTTACCTGCGAGGGTTCTGGGCCATCTCTTCATTTGCTGCTTTGTTGCTGAAGGATTTACACTGTTCAGTGCAGTTACAGTGGTACTTGATGTTTGGCTGATTGTGCTTTACAGTATGGCAGTGAATTGCACGTAAGTTCAGCCATCTAAGGAGGGAGTGTTACTTGAAATTGTCATGGACCGTACAGAGGATTGTAGTTGCTATTGATACATCTGTAGTTTATTACAGAGAACTGTTCTCTGGAAGGTGCTGATCCTAGGAAGGGCTCCAGACCATTATCAAGGAGGAACCTGAAGCAACAACTGCTACCCAAAAATTCATATTCCTCTGGTTTCTTAGATGGGTCCTGAGCATAGCCTTAGTAAGACGTGCTTTGCTTCATCTCCACTTAGGAGTAATAAACCAAAAAACTAAAAAAAAAAAAAAAAAAAAAAAGAGCAATTAATCTGTGCTCACATCTGATTGATTAGTTTAAAGCTAAGCACAAACTGAAGGGTTTGTCTGAATGGAGATCTTATGGCTCACAATACGCGTGTCTTTCAGGGGATCTTGCTGCCTGCGCAAACACATGCTGAGAGCAGTAGAAGACATGTACTTCCCCTTCCACCATTCCCCTTTGCCAGAAAGTATAACTTAATGTTTAATAGCCCTTAATAGATTTTTGGCTATGTATATATTTAGATTTTTAATATATTCATGCTTTGGCAGCATGTTTTGCTCTCAATTCTGTTACGTTCCTTTTTTTTTTTTCCCTAACAAAACAGATACTCTGAAGCACAGGACAGACCCCATATGTTCTTTACGTGATATTTTTTTACTGACTGATTGTGCGGGCAGTATGTATTTTGCAGTTTTTGGTCTGTGTTTAATATGCAGTTGACATAGTGAATGCCAAAATGCAGACCAACTGTAAATCCACTGGTAAAGCTCTGTTCTGCTGCAGGCTAGAGATCTAGAGATCTGCATTAAGTAGTCTGTATCATCCTTTCACCTTTAGGATGTTTACAAATAAAAATGTCTATACCATCTCTGAAACTGTTTTGAAGACTGGTGTATTTTGCAACATTAAGTGCACGCAATATATATTTTTATCCCTTTGATCAATGCACAAAACAGAAGATAGCATTTCTTTTCTTTTTCCTGTATGGGTCGTATTTATCTTCTATTTTTTTCTCTATCCCCAAAGTACATGGGGATGGAAAGAAAGGGCACAAGACTGTTAAGGCTAGGGCAGCTCAGAAAACAATGTTTCAAACCTCTTTTATCTCTTCTGTTGAGTAATGCCATCAATCCTTCTCTGAAGTTTCATATGAAAAGCTCAGGCTGAGTCTGGTGACAGTCAAAAAATACCTCTGATATTGTGTGCTTGCATGCATTTTTCATTAGGGGTCATTGTTTTTCTCTATGGACAGGACGAAAGAGGCAACAGAAAACTATTAACCTTACAGAGCCCAGGTGATAAAAAGCTAGTGTCAGCAATTCTGCCCTTACAGTGGAAGGATGTCAGGAAATCTTTAGATCTCACCAAGTTTAAAAAGACTTTAATCTTTATCACTTCTCTAATTTTTATAGCCCTGAGCTTTATTTTTGTAGTGTTCTGTAGGTCATCTTTTGCGATGTGGGAAACTTTTTTGTGTTATTTTTAATTGCATTTTCAAATTACAGCACAGCAACAAAGTAATTTGAATATTCTCGAAGTGATTCCTCTGGTATAAATTATGAGGAACACGGATACAATTATTATGGGTCGTAGAAATGTTCCCATTGAAACTCTTTTCTAAGTTGGGAACAAAGTGAAGTTTTGACTGAAAAGTGCCCCTTAGTGTATAAAATATTGAGTATACTTTGTTTGTCGATTGCTTTCATCCTGTCCTGAAATTATTTTCAATATACTTTTAATTCACAGCAAGATCAAAAAAACTAATTTTACTTCTTGCTGTTACATGAGCCCCTTATTTAAAAAGTCAGAGTCTCCAGCATGAAGTCAGGGCATCTCATTTTTTTTTTTTAGCTTTTATTAGTCATTTCTAGTGGAAGTTCATTTTCCATTTAACTTCTATGAATTAAACAAAATACTTTGGTGGCCTACTTGACATAAAACCAGAATAACATCTATCTTCAAAACAAACAAAAATATTATTTTCCCCTATTAAGTCAGAAAGGTTTGGGGAAAAGCTTCTGATTTTTACAAATAAGATACTTTTTTATGTAAGTGGTAGAAGCTCAACAAATGACTACTTCAAAATACCAGGAGCTCTCCCTTCATCGCTACCTTATGTGATACTGTGAAACAAGGTCTGCCATTCTGCCCCTATTGATTATTTTTTCTTACGTTTTCTTAAAAGAAAATCTTCACGTTTCTTTTGCGATTTTGTCAGCTCTTTGGTCTTTACTGTTGTGTGACACTTTCAATGAAACATTGGAGTGCTTGGCTCAGGAGGTTGTTTTCAGTAGTGTTCAGACAGGAGACTTGCTCATCACAGCTGCCCTATAGAGGAATCCAGCTGAAACCTGAAGGCAAGTTCATAAAAGGTGTAGATATGATGAGGGAGTTGCAAGCAGAAAAAAAGATTAACTAGATGCTGAGCTGCAACTTTGTGAATCAAACAAATGTCTTAATGTATGCTGGGCTGGATGGCACATAGCTTAGATAAGGTATCTTGGGCAAATACACGTGCTGCTTCTAGAGCACTTTCTCCACGAGTGCTCAGAAGATAACTTTAAATTACTTCAATTCATGAGTTAAGGGGGATGGGAGAGGTGGTGGAGGGGAACAGAGCCTGAATAATCACTCCGATATCTCTGAAATCCACCTATGTATAGAAGTATTGAAAATATCTCAAAACAGCTGACGAAGAAGTTGGGTTTGTGTAAGTACAACAGCTCGATGACAGAAACAAACATTTCCATCCCTTACCTATGAAAAGGAGTTCTAAAAGGACAGATGAAAGCGTAATGGTTACTGAACTGGTAGAGAAGGCATCAAGTGTGTTACAGGGAGGAGAATAAATCCAGGGATGTCAGAAAATGCTGATTTTAGCAGGGAGAGAGTGAGCAGAATCAAGGAGGACATCTGTATAAAGAGAAGATTGTTTGGTGCAAACATTATCACTTCTGATAAGAAACAGATAGAGAAGAAAGTCTCTGGCTAATGTCTCCAACATCACGCTAACTTGGCCCTGCGGCTGTCACTGCTTGATGGACTAGACAATATGTTTGACTGACTTCAGACCGGTGCAGGTTTCCCAAGGCAGAATGGAAGATGGGATGATAATCCAAAGTAATCTGGCAAACAGAACCAACAAGCTGAAATTCAGTTAAAAATGAACCAAAGCCAACAGTACAAGGCCAGTCCAAGGAAGAACTTCACTTTGGCATGATCAGAGCTAGTGGACAAATGTTTATGAAAATGCAGAAGGTAAATTACTCAGGCCAGAGATGTTAAGATCTCAGCTGGTGTCTTTTGTATAGCTTTGGGCAACAATTCCTTGAAAAATACATAGAAGATGTACACAGAGGTTCAGGGAGGAAAAATGACACGTAATAAGGGGTTGAGGAAGCTGAGTCTTCTTAGTCTGGAACAGAAAACATTAAGTGCAGATATAAGTCTTCTCATGTGTGAAACTACTTGCTTTTGCTTACCTTCAAATATGATAGTGGTCAACTGTCTTCTCTGTCGACTGGCTGTAGGACAAGGTGCAAACAGCTGACTATGAAGAAAGAAAGGTTTGGGCTGCTTATTAGGAAAAATGTTGCCTTTAATGATAATGAAGCACTGAAATTGGTTACCGAGTCATGGAATCTCTTGGGCTGTATTTTATTTACTTGTACTTTATAGAACAGGTCTGACCAGCGTGTCAGAGTTGGCGTGTTTATGTGTACATTGTTTCAGTGCAGGAGTATGGAAAAATTATGTCTTGAGGTCTGTTACTCCTTACAATTCTGAGGTATAAATTAATCTAACTGATGGGAGAAGTCAAAAGGCAGAAAGGGTAATTTAAACGTAAGTCTTTTCACAGCTTTATGCTGTTAAATTTAAAGGACCAAACCTTTCTTACAGTCTGTCAGGATGGATCAAGCTCCTGTATAGGAAGGTAGATCAGAACCTCTTTCAAAGTGAGTCTCACTAAAGGCTTGAACTCACTAAATAGTATTAAGGATAAAAAACTTATTAGCAGTAAAATCTGACACTTCGTACTTGCCAAGGGTAAGCAAATCAGGCTAGTGCACAGCATTTACCTGAGGGATTGCAGATATCCTTGGACACTCTGCCTCAACTCAGAACAAGATTTGGGAAGTGGGTCAAAGGCTTTGAATTCTGTATGTAATTATATGTTTTTATTTAGGAGAATAATTTTTAGTTATTAAAGTATTTTTCTTGCTGTCTTATGTTGATCTTGTTCTTTACTTGAAATATCAGTATTGTTCACTGTTGGGAAAGCAGTTGTGGGGCCAAGTCATGCTTTAGGACAAATGTGCTCTGACAGCCTGCTATTTTATTTTCTTCAAAGCAGCATAGCTGCAAACTGAGCCACCTAGGCGACATGAAACAAAAGTGAGGTATGTATTACTGGGTATGATGTATGAAAATTCCATTAAAACATAGATAGTTTTCCCTGGGAAGGGCAAAGTGTCTGAAAATACTGCATTTGGCAAAGCAGGGAGAAAAGAAAAATAATATCAATAGGGTAAAACTAACCATTTAGGGGGTTTCAGACACAGAAGTGTTCCATCATAATCCCAGAGATGGTAGCATTGCACCATTGGCTCCTCAGCTCTGCACATACATCAAATGTTTTTATATATATATATTTATATGTAGACAGAGGAGAAAAATCAAGTTATATATTAATTATTGCTTAATAGTGCATGACATGGTAATAATGAAGCCTGAAGAAGTGCATGTTCCTCATGCAGGTGGGATCACAGCTGCATAGTGAACTTCTAATGCATGTGGAAACTTAACATTTTCATGGTGAAGTTATTGGATATGTGGGGTCTTATGATCACCAGAAATACTGAAGCCTGGTTTCCAATGAGTTTGTGTCCCGTGTTCCAGTTGATTGGTCTGTGTTGTGATTCAAAGATGGATTATGTCAAAGTTCAGCCTGCAAGAAGACCTTCAGTTGCACCACTTAGGACTCCAGAGAGTCCACACGTGGAAAATACCTTGCCTGAGAAAGGAATTACTCTATTGTCTGCAGTAAGATTCACAATTAGGGCTTTAATAACAATGCTTTTTTATGTGAGTGTCGATTCTCTGCTGTCTGCTTCGAAGAAGCACACTCTCATGTGCTCTTCACTCCATTAAAAGTGCTGTAAAGTTTGTGTCTTCGTTCATGTAGGAGAATCATAATCTGATAATGAGTTTGGAAATACTTTCATTTTCTAACTGGTATTTCTGGTAATTGTGCTTTCTCAGATGTTTTCTGGGTTTCTTCTGGAAGTAATTTTTAAACCAGAGTAGAAATTACAGATATATCCACCCCAAAGTTTGGCACCTTGACTGTACACTTTTTATGGGCTAATTGGGATGGCTGAAGAGAGCTCTGTGTCTGTTCAACTCATGGGAACTCTTTTCTAGATTGTCATTTATTTAAGAGCATATATGTAAAATTTAATCAGCACACAGCTTTAAAATTTTGGTCCATAAGTTGTGGCTTGACTTGAAGGGTATCTATGTAAGGACTGTGAATTCACTTAAATGGTTTTAAATCGGAAGGAATTAAATCTCACCAATACGAGACTGAAGTAAGATTGGAGTTCATCCCCAAAAATGAACAGTTGTGTGCATTCGATGTATTTAAAATGCAAAATAAGGCAACTCCCGCGTTAATGGAAGGGGGATTGCTGTATCTTCTGAAGCTTTGGACTTTTCTTTTCCTAAACTGCTGTCATAGTTTGCTAATGAAGGTCTCTGCTAGAACACGATACATTGCAAAAGCCAGTCTATAAATATTTATCTTTCACAGTCTTGAATCTGAATGCTGGCGTGAGCTTGTTTATGAACAAGATTAAATTTTTGCTGCTTTTAGGTAAAATATGAGCCATTGGAATCATTAATGCCTGCAGGGATACCTTATTAAATATTTAAGTTCTTTGACTTTTGCTGAGCTGACAGTCTTTCCTTCTTCGGCTGGAATGCTCTTTCCCGCTAGACCAGGTTTGTGAGCATCCGCAGGGAGACTGTAGCTTCCCCTGCTCCCGTGGAGGGGAGAGGGATAAAACAATAACGTAAAATACCCTGTCATTTAGAGACAGACTGTAATAACACGTATTTCTCCCTAATTTTTACTCTGTTAGCAATCTTAATGTGTCTCACTACTTTTCACCATGCAAAGCAAGAGAACATGTCATGGAAGTTGATCTGTTGTGACATGGCATAATAATGATGTCAAGATTTGACTTTTGGGACCTCTTCAAGAGGTCGCTGGGGGGATCCAAATGGAAATTTCCAGCCTTAAGATGTCGTTTGCTACAAGTCCTATCTTCAGTTACAAACCAGCCGGAGTAGTTTGCAGGTGGCATACACTTCATTTCCTTTTTGCAGAGCAGAGTGTGGCACTGCTAATGGCAGGCTGTTTGCAGTGTCTGGACTGTGAGTGAGATTCTACCTTTCAGATCAATTACAAGGAGAAAAGGACTTCTTCAAGCCTGGTATCATCTTGCCCTGCTCTCACAGGCCTTTGGAGGCTGCAGAAGGCGCCAGGCTTGGTGGTGTATTTGTGAGCTACTCCCAGGATAGGACTCCACCTCAAAGGCCCAATACAGCCCTTAATTATTTATTTTGAGCATGAATTATTTCTTGACTTGAACAGTATTGTCTTCTGCCAAGGCTGGAATGACTTAATGTGTTGATTGCTCACAGTTTTGCTGTCAAGCCTTGATTGTGATGTCTGAATCCACGGAACTTATTTTAATTTTGATGAATGTGTAACTCTGAGAGCAGTGCGTAGGCATCAGGAACAGGATGCACCTAAATGCATAAGCTATAGACACAGCCAGCTGAGTGAGACATTTATTGAGCAAATACTCCCTTTGTTATAAAGACCATGAAGCAAACTGAAGAAAACTGTGTGATAGGTTACTAAATACAAGCCTGTAACGAGTCTCGCATTGTTCTTCACTAAACTAGAGCGGAGTGACATGGTTATGGGGGGCCAGCCTAGCCAGGTGATGGCCCCATGTTCAAAGTTGCTAAATGGCTGTGATCTTCACTAGCAAAAGTGCTCCAGACATTAAACTAACATGTTTTCCCAGTACCAGCTTGCTGAAGGACTAGGCATGCTCGCTTGCTGACCCCAGCATGGTATTGCTAACTCAGGCCCCCTACAAATGAGGTTCATTTCCCAGATCCCTGTTACTAATAAGATACTTGTAGCATTCCTGTAATCTTGTTGACCACCTTCTGAATGGGGAAAAAAAAATTGAATAAAAATGCCATGATAGAAATCAGGTGGAAATAGTAAACATAACTGGAACAGTTGTGTTGAGCAATGGTTTGTGTAGAAACACTGAGTCTTATGTTACGTTATGAAATATAATCAGAAGTGTTAATTTACACTGTAGATTATAGTACTTGTCGCTTTCTCCCCCCCACCTTCTTTTTAACATCAAAGGGAAGCGAGTCAAACTGAAAAGCTCATCTGAATAAAATCTTGAATCGTGTAATCTTTAAACAACTATCTATGTGGGTATTTTCAAATGAAGATTCATTTGACAGTAGTTTGGAGAATATTGTATGCCTCTCTTTAAAAGTCCGGGTCTTTATTTGATTCATCTGAGTTTTCTTTCTATTTTTAACCAAAAATATACATATTGTAATAGAAAATAAGGAGGAATAAGGAGGAATAACAGTTCATTGGTGGGATGCGTTTTAAGGTACACATAGACACTCTTGTGTCAGCGCTGAGCCTCCAGTGAGTGCTGACTGGGCTGTCGGGCTCTACCTGGGGTATTGTGGCTCTCTTGTGCCTGAAATCAGAGGTGTAAAACACCAAGACTATAGCTGGTGGAGATAAGCCGAAGAGGAGAGTGTCACCTTCTACGCTCTGCTCATGTCATGCGCACTCTCCACCTGGCATCAGAAGTTGAAGTATCTGGCACATTGCCATCAGTGTTTTTCCAGGAGCTTAAAAACATCCAAGGTTCTGCATGTGTCGAAGTATCTCTAGTAGGCTTGTGGCTAGAAATACAATTTTTGAAACTGTATTCAGACGATTTCATGGCGATCTTTGTTCAATACCCTCACACTTACTGGTTTTCAGAAGAACAGGTGATCCAAGGTGGCCCTTGGTGATATGTGTGTGCCAAACACTGGAGTCCAAGCGTGGTATTTCAGGAGTGCCTTCCTAATACCTGCTTGGGATTGCATTTCAGTTTGTTTTTCTTAAGGCCTTCAACACATTGTTCAGTGAGTTTTAATCTAAAGCAGTGATTTTATCTCAAGGTTTCTTTTGAGGAAGCATCTGCACTGGGAGAGCAGGTGATCTGGGCCATTTGTGCGTATCTGCTCTGCACAGCATTGCACGGTGGTATCCAGCTCCCTGAGCAAGTGTCTGGGCACCTGCAGTGCTGTGGGGATGAGATGCCGTGCTTCTGGTCTTTAGGTTTGCTGAAGTACTTCTGCATCATGCTTGGTAAATGCACCCTTTCTGTGTGCAGAGGAAGCACACTGTTAGGCACAGAAGAAAACTCAAACTGAAATTCATCATTTTGAGCAATTCTTAAAATCCATGACTGAACAGATCAGAGTGGAGTTACACGGCTGCTGGTATATTCTGGTTAGTATAATCCTTCACTGCTAAGAAAAGGCTTACATTTTTACGGTATTGGCTCACATCCTCTATAAATTCCCAGAGAGCAAAACAATTATCTGAAAGTATATAAATATGAGTTATGGGTCTGCTTGTCTTCCCTACACTCTCTTCCATGCTGCCTTGAAGCTTTGGATTCTGATGTGCACTGCCCTGTGAGACACTCCTCTCACCTTTCTGTGTTCCTCTTGAATAGCTTTTGTGTTAAATTTAGGCTTACATGGAGGAAGAAAACATGCCAAAGAACCGTATATGCATTCCTCAGAAAAGACTGATCACTTATACCCTAAGGGTAATTATATGTAAAATGTTTATTAAAATATAGTATATGAAAGGCTAATACATAGACAAACTATTCACATTACCAACCAACAGCAGTATTTTTATATTCTGTTTTAAATCGATGTAGATACTCCTCTATGTTTACTTTAGGTTGCAGTTATATTTAAAGAAATAAGTACTTTTTGAGGAGCAATTTAGGCTATTTAACAGTGAGATAGTAAAATGTTGAGATAAACAAAACTGAGTTAAGTTAATTGGAGCATTTTTTATTTATTACATGTTACTTTTTCCAAGCTGCTACTGACTGATTTGTACACTAATAAGCATTTCATGTGATTAACTAGCAATTAGTGATTCATAACTTGTTAATGAAGAGTAGAAGCTGTATATTGCTCCTGAGGATTTGAAAGCGTGATGAACAACCAGCCTTGATCATTCTGAGGTCTGCTAAGTTCAGATAAAGAGCCTCAAGAACCAATTTTATTTATTCGTAGCCTCATCTTCAGAGGAGGAAAAATAAAAGGAATGGTGCAGGAAACAAAAAAATAATGCAAATCAATTATTTGATTAAAGTTTTCACCAGTTTGTAATGCAGTTTCCAGATCAGGCAGTTGTTACTATTATTTGCTGGTATTAGGAATATTGTGTACTGATTGTTGTTGGGGGGATGGACACTGAAGCCATTTTCTTTATAGTTGTCTTCGTGGTCCTACCCAAAAATCTGTTGGTTGTTTGATCATATGGCAAGAGATGCACAGCAAGAAAGGCACTAAAGCAAGATTTCCTCCTGAAAGTTCACCAGATCAAACAGTAGCAGGCCATTCCTGCGAAAATATGAGCCTCCTGTGACTTATTCCCAGGAGAGGCCTTATGAATATGAAACTGTTTACCTTTGTTGCATCAATATGGGAGTGATTCCCAGTCATGAGAGGCTGGCTGGCTAGCGCTGCTGTGACTGCACAGGGAGGTCTCCGCGTAGCTGGAGATGACGATACCAAAGCGTGAGCAGGTGTCCAGTTACAGCTGAATGAATTATTCTTGTGGAAATAATATATATTTCTGAATTTAATCTGATTATCTTCTTTTATGTTTCTGAACAGATTGCAAGAAGTGGTGGGGTCACCATCCCTGGAGGTATTTAAAAGACCTGTAGATGTGGTGCTTAGGGACATGCTTTAGTGGTGGACTTGGCAGTGCTAGGCTAACGGTTGGACTTGATGATCTTTAAAGGTCCTTTCCAATCAAAACAACTGTAAAGATAGTTATTTGCTCTAGTGCACTTTTTAAGTAGCTCTTTCAATTATTTTTCCTTTAGGTTTGCTAACCTCCACATTGAATTTCTCTGTTGTTATATTCCATGGTCACTCGCTGCCTTGTCTATACAGAGACTGCATTTTTTTAAAAAATCGATTAAAAAAAAAAAGTTTAGTCATGCAGCTTTTTTTTATTATTATCAAGTACTTTAAATAAATTATTAGTGCAAAACAAAAATATACTTAATTTAAACTGGAAAGAGAAGTTCATCGAGCTGCATATGTGATTAAGAGCTAAAAAATTAGGTGTCTGGTCATGAGCAAAGAGCTAAAAAATTAGGTGTCTGGTCATGAGCAAAGAGCTAAAAAATTAGGTGTCTGCTCGTGAGCAAAGCTTCAGTTTAAAGGAGGTAATGGATCTTAGAGGTAGTGCCAAAGTAGATTGCAAGGTAAGGTTTTCAGTTGGAGGTCAAGAGCACCTATCCTAAAAGAAGAGGTGATCACAAAGATGGTGAAGGGAAAATGAGTTGAGGAGACAACTTCTTGAGAGAGAAAGGAACGAGAGTTGGACTAAGGACAGGGCAAGAAACCAGAAATCTTGGAGATGCTGGTACAGAATAAAAGGGAAAAACAAAGAATAAAAGGAAACCAAAAGGGAACAATTGAAAGGAAACTGGCGGTGATGGTGGAGCTGTAGGTGGAGAGAAGGGGGCAGAGAGCAGAGCTGCACATCATTTGTGCATCACTGATTAATGTCTGTATGTGTGTTTCATTTGGGGGAGTAACAGTTGTTTTCTCTCAGAAATGCTGACTACTTATGTTGCTTTCTCACATGATGTACCTTGGGGGCTCGACGCAGTGTTTCACTCTCGCACAGGACTATTTATAAGAGGACAGAAAATCCTGATGTAACTTTGCATGCTACCTGTTTGTCATCGATGGGATTTTTAACGAACAAAGCCATGATTCACAGAAGCAATTTGACTGTGTGCTGTACTGTTAAGGGCTCCTCAAAAGATGATTTTCTGAGTTAGCGAAGGTTACTTAGCAAAAACCCCAGTCATTGTTATTTCCTTAAGCCCCTGTTACAACACAGAAAGCTGCAATATATTTCCCAAGCTTTTTTGTATATGGATAAGGTTGCCTCTGTTTTTATGGTTGCCAGTCCTTTCTTCAAGTGCTTCTATTGCTAGCATTCAACCAAATTTGTAACCAAGTGTGCCTGTGGTAAAATAAAATAAAGTGCAGTGATACCGAAGCTGTATCTCCAAGAGCTGTACAGCCATGTTAGCATGCCTGCCAGAGCTGGAGAGGGCTTTCGTTAGCCAGGATGGAGCTGCTGCTCTAGCAAAGCCTTGCAAACCCACCCAAGCCTGGTGTCTCTGCACACCCCTACACTTATGCTTTTTGATAAGCCATCTGGTATTCATTTAGCTGTCGTATCTGCCTCCTTCTTTTGCTGCAACAGCTTCCAAATCCTTTAAGTCAAACAACAACTTTAGACATTTGACAGCAGGATAATTAAAATACCAAATTCTAAGAAATAAAAAAAAAAAAAAGATTTTTTTTTTTTTTGATTGTAATTTTCTGCAGCAATCTGGTCTTTCCAATAGCAGAAATGAGTTTTGGGGGGGGGGGGGTTAATAAGAAAACCAAGGGCACAGTTAATGGGTGAGTATAAATTGAATATTGCATATTGCTAACAGTACAGCCAGTACATTTTTTCAGGAAGAAAATACTCCATGTTCTTGCCAAAAGCCAGTGTAAATATTCCACCATGTGGGTCACTGGTATGCCTCTGTGCATGGAGGCTCTGAATATATGTCTGTCTTGGTGCTCCCATGTGCTATGTTAAATAAAACTAAGAAGCAGGTAACCTTCAGCGAGGGCTTCCAGCTAAGCTCAGCTGCTCCTAAGTTTCCTGTCTGGCAGCATCTTCCTTCCCACAGCTTCCTCAGGCGGTGACAGTGAGAGTGTATGTCAGTGACAGGACTCACCTTGTCCAGGGACGCGGTGAGTCAGCAGAACAGCTCAGTGCCGAGGAGCTGGACCAGAGCTGCAGACCCCGGATGAGCATGGTTGTGAAAAATGTGTGTTTACAGAAAGCCCTTTTCTTCTTTCAAGAAGGAAAAACAACTGAACAGATGCCTCAGTCCCACAAAACTTCTTTCCCAAGAGTACATTTTTCTTACAGAAGCGACAGCATCTTTCTACCAGAGACTATATTATAATCTTGGAAGTGTTTATCTGATCTCTAAGGAAAAGACTAAGAAAATGAAGATACACTGTTCTGATACCAGCTCAACCACTACAGAAATATCAGAGGATCCTTCTAATCCGGCTGCAAACAAGACCATGTAAATTACCCAATAAATGTTGAGAACACATGATAGAGGTTTTATTGTATACCCAGATGTGCTTTCAGTTTTTCAGTAACATTCTCCCATATCTATTTTTTTCCCCCCTACATGTAAAAATCTCATAAATTTGGGATAGTCTGGAGAAGAAAGAAATTCTAGAAGTGGCAAAGTTGTTCACCATACTTCTCAAGGGTAAAGTATCTCAATTTACAATTTAAAAAAAAAATAAAAACCCACAAAAACTTCCCTGGTGTGATATCTTGGCATATAAAACCCAAAATGTAGGAATTAAATTAAGTTCTTGCTGTCATACTCATTGATGATAAAATAGTTTTCGACCAGAATTTCTTTCTCAAAGTCTGTGGGTGAATTTAATGTAAAATACAATCCAGTTCTCTGTTGGCACAGCAATTCTAACAAAATGAGGTATAATAATTGTATTTTAAAGGCCAATATTAGACACGCTTCTTGAAAGGCGTCGGAAATTGTTCTGCTAAGTAAGGAGGTATTTTTATATAATGGGTTTTAATCGCACAGGAGCTGCACTTCTTGAATAAAAGGTCAATTTAAGCAGAAGTGGACTTCAAAAGTGCAAACCTTGTAGATAGATGAGAAAAAATAATTCCCAGCTTTGAATAGGGGAATTCTGATTCTCCTTAGTTATGGACTCTTGCTCAGTTTCTTGTGTAGATTACTAAACTGTATGAAAGCGGTTGACTGAGCAGATTAGTTGTTCTCAAAAGAATTTCATCCCTGAATTGCTCAGCTCTCACCTCAGATTCCAGTTAAAATTTGGAGATGTCAATGTAATAGACTTCTTGTGCAGTGTATAAAGATTGGGCTTTCTGGATCCCACAGGAAAAAGATTAAAACCCACAGCAATGAAGCAGTGTGGGCTGGGACTGGAGGGCAGCACCGTGTCCATCATGTCTCTTTCACTTAATGAAATTGCTCTACCCTTGTGTTTTAGAGACAGAGGAAGCTTTTTTTTTGGCCTGTGATTTGCTTGATATGTGACAGCATATTTATATTTGATCTATGGTGTGCTGTAGTACTTCACAAAAAGAGAAAGGAGGAACTCTGGCTGCAAAAGGAGATCTAGGACCTGCAAGCTTGGGAGAAGTCTCAGCACAGTCAGCGTACAAGGGGCAAGCTAGAGGTTTTGCTGCCCTGTCCCTTGCGACGCATAGTATACAACGCTTTCTCCTGACATGGAGCCTATCTACTATCTTGAGGAATATGTATTTCCTTTAAGTTAGGCAAGGTACAAAGTGGCAACTCCAAAGAGATGAATACTCATTACCTTTTATATCGCAGCTATTGCTAACGCTCTTCAGCTATTTGAAAGCTGTGAATGAGTTTTCAGGTTTGTGATTTGGAATGATACGGTGCAGAGGGAAGAAAGTTTCTCAAATAGTAGTTTTTTTGAAGGAAGTGTTTAGAATGGCCTTATTGAGTTCAGATTAACTCTTGTTAAAAATCTATGCTCACAGACTATTAACTTTTTTCATGCCTGGTAATCTACAGTAGGTCTTACTGCAGTATGTTCTGAATTGAAACTGGTAGAAAAATCCTTTGAGTATAATTTACCTCATGACATAGGAAACTGGCAAAAGATGTTATAGCTTTTGGACAGGCTAAAGGGTTCCAGCTTATCCGAAGAAGAGTTTTTTCTATCCATAACTAGATATTTAGGTACCTTGCAATTTAATTTCTAAATGTTTATTAATGCAACTCAGCTTTAGGGTCATTGAAACTGTGGCCATATGAGTGTCTAATTCTCATCTCTTTCTGTTGGCATCTTTACTCTGTTGGCATCTTTTTGGAATATAAGATCTGCTCAGAGGAGAAATAATTGCATTGAAATTAACTGGCAGTGATTGCATGGTTGTTTGGGCAGAAATTAGATTTCTTAGGTTTATGGGTAAAATGCTGCAAAGTGACAGCCTTACATTTTATGGCATGTTATGGAAAACACATTGCATTCCTTTTTTACTTATGTAGTAATCCCTCTAGTACTTCCTGGGCTTTCTATCCTGGACCAAGGTAACAGGGTAAATTCCCCTGTGGCTACTTCAAATTCTTATCTAAATTATCCTGGCAGCAGAATTAGATGTTGCATTCTTATTCGTAATCTCTTTGATTACTTGACTGATTCCTTTCCGATAACCTCCAAGTCAGAACAACTTGGAAAGCCATCACTATTAAATTGAAGGGATAAGTTTTGCTGGGTCCCCTCTGTGCTAAAAATACGTTTGCTGTTGTTTTTGTGTTTTCTTTTAAGTTTAAACAATATCCTTTTGAGATTTTTTTCTCTTTTTTGTTCTTTAATAGAATGGACAGAATCATTACTACAAAAAAAGAAATATTTTTAATTATTTTTTTCATCAGAAAGGGTATATCAAGAAGAGAAGAACTTCTCAGCAAAAAAAGTGTGGAATGTGCACTGCATACTAGCAAGGGGGAGGTGTGGGAGTGATGGGAAAATCTGCTCTGACCAGAGACTAGCAGATTTCCTAGGCATTATTCAGCATATCCTTGAATATGACCAGCACTTTTCAACTGCTCCTGACCAGTACGAGCTGGTAAGTAGGACGACACCAGAGCTGGTTCTCTCCAGAAAAAGCCCCTGTGGGGGATAGGACTCAGGCTGGGCCTGAGACATGTAATTTAGTCTAGGTGCTCTGGATGCTGAGCGCTTGATTTTGTAACTGAAATACAGTACAAAGACCAGGATCTGTCTTAATTTATTAAAATCTTTGCATTGATCACATGTATTGCATTTGAAGCGCAAATTCTTGTGGTATTGCAAAATCTTACTCTGACTCCTCATATATTTGAGGCTGCTTAGCGCTATCTAGGATACAGGGTCCTGCATTCTGCAGTAAATTGTTGTCATCTCTACTTCTTTTCTTACACTATTTCTTGAGGAATGTGATTTACTTGCAGTGATTTTTATGCAGTTGCAGAGTCGCGAGTTCTTCCTCAAACTTCTGCATTGAAGAAAAGGAAAAAAAAAAAAGAAAAGAAGGAAGAAGAGAAAAACAAAAAAAAGGTTAAAGAGAAAAATATAAAAAAGAAAAGGCAGCAGCTCTTGGGATCTCTTTTGTATTTCTCGTCTTTATTCCACAGATTCTTTCTATTCTTTCGGGCTATTAATACTTGAGTGTGGGTGCTGTGATGAGGGGGTCCTGCTCAGCAGGGTGAGGGGGAGCAGCTAGCAATGGGAAGGTCACTGGATGCTGTTATGTAAGGCTCTGAGCCCGCAGAAATTTGCGTGTGGAAAAGCTGAACCTGCCTTAACGCCATGTGAACAAGGAGCCCAGAGTGGTGCCCAGCATTGCCTGCAGCAGCAACGTAACCTTTTAGTGAACCGTCAGTATTTTCCCACTGTGTGGACAGCCTGGTGGATGTAGGAAGGTGGTCATAAGAAAAAAATAGCTCTTTGGGTGACCAAGCTTGACTCCTGTTAAGGATAACTGGTTTTTAGAAGGATAATGCTTTGAGCAGTATATGTCTGTTTACTTGATTTCTGAACACCCAAGCTGGATTCTTCTCTATCTTTCTCCAGGGGTTGAGAAGTTCTTCTTCTGGTCTGTGAATTTTTAATAGATTTCATATACTTTCAAATACTACTTTCATACCTGATAGTGCAAAAAATTTCTTTGTCCATATTGATAAGGAGTCTTGTATCACTGTGGTATAATTGTCTATTTTTTTCTTACCCAAACTGATCCTGAAATCTCTGAAACATTTATATTTAGATCAGTGTTGTAATCCATTCGTAGTGATTTCCCCAGGAATCTGCCACCGTGACGCTGAGAGAGATCTGCAGGCATTCACAGATGTGTATTTATTCTGAAACAAAATGGTAAATAGCTGAAGGTTAGAATGAGAAATGCTGTACCAACATGGTACTTTGAATCTGAAAACCTTGCCTTAAATAGCGTCATCCTAATTTCGGAGCAGATTTAGAATCAATTAAGTTAATTATGGAGAGAGAAAGCAGAGGACTCGTATTTTGTAGACCTGTTAATCACACTGACTCGCACTTAATCACACAGTCTTGCGTTAATCACCAACTTTGCGTTTGTATTGTTTTATCATCCGTGAGGACTGCAGTGTTTTATGCAGAAACCATTTCAGGCACTACTGAAATGCAGCTTCCTTTTAAAGGATGTGGCAAATGTCTCACAGCCCATAGCAGTGCCAACAACGGCTGAGGGCAGGAAGAGGAGAACAGAAGAAAGGTAGACCATGACAACTTGAATAGTTCTATTCTTACTGCTGTGAAAAATATGCTGTGATCAATACCTGGGACTAACAAGATTTAGCTTTGCTACTTTTATGAAAATGTAGCATCTCTGATGGCCTCCTAGCAACCTGCTGAGGTGCTGGGATTAATTTAAATTTGAGGAAGCAATGGCATCTACTGAATAACTAACACGATTTCCTCAGGCAACCAGGATTTCCATTGTGAAAATTTATTTCCACTATGAATCTTAGTAAGTATCTAGTGCATGAAATTCATCTCTCAGAGAAGAAAAAATGATAAAAGTTATAAAAAGGCACAAAGCTAATAACTCTGTCCTGTTATTACTTTGCATATTACAAGCTTTTGATGTGGACCCCTTGGGTCTTTATAAAGAGGAGCATGTGGGTAACTTGGCAAGCACTGCCCTCAGAGGAGTAGCATCATTATTCATGCAATTTTTCCTTGTCAGCTTTTGTTGCCTTAACACTGTCACAGTTTAGGAATACCTCACATAATCCCCTGCCATTATTTTCATCAATTTACCTGCAGGAATCATAGCACTCAAGAGCATCGCATGGATTAAATTAGCGTTGAGTCACATTGAAAATTACAATGGAGAGGGCATAAATAGACCAGGAGTGCTGATATAAAAGTCTTGTCCTAAAGTTTTATCACTCAGCATGACATAAAGTGTAAAAGAGGCATCAGATTTTAATGTGTGTTTGTAGTTTAGATCGCAACAGGATAGGTCATAAGTCAATTTAAGGCTTCTGTCTCCTAGCTCTGGAATCGTTATTAAGAATTAGGAAATTATATCTGTAAAATTACACTCACTAACAGCTGATTCCTTGAGTTTATAATGTGTATTAAATAAAGCTTTTCCTGCTTTATTTTCCTGCAGCATTCTCATTTATTAATGGAGTCAGAAGAGATTTGTGTGTGGTACTTCATAATGTTACATTTTCTTAATGTCGTGGTTGAGATTTCAGTACAAATGGAGTTCTTCTTATTGTAAAAGGAAGCTGATAAACATGACAGATATAGATAACTTTAAAAAAAAGTTTTGCTCAATTTAGTGTATTGACTTGCACCTTATGTATATATTAGTGGAACTTTTTTAGAAATTATATTTTTCAAGGAGATTTGAACAAGTAGTTTTAAGATTTTTAATTATTTTATAATTATACAATTTTAATATTTATATTTTTATTTAAATATTTCATATCAGTTGTAACACAAAGGATGAGTAAAAAAATAGTCTTCTACACAGTCTTTGAAAACGGGTGAACAGCAGAATTGTAGTTATATGATCCACACTAATTTGTGATTTCTCAATGCTTTTTTTAAAATAAAACCACCACCAAAACTCCAAAACTGGTCATTCCTGGAGTACATGAGACCTGAATGGGGCTATACCATCTACTTGTAGCAGAGGTGCTGTGTAAACTGGGGTTAAGTTATGCCATACCACCCAGATGTGCCCACCTGAAGGAGAGATCGGCCTCAAGACTCTCCCATCCAGGATAAAATGGCACACAGTGCAATCGGTTTTGTCTTTATCACTTCCCTGGAGGCCAGGACACATGGGCTGTGTCTACATTAGGATTGTGAACTGATGATGGTCTATCTCTAGATCAAAACAGGAGGTGTTGAGGACCTGACACACTCTACACATTTCTAGTTTTTTTTAACTTGGATTAACTCTAGTAACCATGGATTGAATGCCTATTTGAGGCTGTAGTGTACTGGAGAGTATATATACAGGTATGGCCGGGTGTGCATATATATAAAAGAATAAAAAAAAAATACATATTTTTATATATATGGAATATTGTGTCCAGTTCTGGGCCCCTCAGTTCAAGAAGGACAGGGAACTGCTAGAGAGAGTCCAGCGCAGAGCCACGAGGATGATTAAGGGGGTGGAACATCTCCCTTATGAGGAGAGGCTGAGGGAGCTGGGTCTCTTTAGCTTGGAGGAGACTGAGGGGGGACCTCATTAATGTTTATAAATATGTAAAGGGCAAGTGTCATGAGGATGGAGCCAGGCTCTTCTCAGTGACATCCATTGACAGGACAAGGGGCAACGGGTGCAAGCTGGAACACAGGAGGTTCCACATAAATATGAGGAAAAACTTCTTTACAGTGAGGGTAACTGAACACTGGCACAGGCTGCCCAGAGAGGTTGTGGAGTCTCCTTCTCTGGAGACATTCAAAACCCGCCTGGACGCGTTCCTGTGTGACATGATCTAGGTAATCCTGCTCCGGCAGGGGGATTGGACTAGATGATCTTTCAAGGTCCCTTCCAACCCCTAATGTTCTGTGATTCTGTGATATATGTGCGCCACTGAACACACGTATTTATGTGTGTGTATATGTACCATATATATATGGCTATGTATATGTATCTATGTATATATATCCCTGGGCAGACTTAACCCATGGATGCCTCATTCCCTGCAGTCCTTGTAGGTTTATACCTTTGTGATTACAGTGGGCATCTCACATGCAGGGTCAGAGCACTGGTGATACTAGTAGCTTGCGCTAGAATAAGGACTTGCAGTAAAGTATAAAAGTTGACTGTTTAATGTTAAACTGCTCCTGTGACAGGAAATCAGTGTAATGGCCCCATTGTAAAGTTTGCAAACATTTAGCTGTTGTTTTGCTGAGGAGAAATGACACAGTCTTTGCTGAAAGGCAGCAAATGCTGCTTATTTAGAAGGAAACTGGGTGCCAGTGTACTGCTGCAATAGTTGCATTTCATGAACAAGGCAGGGGTTAGTTAATCTGAGAAAGTTCAATCTAACTAACACCAACAACTTTGTACCTTTTCGCTTGTGGGGAAAAAGGTGGCCTGACAGCTTTTTAAAATCTCTGGTCCATAGTCTAAGGGTGTAAACTGCCTGCAGAGTAAGCAACTGGATCACTGCAAATACCTGGAGGGCCTTTTTCCACCATAAACAGGATTGGGCAAAGGTTATGTTGTGATCCCATTGACTGATGGATTGGGGAGGCCTTTAAAGACTTCTGTTTCTAAAAATTCATAGATGTAGGTACCATTCTTCTTTTTTCCCACCCATACTGCCCGTGGAGAACTGCAGTTATTTTAGCTCTGTCGGCAATCTCACTGTCTGTGCAGAGATAAGCATTGGGCAAGATTTAATAGACCGCATCTTATAGCGTGTAACCTAATACTCAGAGATAAATTATAAAAGAAGCAAACTATTAACCAACTTCCACAACTTCTAGATGTCAGCTATTATAGGACTTTTTGCTGTGGAATGCACTAAATCTTTCTATTAAAGTATTTTGTTACTGTTATAGTAGATAAGAGGATTCTGAAAATAATCATCTATTTCCCTGGAAACCATAGTCTTTCTGGGAGCTGCTGCCTTCAAGTACCATCCTAACCGTCTTGTAGGAAGGGAGCGGGGAGGTAGAATTCAGCAACAGGGAGGTGCTGAGACTCAGACTGAAGTACAAGTACTTCTTCATAGGTATGTTGGATCAAGAAGGGGTCTATAATACTCCTCTCCTGTGTTACAATAATTTGGCATCATGTGCAGATGCACATGGGTTTGCACACCATGGAGCAAGGTACATCTCCTTCCTTTTCAGCCTGTTTTGTAGCCATCTCTTCTTCAGCAGCCAGCCATCATCAATACCTTCTACTGTGGAGTGGAAAGCTGGCTTTCTTGGGGCAGATCTGATGTTCAACTGTAGGATATACTGTGCTGCCCTAAGCTGGGTATCATACAGATATTTTTGATAAATTGCGACTGACTTGATAGCAGTCTTCACCTTGACATTTAAAAAACATTTCATCAAACTTCTCACAAATCATCTTGATACTATGCTTCATAGCATCTGGTTAACAGAATAAAATACCAGATAAAGACACCCTTTATAACCAAATATAATTGCTGATGCTTCTATCCAAGCTGAAGGGGACCTGTAGAGATCAAGGAGTCCAGACACATTTTAGGGTGCAAACTGGAGAGCTTTCTGCACCACACAGGCAGGCAAAAGGGTCACAAGTATATATCACTTCCATGTTACTGTAGAGCTATGCCACACATCCCTGATCTGCTTTCGGTCTATATTTTGCAGGTTTTAGAAGGCAAGTTCATTCCTTTTGTATAGAGTTGTTGTTTGCATTATTTTTCATTGCGGTACTCAAAGTCCTAGATGTTGTTTTCCTGTTATCTTGTAACAGTGTAAGGCACCTGGTAATCAGAATATTCACCCTGAGTGTAAATGCTAGAAAGCCTTTGGTGTCAGGCTGCGTTTTCCAGAAGCCCTCCAACAAGACTGGCGGGCTTTGGTTCTGCTACACGTGGGCCAAGGCCTAAACACCCCCAGCATACTTCCCCCTGCATGATTAATCCCATTGGCTTTGAAGGGATTTACATCATTAAAGCTATGATCTTGCTCAGTCAAGGGAATCCTGAAGCTAGCTGAGATAAACACCCCTGGACAGACAATTTGTCCCTGCAACTTTAGTTATTCCATTAAACCAGCTTCTCTGTTATTATTACAATGCATGGAGTGATCTTTGTTAGTCAGAAACAATGTCTCTATACATTTAAATAACCAGGATTTTTTTAAAGACACCTAAGAACATCATGCATTTCCTAAAGTACTCCTTCAGTACCTGTGTGTGACAAATACTTCAGTATTCCTAGAAAAACTCCTTTATATTCCTATAAATGAACAAAATGTTACGATTGGTACATTTCTAATCTGTTAGTAGCTGCCAGAGGTTAAATTTATATTTATAAAAGCCTACGGTTCTGCTTGCCTTTTAAAGCCATTATGGTTCATTATGTGAAAAGCATCCTTCATGAAAGCATATAATCAAAATCACTTAAAACATGTCTTTGTTAAGAAATTACTTGCTGCAGAAGCTGTTTTACACAGCTGAAAATTTCCGGGACTGCATTTGATACAACAGAAAAAATCAAATCAGGCTTTAAGCTTACAGAACTATTTGCAGTAAGCTTTGCTTTACTTATTTTTGTACCAGTATCTTTAACTTTTTGCTACAAGAAATATGACAGCTTGAGTAGTTATGATAGACAATGTTAAGTAATGGTTGCCGTATGTATCACTTTATTTTGGGGAGTGATAGAGAAACTAATCCTGCTTGTCTTTCTCACACATTCAGATCCACAAATCTAATTACCTGAGTGAAATGGAGATTTGGACCTTTTTATATACTTGTCCTCTGTTGTACGTGCCTTTTTAGTTCTTTGTGTTGCGCAGTAGTTTTTGAGAGAGGATTGTATAGGCACAGTGTTGAGGCATAACATCTGCATGTTCAGTTTAAAGCTCTACTTTTGGCATATTGCATGATTAATTACACGCTGGCACAGCTGCTTAATCAATTCCTGTGCCTCAGTTTCCTCCTTCTAGAAATGGAGGTGTTATAGTCCAAGCCCAGAGTGATTGTAAGAGGTGCTTGGGAGATAGTGACTTACTGTGGTGATCATGGTGGATAGGAGTATTTAGACTGACTGCATATTTGAGCCTCAAATGTAGTGAGGCACTGAGGAATGGATGTATTTTTGATGAGAGATGTGCAAAGTGTTTTTTTTCATAGGATTTAGCCCTGCATATCAAATTGCTGTAGTTTAATCTCCTTTGCTGCTTTTTCATGTCCAACGCCATTTTCAGATCCCTTTTCACATGTAAGCTCATTCTCAATGCTTAAAACATTTCTTTCTACCACTGATTTTAAAATATATCAAGTTTTTTTCTAATTATTTTCTTACATATGACTGATTCTCAAAGCTGCTGAAAAGATGGGAAAATCAAAGGGAAATCAAGGACTCATGGAGTAATTTAAGGAAACTCTACTTTAGACCTATTATTACTAGAGAAGAAGAGCTGGAGAGAGTCTAGAGAAAAGCCAAGAGACAAGTTGAACATTAGAAAACTTGAGCACAACAGAAGGTTGAAGTCGTGGCATTTCCTCAACATAGGAAAGAGTAGACTGAAGGCAGGAATGGTAAGTCTTCCAATTTATTTAAATAAATAAGGTTTTTTTAAAGTTATTTTAAGGAGAATGGTGATCATATTTTCCATCTTTGCCACTGGATGCAGGACGCCAGCACAGCTGATCTTCAAAAGAAAGACTGGAGTTGTTTGCCACTGTCCCATGCTGTTCCATGATACTTAAGGTGTGAAAGATTATTAACTCAGTGTCCTCTTCTCTCCAGCTGAATTCAGCTATGTACCATATTCCTGGTGATTTTCAGTAGAAGCTAGCCTGCGCCCCTTTCCTGTAGAAGTTGTTCCTTCCATCTGACGTGCGATGATGAAGATTTCTGTTGAGCTGTTCACTGAAGCATGGCTTCAGCCTCAGTGCAAACAGTTTGCTTCTGAAGAGTTTGAGAGGCCTCACAGCACAGGACTTGCGGGTGAAGGTCACTCCAGCTTGTCTTTGCTGCAGCTGTTCATCCAGCATGCCTTGGTGACTATGCTAACAGGTTATATGGCCACAGCCATCCCACTGTTACTTTATTTTGTCTCAGTCCTGGAAGTGCTATTTTCTAAATTTCCTTACACCTACAAAGTTTGTGATGTTTTTTTCTTACCTGTCTCAACCCTCTCTGTATTGAAAATGTCCTTTGTCCGGATCCTGAATTCTTTCTCCTTGTTAATCTTGCTCTCACTGTGGTACATTCCTCTGACTCAGTGTTTGTCTGAATAAGAACCATTAAAAGGCATCAGAACATGACTCCAGATGAGCAGTAACCCCAGAAGAACATGACTTCTCTTGCAGTAAAGCAGTGCTTGCGTGCCATTTCTTTTCCAGCATCAGCAGATAGGCTCCTTTTCTGGACACCTTTTTGCCTGGAAACTGACTGTTAGAGATCTCTTAAATGTGTTGTTTTTACAGAAACACATAGAGTAGAATGGGACTGCTGTTTGCTTGGCAAAGAAAGGGCTTCCCTGGAAAGCGGGCCCTACCTGTGCTGCTGCTGATCTGAGCAACACCACATCTGTTTCCACTTTCAGGAACTCTGAGGGCTAATTCTGGAGTCTCATTTCCAAACCCCATGGGAGAGGATGAAGCCCTACTTGCCTGCAGTGTCTCATGCAAAGTCTAAGCGTCAAAGCTGGAGCACTGGCACCACTATTGCTGGTAGTCCCTGCTGACCTCAACTTCAGTTCAGAGCTTTTTTCCTTTTCAATAACTGAAAGGCCATGACCTGGAGTAAGCATGAAGAAATGATGCACATAAACTCCTGAGAACAGTCAAGCTTATCGTTAGCAGCAATTAATGAGAAAAGTAGAAATATACTGTGTTAGCTGAGCAGCTTTAGAATAACGTTGTGAGGTACTGTTTGACATTCAGTAATGCAAAAATGCTGAATAATTCCAAAAAGCAATGAGAAGGAAAACTGGCAACTTTCTTCAGAAATATCCCACTAGCACATAATGCTAGCCATATTACACAGGTTTAATTATTCCTTTATAGGTCTGGTCTCAGGGAATTTGTAATTGTTATGAGATTACGCCTTCACAAATTCTTCCAATAAGTCTGAAATGAATCTCTTGTGGATCAGTAAATTTGTTTAAAAAAGACAGACAGACCTGGGTGGCTTCAAAGATTTCCTGAGTTGTTAAATTAATTGAACCAAGTGTATATGCTCTGTCCGATTTTTCACACTGTTGGGAGATAATTTCCTCAAGTTTTTGAAACAAACTTTACCATTCCATCTAGAGAGGAGTGGAGTTACCTGGAAGTGTTATGTCAGTGTCACTGTCTTCCTCTGGATGAGGAGAGAGGTCTGGAGCATCCCAAAGGTGAAGAGTACCTCATCAGCAAGTGTTACCATGTCAGGCACATCACTGATATTTAGTGTGCGATACATTCATGATCTATGAAGAAACAGTAAATTCCTCCACAAATGAACATCAATCTAGAAAGTGTTTTGCAAAGTACTAGACAAAGTTATCTTCATGTTCTGCGTTGCTATGTGTGGCATGACATGAGACTAGCTTAACAGGTGGTGAACTATTCTGTTGGCAAGCCATCAAACCATGCTGGAAATTTGGTTTTGTTTCCCCAGGTCTCCACTATATCAGTCCTGTAATGAAGATTGCCCTGAGTCTGTAGAGAGAAATCCTGTCCTTGCTGGACATGAAGGAGCCTCAGGGTGGGCAGCACCCACACCTCAGTGCATGCTGGACCAAATGTGGGCATCTCTTTCTAGCCTCAGCCAACACCTTTCTCGAGAAGTAAAAGTATCTGTGGAAATGTCACAGCTCAGACTGGAGGAGGCAGTCAAGATTAGGCACCTGTATTGCTACTTCGAGCATATGGATTAATTTAGAAGCCAAACTGATAAGACACAAAAACACTAGTAGCCTGTCTTGTAGATGTAATGGTGAAGTGGAAGGAAAGTAAATTCACCTGTTAACTCTTTGAGGCTGTGCAATGATAAACGTGTGAGCTCTGTTAATTACCCATATTAGGAATGGCTGAACTCTTCTTTGTCATCATCTCTGCATGGTTACTGATGTAACTGTAATTCTGGGTCTAAGGATGTGGATTATAATCTCACAGGTAACCATTAGAAAAATATATTAAATCAAAATACCTCTTTTTAAATCAGATTTTTTTTTTTTCTCCACAGCAATTCTGATTTTTTTTTTTGGAAGCTTTTATCTGGTTCTTCCTCCATGTTGAAGAAATTACTTTCACTTGTAAATTACCTTTTGTCTGCCTTCTGTGATGAGAAGTAGCCTAGAGATAACTGTAATGCTATCAAATGAGACTTGCCAACTTCGTATCATTCTACTGAGGGGACATTATATTTTACCACTAACACTCTGTATCTGCTTAGTGTCAAAATCCATTTCTTTTATTATAAATTGGTTCAGTTTGATTTTAATTAAGACCAATAGGAAATATTGTCACTGGATCTCAGAACTGAGTACAGAAAATCAGGTACTGCAATGTGAGTATAAGGGGAGATAGCCTGAAAAGCATCACTACTTAAAGTGAAGGCCTGGTTTCCTTAAGTCCTTTTATCCACTGAAAGCATATCATCAGAGCTAAATAAAATAAACAAGAGTCTGCTATATATATATATATATCCTGTGGAACTGGACAGTGGGAGAATGCATGTGCAGTTTTAAATTCAAGGTCTGTTATATTGAATGTGATCTTTATTTTGGCCTTGTGATTTGAAAAGCTTTTTGCTTGATTATTTTTTATTTGACTTCCAGCAGACAGGAAGAACATCACATACTTGCTGTGATAAATCCAGAGAGACAGTCTGTAAAGGACAAAGTTGTCTTTTTCCAGGTAGAATTTAAATATTTAATTAAGAAAGCGAAACTATGGTAGGCACAGATAAATTACAATTTTATATTTGATATCTCTCTTCTTGACCCAGGAAAAACTTGATTAATTTAGAGATAACAGATTGCCTGTCAGGTATCACTGCTGAGGACTTTGGCAGGATAAATTATATTAGGCCCCTTGTGCAAGGATGAACTTTAGTGGCCCTTCTGTACAGGAGACAGAATTGTTTATTGCATTGTGGCTGCTTCCAGCTTAAAAGATTTTTGTGCTAAATTCTTTGTAGTTGATTTTAGTGTTCTATTAACAAGGTCTCAGAAGTTAATTTTTTAAAAGTTCTATATAGGTAATATCTACTCCATTATTAAATAGTTATCCAAATCTAATTTGAATAATTAAAGTTTTAATGGCAATTCTTTTGCATTTGATTCTATGCTACTTTTTATGATTTGAAAATATAGTGAAAAAAGTTTTTCAAGTGGCTGCTTTAGCCTTTTTCCCTAGTTCTTAAGGACTAGGAGTATCAAGTAAATAGACAGTGAAAGAACTAGCTGGTCACCAGGTGAATGTAAACTACAGAAGAGAAATTATTAATCATGGCTTTTTGGTAGGATCTTCAAACAAATTAAGATGATGGTCCCCTTTTCTTCAGTGCTGTAAAAGGGTAAAGGATCAGCTAGTCTCTTGCTTTGAAGAGCTTGCAGCCCAAATAGGGCAGAAAGTGAATAGAACATCAAGTAAATAAAATTGTCACATGAACAGAGTGAAACATTATCAGGGCAGTAAATAACGTATTTCTTCCATTGTTGTTATTTTTTGGAGAGAGCAGTATTAAGGAAAGTGTCTGCTCAACAGAAAGTGTAGAGGACAAATGAAAGGGGATTAGGAAAGTCAAGGAGCTGGTAAGAAAGAGGGAAGTAAAAAGTGATGAGGAGAGTGTAAGTGAGCCTGAATGCACAGCCAGTTTCTACAAGTCTGAGATGCTCTGGTCACTACTTGAAAGGTCCTTTTCAGCTAGATGAGTAAGTTAAGTATAGGCAGAAGCAACAGCAACTGACGAGATTTTTTTTATTAATTCAGCAGAGTAGCTTTTTGATTTATTTGGGATACAGTAAAGGGGACAGAAATTTAGCCAAGGATATTATTGCTAATTGTGCAGGCAGTTAAATTTAGCTCTTGTTCAACCAAAAGAAGTGATCAATCTTTTAAAGACGTATGAGAGCAACAATAGCCAGAGAAGGGCAAACAGATTGTCTTTCCAGTTCTTTAAGATGCCTTTTTGTTCACTCTTTCTCTCCTGTATAGCTCTGATGCAGACTCCTGTACTATGAATCTCCTTTTCACAGGAGGACAGCTCAGAGGTTAAGATGCTGGTCTAGAATAATCAGATTTGGTACCCGGCTTGTGGTTAACGTCCTCTGAACTTGGTATAGAAGTTACTTGCCTTTCCTGTACCTTGTTTCCCCAGTGATAAAATGAGCAAAGAAGGAACTATTATTGCATTAAGAGATTTTGTGAGGAAAAAGAATACTCACAAGTTTGAGGATTGTAGATGCTGTCATGATATTAATAGCTCAATTCATCTGCCCACACATCGGCTGCTTGAGTTGTATCCTGCCTCGCCTCAAGCTGCTATGCCAGAATACACTTCCATAGGTCCTGTGTCATGTTTGCCACCTGCACAGAGATGTTTAGACATCCTGTGCCATCTGAGATGCCTACACGAAGGCAAATGAATCATACGCAGTTTCTCAAAGTTGGCTCTTTGCTTTTAGCTTGGTCCCTATTCTCTCTTAATGGTTTTTCTCCCTCTTAATTCTTTCTTTGACATCTAAGCTTGGTCTATGTAGTTTCTCATTTCTTTCCATTTTGTTTTCCTCTTTAAGCCACATCCCGTGAAAATCACCTACTGTCCTCCATTCCAGCATCTCTAACTTCCTCTATTACATTGGTTAGTCATTCAGAGCAGACTGGAGAAAGCTGGTCTAACAGCTTTCCCCTCCATAGTTTATTTTTTGAAGTAAACGGCAGTTCTTTGAAGCTGTGCCAAGCTTTCGCATCCATTGGGGATAAGCACCTTTCAGAATACATGTAGAGAGGGTCTTATGAGCCATCTTACCATGTGGGAGAGCCCTATAGCACTAAACCCTGTGAAGGTCCCAAGAGACAAGCAGAAGTCCCTAGCAGTACATTGTCATAGCTGTTGGTATCCCTTCCCTTCTTGCCTTGCAAACTCTGAAGCTCATCCTTCAGTCTCCTTAAATTCCTACTACCCAGCTGAGCTTTCCTGCTGGGCCACTTAGGATCACACTTAGGCAGAATGATAGCCAGCTACTCTTACATTAAATTTTGCAAGGGTGCCCACTTCCAGCAGACCAAATTTGTTGGATGTTACACAGAAAGGGTGACGAATGGTCTATGAATTGTGGTGCCCTGTGATGTGCAAATCGGTGCTCTCTGTAAAGTACTTTCTGGTTTTAACCGAATGACCAAGGACTAATGTAGAAATCTGTGGCTTCACTCTGAGAGGAATCATGATCTTGTTTATTTTGTGGATCTCTCTAGAGCATTTTTACATCATGTGGGCAATGATGTACAATTAGATTCTGTAATTTGCAGAAAGGTTATTGTAATCATCTGTCATAGCATAATGTTCACATTTGTCATTTAGGCTGTCCAGAAAGACCACATTTCCCTCTTCCAATTTTGATTAAGCGAACATATCTTATAGTATTTTATGCTTGTCTGAATATTATTTGGTACTCTTCTCATTTGTTAGCAAACTGTTCCCATGCATCATGGTATTTTACAATACTCAAAGCACCAGCAAGCAAAAGCTGACAAAAAATTAACAAAAGAAAAGCAGCCATGAGAAAAGTGAACCTTCATGCTTCTTGAAACAGCAAATACCTTATCAGAGCTTCACAAGCAGCAGGACAACCCATCAATAAGAAAAATGCTATAAAATGTGAAGAGACCATGTCAGGAATTCATTGAAATGCAGTTTGTTAGGGCTTGGGAGAGGCTTCTGCAGGAGTGTCACTGCATACTTGTTACATATCTCCCGTAGGCATCTTCTTTGGGAGGGGATGGAGAGAGGTTTGTAGATTATATGTACAATTAGTCTGACCTGTAGAGTCATTTTTATGCTTTTCCATACCAGAGAGTGCCTGTTACCTAGCAGCTGCCCTCTTCGATTGCTTGGGCCATGTTTCATGCATTAATGCAAGTTCAGGCTATGACTTCTCTTTTGCTTTGTGACCCTGTACAGCAGAAATTGCCTCTGTCTTGTATTAGGATAGCAGTTGTGGAGTTACAGTCCTCCACTAAATGGTACGTTTCCAAATTGCGGTTTACCGTGATGGTCTTTCTCCTAGTGTATGATCCAGTGTGTCAAACTTCAGCAATGAAATTCAACTGTAAATGGTAGGTGAATGAGGATTATTTTGCCCAGTTTAAGAGAAGACCTAAATGGGAGGCTGGGGAACAAATACCAGTACAATAATAGAGTTATAAGTTACATTACGTGACAATGAGGATTGGCTGTAATTTTGAATGCTCAGGTTGGTAACTACAGATCACCTAACATTGATCTGGAAATCTGAGCTAAGTTTAGTAATTTCTTGAGATCAGTAACAGAAACAATCCTGACTGCAGATTCTGATGAAGATGAGCAAGAAGAGAGAGTGGTCAGAGGAGGGTGAGAGCATAGGTGTTTCTTGCAAGTCTTCTGTTTCCTTCTGTGTCTGATTGAGCTCTTGTAAATTTATTGACCATTTCCACAGCAATTCTTTATTTTAAAAAATTGTTGTGTGTTCTAGGTTGGCAGGTCATTGTTTGCTCCTTAATGATTCAAAGTGTGTTTTCTTAAATTATCATCTCTGTTTTATACACCAGTGAAACTTCTTGAGACTTCAAAAAATCTTCTTGAGTGTTTGTTCTATTTCTTGTGTTTAGCACCCTCCTGTAACGCTTGAGTGAGAGTCAGTAGATACGTTTTGGAATTAGTTCTGTCGCAGATTTCGTACTTTGATATGTTGTCTTCCAAGCCAGCTTTTATTTCTAGAACAACTAGGGTTTTTTAAATTTTATTACTACACATTTCAAATACCAGCTGGGTGTCATGGATCATGCTTAGCTTTTCTAATGTGGCACTTTTTTTATCGTTTTTGTGGCATTGGGTGCTTTGTATAGCATCCCATCACATGAAAAATTTTGTCTTTTTAAACTTGGGAGGTGCCTATGTGGGGTTTTTTTTGAGGGAGAGATGGTTGGGTTTTGTGAGGGTGGGGTTTTTTTCCTGTTGGGAATTACTGTGAGGCTATGATAAGCTTGGGTCATTGTATGTTTGCCATATGAGTTGTGATACACCATTTTGTAGTTGGGTAAGTTGTAATACAGTCGTGGTTACTTCAAACTTATCGTACTGTGTTTCTTTTTTTCACCTCAAATTAAGTGTTCCTGTCATGCAAGATAAGAAGCTTCTTTCAAAGCTTCTCTTTTATATTGAGCAAATACTTCTTTCAGTTTTGTGAGTATTTGCTGAAATCCATATAATGTTTTGCGCATAGATAACTCTGAAATGATTTGTCCTGAATGGTCTGCTTTCATTTTAACCAATTTCTGCCCAGCAGTACCATATTGAAACTCCTTTGGAAATCTGCACATATTACTCATGCAGTTCTGGTATTTCTTTTACAGGTTGAAGAAGTGTATGGTAATAGAAAAAAAGTGTTGTGGAACAGTGTTGTAGGTGCACAAGTTTGCATCTGTTGACATCCAGAGCATTTTGCTATTCTCAAAATATTTTGGGCAGTGAGACCATGACAATGGTTTTGGACTCTCACGAGTGTTCATCTTGCTTTTCATACTGGGGTTATTGTTTAATATCCTTGAATAGTGCTACCTGTGGCCTGTTAGATTAGCTTAGGTTTTTCAGTTAGGTTTTAACAGTCCTGGGAATTTATGATGAAATCTTGTCCTGGGTAATGTAGTCCTGTCTGAGCAGTCATGTCTTCCTGCCCTGAGTAGTTTTGAACGTGTTGGTTGTTCTTTATTGATGCATGTTGGGATGTCTGATGAGGTTACTGTCAACTCCTGTCCACCCTGCTGCCACTGTGTAGGGAGCTGAGCTGCTATTGAGGCCTAGGTGGCCACAGTTCATGTCAGAGAATGGGTTTCTTTTTTTTTCTTTCTTTTTTTCTTTCTTTCCTTGAATTGCCGTAGTCTTGGAAACTTTTTTAGAGGAGGATGGGTAGGCCTGTCACAGTGGTAGTCTCAGCAGCTATTATAACACTGTCATCCTTGCCACAAGACATGAGTTTTCAATATAATCAAGCTTACTAAAGCTCATCTGTAATTTTCTATAATATTAGTTTCCTTTCTTTGGCACATTGCAGACACTTAACATTCACATCACATTCATTGTAAAATTGATCATTTAAATTCAAGATCAGCAAATTATTGACTTTTTCTTCCCGACACTTCAGATCCTCATAGAACTGAAATTTATTATTTGGTAAATGAAGGCACTTAGAAGACTTTAAAGGGGAACTGTTCAGTCTTATGTCTTCCAAAAGGTTTACTGAAGATGCAACATACCCAAATTGAAATATTCTTGCATTTTGTATCTTGATTACATTTATGAATGATACCAGACATGCTTGATGTCCTTACTCAAATTGTATGTGTTTGTGTAGAATATGTCATTTATTTAACTCAGTACCACATTGCCAGACAAGTTCTTTCTACATGTATTCACTCAACAAAATCTAGGTTTACCATCAGATCAAATTTAGCTTTTACTTCATTCTCTATGCTAATTAGACTTAATTATTTAGTTCATATATTCTTAGGGACCTGCTGGGTCAATACTAATATTCAGTTTAGATCCTTAATGCAATTCAGTGCATTAAGCAAGTTGTACAATACCGTGTTTGGAGACCACAGTGAAATTAAGAAAAAAATAAAGCAGCTGTTTCAAATTCTGCCTTTTTTTTTTTTTTTTCTGTATTTATGGCATTTTAAGACAAAACTTACTGGTAGCTGATTTAGTCTAATTATATGAAATGGGGTAGCTTTTTACCTATTTCTTTTTTGGATAGGGTGATCATGTTTAGCTACTTTATATAGTTTTAGAAGACTGCAGAATATTTGACTGAAGAACTTTTATTGAGATTCAGTTCATATCTGTTTCTTTATTTTTTAAAAATTATTTTATTTTAAATGGTACAGGCTGTTCATACACATTGATAGATGTTCTTAACTGTAACTCCAAATGTTATTTCTCTGTATGAGCATGCTAAGACAAAAAAAGAAATGCTAGCCACCTGCCGTCTCCAAGTCTAGGACTCCTCTGAGCTCTGTGGGCCATTGCATGTTCAGCAACAGCTTTGGTTTCTCTGCTCTTTATTTTTCTAATGCCTGAATCCAAATCCGCGGTAATGGTTACCTACCACATGGACCTAAAATAAAATATTAGTCACTTATCCATCCAGATCTTCTTTCTTTAGCACATTGTAGAGCACTCCAAGTCTTTTGTAAAACATTGTCCATCTACCCTGCTCCTGTCCTCAAGGGTCACCAATCAACTGAGGTATTCCTGTTACTAAATCTAATCTTTATCTAGAAGTGTGGTTGAATTTAGGCTTGAGGCAGCGGTTAGGCACTTGCTGCTCCTGGCACAGCCTTCATTTTACCTTTAAGGGCCATCAGATAAAATGCCCAGGTTACTGGAAAGCATCTAAGTATTTTCTCTTGACCAGTATCTAAACCTAATGCTAGTAGGCTGTCTACTTGCCTTTTCCTAACCCTAGCCCTAAACCAGACCCTGACTCTAATCTTGACCCAGGTACTCTGTATAACAAGATGAACAATGTGTCTAAGATTTATTTCAGCCTGTCCGCAGGAGGGGTTGGAGTTAGAGGAACCCATGTGTAGTGTAGACAAGCCTTCATCTGGCCTTAACCCTACGCCAAAGACACCCTATAGGTGGTGACCAAACTTAGCAAAAATAAACTACAAACTATGGACTTCTGTTGACGAGTGACTTCCACTTTGAGACAAAGTGCACAAATAAGTGCTGAAAGGTAAATTGGTTTTGAAGGCTTACCTTCAGTCTGGTCACCTCTCTGTTTAGACTACCAGTGGTGAAGTTGTGGTTACAATTAGGTTGGTTGTAAGAGGCTGACCTACACATTCAGTGGTCCATGGGGCTATATGGATGGAACCTAAAGGGACCTGTGAGGAATAGTTTATTCTAGCCCTAGTCTGCTATGCTGTCTCTATATAGAATTATTGGGATAGGATTAGGATGGCATTTAGGAAAAGAGCGAGTGAACCCCAGCTGTCTCTGTGTATGACATGGACTGCAGGACTTCCATGAGGGCAAGTATCATCAGATGATGCCAAGCCTCTGCCTTGGAACTTCTGGTTCAAATCATGTGACATAGCTGTGGTTCTGGTTTGTGTTAGGATTAGGAAATTGGGAAGCTGTGTTATTAATGTTTTTTTAATGTAACCCTGGATTAAGATTAGTGTTGGTGTTTGCAGAGGCCAAGTTCTGACGCTGCATCTTAGTCTCAGTTCAGTCAAATACCCGTAGAGAAATTGAAAGTTGGAGATAGGATAAAAAAATCCCCAAACCACAGGAGGTGTAGGTACTGTGAGAGGTAGGTTGTTCCCCTTTAAGCCTTGTGCTATTGTGCCTGAGTGCACATCTGGAGACATGGATGTGTACCATTGATATTTTAGGAAAGAGAAAAGAGTTTATCACGACAACCTTTCTTGCCGTGGTTTGTTACCTGTGTTATGAATTGCTCAGGCTCCAATTAACGTGCTTGCTACTTGTTCCTGTGAACATAGCTTGAATGTATTGCTGTGGTCAGGAGGCTTACCTGGCAGCCACCTCTTTGGAAAAGAAACATCAGATTTTTGGAGAGCTGGCTATTGTGGATCAAAGCCATGCTGCAGTTGCAGGCAGACTGTTTGGCTCATGGGTGACAAGGAGCAATGTGAAGGCCTGTGATGAGTTGAAATGTGAAATTAAGTGATTCCTCTGTAAAACCATTGTGATACTTTTTAATATTTTATGAAGAGATGGGTAATAAGAGTGTATGAGGTCTTTGGGAGTAGTTAGCAGGCTTAAAAGCAACCCAAAATGCCCAAATGAGCTGAGGAAATGAAAGGCTAAAATACAGCTATCAGCAGCATAGTCTTTTTTCCCCTCTTGATGTCATTCTTTCTGTCTTTCTGCTGTAAATATGTCAAAAATTCCTTGAAGTTCCACATGCAAGGTCCACAGGTAGCATTGCATCACCTTCATGATCATCTTGACCCGCGGTTTCCCCTGTGGCAATGGTCTCCCTGCCTTTGTGCAGACTCGTTTTATGGTGTGGGGCTGGCTGGGGTTGGGAGAGGCAGGCGGTCAGAGAGAGAACATGCAAGGACTGGAGCTGTACAGTCTTTGTTTTGAGAAGAATAAGTGGTGGTGTATATATGTTTATTCATAGTATCAGTTAATTGCTAGTGTTTCTATTTTGTGGGGTTTTTTCATTTGTTTGTTTTTGTGTTTTCCTGAGAAAATGAAAAGTTTGGTCAATTTGTCATGGGAGAGCAACCTGAATATCACTGTGTGAGATGGTTCATCCTGCATACAAGTAAGGATTTGGGGGTTGCTTGACAAGAAGGGTGAAGCCTATTTGCAGCTGTGTGTAAGCCTTCAATATTAAAATGAGTGGATAGTGCCAGGATTTAATAATAGAATGCATTTATTGTAGTTAAATACAGTGTAAAGTGTAGCTGTGTCAAATTACTTTTGAGATTGCTATCACATGAATAGCCCTTACTGCTGACATATTGCAGTATATTTTTTATCTAGTGGATGACAACCCATTTCTGGATTAATGAGGGGAGCAAATATGAACACCAACAGAAGTTTTAAATAAGCATCAGCTGTAACAATTTCTCATGCAGCCTTACAGTTCTTTATTCTCTGATTTTGTGTTGAAAATCATGCAGATAAGGATAATGTTAATACCGTTTGATGTAATGAGCCATGAACAGAAGAAAAACCTAATGAAATTTGATTTTTCTTTTTTTCTCTGTCTGAATGGGAGGACAACTTGCAGTGCCAGCAGATTTTTCTCATTCTTCCTTGCTTTGAAACCCTGAGATTCTTTGCTAAAAGAAAAGCTGCTTCATTAAAAAAAAACCACATACCCTCCAAGGACTCCATACTTTGAAGTGTATTTCCACACACACGTACGCATCGTACTCCCGCTTTTATCCTTTTTTTATTTTGACAAAATGGTTTCCCTTGTGAACTTCGGAAACAGTAGTGCACGCAACACCCACAAAAATAAAATGCTTAAATAGCATTTTATTTTTCTGGGTCTTGCATGCACTACAAAAGCATTGAAAGTAGCAGTGGTTTTGTTTTGTGACATAAATATTAAGTTATTCCTTTTTATTTTCGATATAGGTACTTCAAAAACTAGGAAAAGCAGATGAAACAAAAGATGAGCAGTTTGAAGAATACGTTCAAAATTTCAAACGACAAGAGGTCAGTTACTTTTTCAGTTTCCTTAATTGTGTCTTAAGAAGAATGTAGTGTATTGAACTTGCTGATTTTGAAGAAGGTGTTGCAGGGTAACAGGTAAAAAGAATATTATTTTTATTTTGGTTATAAGATTTTGTTCTGCTGTTTTCAAATGGAAAGAACAGTTGGATTTGTGCATGCAGAGGGCTAAGAAATGCACTCGTAATAAAAGGACATATTGTAATCTTATGTAACACCATCATGCTAGAACCACTTGGGATCAGCGGAGAGACAGAACGTTTTCAACGCTGTAATTGAGAACATAACCCAACCTCGACTAAATACAGCCTTGTAGTTGCCTTCCTGCAAAGAAGAGAGATATTTCCTTGTTTTCATTTCATGGATTGCTTTCATCAGTGGTATATAATAATACTGGTTTTATACAAAGTCAGTAGATGAATAGTTTCAGTGGCTGTGTGCTGTTATGCTCCGTGCCGGTGCAGGGATGACCAGGGGCTGTGGTGGCAGCACTGATGAAGCACTACTGGAGAGCAGGGCTCGATTGCTCTTAGTGCTGTAAACACAAGATGTGAAAACGAAGGTGCCCAGAAGAGTTTATAATCTACACCCAATGCAATCCTAGATGCTAACCTCAATTACTCCTTGCTTGTTTGGACAGATTTTTTGGCTCTGAGGTGATTAGTTGCGATTAATCATATAGTAGCTTTCTAGTACAAACTAATGCCTACCATGAGCTGCATTAATGCCACCAAGAAAATAGTTTTGTTACCTAAGTATGAACTGAGGTATCTGTCATCTTTGTGAGCCATCATTTAGAGTTCATATAGAAAGGCACTGGAGGGTGAGAGAACTACTCCCACGCATTTTACACGGTGTAAAAAATTGGCTCATGGCAGTGTTTGCAATTTCTGCCCTGAATCAGTCCTATCTATCACATGCACTTCTGTCCTTTCCATGTAAACACAAACCCTGCATCCTGACTGATGGGATGTTTATTAACTCTTTTGCATCTTAGGGTCACTTAGCCTTTATTCTCATCTCTCAGTGTAGGAGGAGGTAGGTTTCGGGAGCCACTGGGCTGTGTAGATCTTCACTCTTCCCCAAAGATGACAGTGATGGGAAGTAAAAGATTCTGTTTCTCTGAGGAGGGTGGTTGCTCCCTCAAATTTCTTGATGTCATGAAGATGGTGGGATTTAATGGGCCTAAAGAAGCACTCAGAAGCTTTGAAACCCTGCAGAAGTGCTGTATTTTCCCTTTTCTTCCCCTTCCTCTTTTCCAAGTATGCTGGGATATCAATGGAGCATTTCTTCTTGATTGTCCTTATGTTGCTGCTTATCCTTGCTGTCAATATCCCAGCTGTTTGCACAGCTAGTAGCTGTGTTACTAGAAATAAGGTGCATCTGTAAGATTCTTATTGGATGTGGAAGGACCAGTGGGAGCATCCCTATGAAGAAACAAAGTTTTGTGGGATATTTTTTTACCTAAAAATTCTGAGTGACATTAAAAAAGAGGTGAAAGATAAACAAAATCTTTTTAACCAAAATTATGTCTCAAGTGTTTGGTTTTTGTCCTTTACCAAGAATTTTCCATAATGGTGTTTTTCAGCTGAAGGTCTTGCTAAGGGCTAAGAAGGATCTTAGCATTTCTTCCTTTTTATTTCCTCCTCCTCTGACGTACAGAGAGGCAGTAATAAGCAGTCAAGGACTCTGCAGGAACTGCATGATGCTAAATCTGGATGCGAATGTGACTTGAGACCAGGGGAGGAATTGTGTAGGGAGGAGTGAGTGCAGATGGAACTATTACAACTCTCTTGAGTAGCACATGCAGATTAGGCTAGGTCCACTGGTACAGAGACCATTTGTACATTTATTAAACCAGTCACACATGTGTACCGTGCTATGCTGGGCTGGCTCTCAGAGAGTTCTGTTGTGCTGCAAACAAATGCTGCAAAAACTGTTTCTGCCATATTCACCAATAAGAAGCATATAAATTGCTTAAGTTTTCTTGGTTTTGTTCATGCTTTGATCTACAACTAAATAGCAATGCAAAGATACGAAGCATTCTGATATGCACCTGAATTATCACTCTTACTGATTAATACCTTGCAGAACTGCTGTCTTCTGGGAACTCAGGCAGCCATCTCTTCTTGGTTTACATTCAGTCCTGCTTTTAAGATTATCTCTGCAACTCTAGAGCCTTTAGAAAAAGAGGTCTGCCAAACTGTTGATGTAGGCCATTCAGGTGGCTTGCAAGCAGAACCACCCCTGTTAGAGGCTGTCCCATCTTTTGCAGTTCCCTCCAGGATTATTTGTCTCTGTGGTGCTGCTGACCTAATTGGGCCTTTCTGTGCAGAGGCAGTTTGAGAGAAGGTCCAAACTTTACTTTGTTTCTTGCAGTCTCACTTAGCAGTGATTTGGCTGTTCCCTGGCCGTCTCACCTACCTACATTTGGTTTTGAGGAAGGCTGTCACTTCACTTCTGTGTATCTTTGTAAGCTGTTTGTAGCAGCTGGTGGCACGTAGGCTCTGGGGATCCTGGTAAGCTGAAAGCTGTGAAAATGGTCTATTTTTCTTGTTTCCATACCTTATTGAGTCTGCAACACTCGGGAGGTCAACTGGTCTTAAGTATAGTATGATCTTTTTATTAATGCTCTCCAAAGATAATAATGAGGACTCCAGTTCAGCAGGATGGAGAAAGGAAAGAGAAAGAGCATAGTGCTCATTACCCAGGAAACAGATAATTGAAAAACTGAAATCTTAACATGCTATTCCTTGCCAGAATAGCAGATTGGATGGTGGATATGTACCAGGCTCAGCAGAAGGCTATATGTAAGGATATGTCCACCAGATCTATCTGTAGAAAATGCTCATTTAGACTCCCCAGTGATCCATTCCCATCTCTTTCTGAATACAGCTGGATAACAGCCCCTTTTGGACTTGACAGCCCAGAGTTGAATTACCCAGATGAATCACCATGGAGAAACTGAGTCATCACATGTCTGGAGAGAACAGAATACAGTGGCTTTGCAGAGCCTCAGGACTTTCCCTATCAGAAGCAGTAAGATGCTGCAGCTGGCAGTAAAAACATTTAGATTTTTAACAGTGAATACAGCTGTTACTCACCTTCCACTGAAGTTGTAAACTGAAAGTTGCCACTCTAAATCAAAACTTGTGGAACAAACAAAACATATATAAACTCATATGTGGCACAGTTTTTCAGTGTATTGCAAGAAATTTCTTGAGGCTTAAATGTTTCTCTCTGCACAGCTAATTGTGGATGTGCTCAGCTGCTTAATCAACCCTGAAATTCAGAGAGGGAAAAACAACAATTTCTGCATATTTCTCTCAACTGTGAAAATATAATCAAGTCCATCGTGGATTTACCTGAAATTTCATCTCTATTCTGTTGTTCAAACAACTGCATCTTACACTTTCATTTTTGGCAGGAAGTAGAGTAGCAATTTCCTGATCCCCAAGTATATTTTAATGTCTCACAGTGCTCATTTTTGTAAGAGATCAATATTCTATTTCATGTCTATGCCTATTTACCTCTCATTATTTTTTCATATGTAGTTATGAGACTTCTTTTATTTTACAGACTACAGTTAAAATATATTTTAGTGTTTAAAACTATTAACATTACATATTGTATATGTACACACAGAGATAAAGCAGTTGCTACTACAAAAGCAGCTGCCCATGACATGTCAGAATAAAGCAAAATGTCAGGTGCTGTGTTGTTGCTAGTTTATAGGATTAGGTGAAAACTAAGAGCATTTTTTTGCTGTTGTTGAGTGAGCAGAACCTGCTTCTGTGGACTGCTTTACTTAACGTGTGCCTTGCAGTAAGAGCTGCTTCTCAGGTGTAATTGTTAGGAGTCCTGAAAAGGTTTAGCCAGGCCAGATCTTCATTTCACACAAGCGTGCTTAGCTGCTGTGCAGCTGTGGCATGACATTGTCTTAAAGTTGTTCTGTGAGACAATTAACATTTATTGAAGTGCTCTTTTTGCATCAGATGTGCCACTAATTTCTTAAAATTTATTCATGAGTTAAGATACCCAAGATAAGATTCGCCACCTACACATAGGCACCAGATGTGCCTCACGGTGTCCCACCTGACCCCCAGCTATTGCTCCAGACAGAGACACATGGCTTTGGCCACTGTCCTGTATCATACCTGCTGGCTCTGTGGTCCTCTGTGGTGCTCTTGAGCACCCCATGGCATCTCCAGTGGCAGCAGATGCATGTGTTTTGACAGCTGAACCCTGCCCCTGGAGAGTGATCTGGTTCCAAATTGCAACACCTGAACATGGTTGTCTGTGTTTGAGTTGGGTCTTCCCAGATGCTTGTGCTGAACTGGGCAGTGTGGACTGGAGGGCCAAGACAGAAACCCATCAGTCCTCTGGGGGCATCTGTGGGCCTTAATGGCTCTGATCAGCCCCATCTGGATCTGCTAACCCTGCACATGGGACTAGGAGTCCCATTTTAGCTCAGCCCTGGGCACACAGTCCCTCCCTAAGTCATGTCATAGGCTGGTCCCCATGCCTAGGGGACACATGCTTCAGCTGCATCTCCTGCTGCTCCCATCTGGATCTCACAGACAGACCCTGGACCTGGTTCAAACCCTTGCTAGGTCGAGAGGTGTCAGTGAAGCCTCTTACCAGCCCCCGGCTTTGCCCACCTGGCCCGGACCCTGCAGGACACCACCCATCAGTGAGGGCATGGCCTGCACTGGGGTCAGTCGTGGCTCCTAGTACAGCCACACCAACTGAGTTGAGCAGCTGCTGTGAGGGCTGTGAGTTCAGTTGTCTGAATGTTGGTATCTGTTGCCACTTGTGAGGTCCTAGTGTGTCCTTCCTGGCTTCCAAATGCTGTTCAACAAAGCTGGCAGGTCCCTTAGGACAAGTTGTGTTTGCCATTTGTGGGTGTATCACAAATGGCACTAGACAGCTGCGCTGAGTGAATGGCTTTGACTATAGGATTTTCTTAATTGCCCTCCTGACTCCTCAGGCTGCACTGAAGAGATCTGCATTGGCTCTAAAATGAGGAGAGGCACTCAACTCATCTAGACAGTTGTAGATGTCTTAATCTGGAGTCGAACAAAGGAGATGATGAAGAAGGGGACCTTCAATGTGTGTTATAATCATGTGAAATTAAATCTGTGTTCTGCGACACCTTCTTTTCTCTGGATGTTATTAGGTTTCCTGTATATCTATTTGACCATCTTTAAACCTACCTCATACCATTAGACACCTCATTTTACTGATCTCGTGCATGGGCTTGAGAAGGAGAAAACAATCCAGGCAATAAAGAAGTGCGAGCTTTAAAACTACTCTAATGGGAGGCGCTATTTCCCCTTAGCTGATACCCAGATTTCCTTGGTTGTCTGTGGAATCCCGTACTAAACTGCAGGGGATTTTTGATACTTACTAAGCTGCACCATATTGTTGGTTCAATGCAGCTCTGTCCATAAGAGACTGCTTTGCTAAATAAAGGTGATGCTAAATGTTGTCCCTGATAGATACTCCAAAGTAAGCTGGACACAGGAAAACACAGTCTAGACTAGTGTGAGCAAGCTTTTTTCTGCAAGCCAGGAAGCATTTGCATTCAGGAGGACTGCACTTGACAGGCACCTTTTCAGGGGCAGTCTCAAAGTGTACTTCAGATACTGGATGACCACTAAGCCACATAGAAGCAATACAATGTGCAAAGTATTTTGGGGGCTATGGGAGGGATTTCTCTGCTGATTACCATTTCATCCTGAAATGTATGTTTAATAATTATCTTATGTCTGAGGGGCCATTTTTCCCAAGACAAGAAGAGATGTAATGTACCATTAAATCTCATCTCAACCTCATTAATTTCCAATCAGGCAGGATACCCAGGAAGGTGGGGTCCTCTGTTTTATGCTACAAAATTATCTCTGCAGGAACAGCCTGGATCCATTTCAACTAATTCCTCACTTCAAAGGAGAGAGCAGCTGATCCGATGTTTTGCTTTTTTGATTCTGCCTATTGATTGCTCCAAATCTAAAGTCTAAAACGTTGTCACACTGGGCTGGTTTCGATTGCCCCTTGGATATAAACTATTATGCCTCTGCAGCTTTAGTAACTGTGCTAATTGTTTTCTCCCAGGCAGTGAAGCTGAATGATCAAGTTATGTCTGCCTATTTTTAAAACAGACTGGTATATGTTTCTTCACGAGCCCTTTGGGGTAACCGACCCTGGGGATAGTTGACATAGCCCAGCTCTGTGATTTAACACACGGACTGAACATGCTCCAGTTCACAACAAACAGTTCTGGACAGTTTTCTACCAGACCTGTTAATACATAGCTTACGTATGTTATTTAAGAATATAGTTATGGATATGCAGCTATAGGCATAAGAGGCCAAGTACATGTTCAGAAAGTCTACCTTGACATTTCATATGTATAGATTACTTTTAGCCATAGACTCAGCACTTGCTGTCTTTGCACACCTCAAATTTTCATTAAAGCCATTAGTCTGGGCCCTAATTTGAGGACATGAGTATGCTTGTAGGAAGATGTAATAGGTATGAAAGTAGGATCCTAGCTTGCGGAGGGAGAGGTTTAGTTGTGAGGCAAGAAGGTTAGAATTTCATTTAAGGAGGGTGCCAAGTATTTTATGTTCAGTCCCCATCTGAAACAGAGGCCGTTGGTTCAGTGAAAGGGTTGGTTAGTTAAGCATCGCTGCAGGCACAGAGCTTTCTCACCTGGCTACTGGGAGTCACTGCTAACGCGGGGCAGAGCGCGCTGGTTCTTACCTTTACAGTTCATACTTCTTAGATTAGTCCAAATTGTCTGAGGAGCCTGTTTGTTTTGATGCAGTTCACTTCAACTCATCATGTTACTTAATAACTAGAACAATGAAATTCTTACTCTTGAGCCTTCTTAGTGGCTGGACCACAAATTTGGTGCTGTCCTGACAGGTACTGGGATGCCTAAAACCTCTGTGTTTCCAGAGAAGGTTGCAAACCAGACTTTTTTTCAAGTGATGCACTAGACAAATAATTCAAAACCTAAGCCACTTACAGCTTGTGGAAAGAGAAAAGAAGGAATGTATTTCTTTAAGAAAAATATTCCAAAATTTGGGAGACAGTTCTGGGAACTATAAGGAGACTGAGAAATGATAAAAAAGAGTATGCTGGTATGCCAATATATTTTATACTGAATCTTGGATTTTTCCCAATAGCCTCTTATTTTGTTAAGCTTCACTGAATGCAGTAGTCCTTTGCATTCATACTTCTGAGCTCCCTAAAAGACCTACCAATAAATACTACCTAAAGTGTTTGCAAACAGAGAGACAGTGCTGGTTTACATTGCAGCTAGTAACTACACATTACAATAGAGGATGTTTTCCAGGTGATACAGAAAATGCTTTCATTTGAGCTATTTCCCTGATGTCTTAGCGATGGAATGACAAAATTCTAGTATTAGACTTAGAGCTGCATTAATAATTATCTGGTTTGCATTTCTATGGGGCAGGTTATTAATTAACCTATGCTCCAGGTTCAGCATTGACAGTGCTCTTGACTTTCACTAAAGTGGAGTGATTTATTTGTTTTTGGTATCAAGTACATGCTGTGCTGACCTTTCATGTAAAGATGTATTGTGTTTAAATCCTGTATGTGAGATGATAGAAAAATCAAACTCTTCTGTTCTGCCTGGAAAGTTGTGAATAAATGATGCCTGGCAAATAGGTCATCCAATTCCATCTTTCGTGGAGGCAAGGTTGCTTTTAACTTCTGAGTAGAAGCAACAATTTTTCTAACGCATCGGGAAGCAAAAGCTTCAGGAAGACACAAACCATATTTTTTATGGTTTTAGTCATTAAGTTTTTGTAGGTCTCATCAGTCTTACAGCCAACAGTGCTGTAGCTCTGTCTTAATTCCAGTGCTAAGATATGCTTAAATACTGTTCTTTGAAAAGAAAACCAAAACTGAACATACACAAGTTTCAGTGGTACTGAAAAGGCTTAATGCTGCTGTAAAGGTTCGTAAGACCTGTGGCTGTACTGTGCCTCTTTATCTCACTGGGTGCACGTGTCTTTATCAGCTGCATAATACTGACCACATAGTAAGACCAGAGAGTAGAAAAGGGGACCTGACAGCGACACTGACTGTGTGCTACAGTGTTCAGAGTAACAGGTGGTTTTTTGGGACATCACTGTGGAGAGCTGTGTCGATTTTCCTAATGAGAGATGTTGTTTTGCATTGTTAGCATGCCTCCCTTGCTAATATGTGCAATTTAACAGGATTGCCTGACAGATTTTTGGTCATTTGTATGTTGAATTTGACCAGGTGAGCTAAGAGCACTGATTTCTGGTGCTGGAGTCCAGTGAGAACATGCCTGCTGTTATCAAACAACCTGATTGTGAGAAGTTTGCTATTAAGTATGCTATTGAGATTTCTCTCTGGAATTTTCTTGCATATTATGAAACTCTGACTCATTTTGCTGCCTCATGTAGAGCAAATAAAAGAAATTATGAAATTTTAAAGGAAGCATCAGTGCCTTCTTGGGAAATCTCATTTCAGAGGAGCACAGCATCTGCAAAATGACACCTACTTTTCATTCTCCTTCTAGAAGCTGCATCTCAGTTAACAAAATTGATGGCCTTAATGAAGATACTTGGAGTAGTGGTTTCAGAGCTACCAGATGCTTTCATCTGACAGACCAGAAAGGAATCAGTGCTTTTTAAAACCACCACATCATGGTTTGCAAGGTGTGCTGAGCCAGCAATGTGGTATTTTCATCCTGTGAATATTAATTAGTCTGTTAGATGATAAAAGTCTATCTGTCTTCACTAATAGTGAGTTTACTATGGTGAAGTGTGTAGACCAGAGGCACATTTTGCAGAATTTACAGGGCTGAGGACTTCTGGTGTAAGTTGTTATTTCTGGTATTTTATAGAAAGGTCTAATTCGGTTGCCACTGAAACTGAGAGATTGGCTCTCGCATTCAATGGGAGCTGGCCCTTGCCCATGGGTGCTTTAATATCACGTGTCATACGACATTTGCTAATGAGGGAAAATTCATGTGACTCTATGCTGCTTAGATATTTCAGTGGCTTGTGACCTGTTAATAACCTAGACTGAGGGAGATTCATGCTAAAATTCTGCTTTTGAATGAATTGTCAGAATTCATAACAGCACATATGGCAAAATATTTTCATTGTGCTTTACTGCTTTGACTTTTTCTTCTACGTTTTCCTGAGCAGCGGTTGCTGATGACTCACAACGCGAACCAGCCACAATAGATCTCATAGTGGTTTAGGGTACCAGTCATAAAACTACACAGCAATACAGTTATAAACATAGTGGTCGAGCAATGTGTGTCCCTGACGTGCCATTCGTGGTGTGCTAGTTAGTGACAAAATGGCATGTGTATGAGTAAATATAGGCCTTTTACTGGACATGAGGATAGCTAACAGGGTTCTGAGCCTTCCAGCTGCAATTTGCTGCTTCTGAAACATCAGAAATTCTTCAATAATTAAAAATTGTTATTGTATAGGCACCTGTTCAGCTGGACTATGATGAAGAATCAAGTTGCTATGGGCATACACCTCCCATTGTCGCCACAGGTTGGAGGCTATACTAGTGCTCTGGCCAAAGAAGATATGAATTGGAAACATAATTTCTATACCTTCATGTGACTTCTCAGAGTACCAGAGATCCTCCCAGAAGGAGACAGACATGCATGAAAGGCAAACTTCCCTCCTCTTTCTGCTGCACATTTACAGATACTCCTCTTCATCTCTTAGAGCAAGAAATTCTGCCCCCGGGTTCGATCTCCTTTCCTATGTGGCAATGTTGTTCACTTAAGACCTTGCTCTGTAGAAAGCCAACAACTTCTGTCATCTCTCTGCCTCCCATTCTAGCACAGAAAGAACTAGAAAAAAGTCAGCTTCTGAAGTGTGTTGGGGTGCTACTGTGTTATGTAGGATGATAAAATGTGTTATGATGCGTTAGGGTGGTACTTTTTACTAAGTAGTATGAAGATGTACATGTATATGTACATCTGTATATGTATCT